>NW_013952402.1:6590732-6598158 GCF_001266775.1 Austrofundulus limnaeus | reverse complement strand
TCCACCTCCTTTGCAGTCATCTCCTTTTTCACTTTCTGAGTTTCCTCCTCCTAACTGCTCACTCATCTGATTTGGCAAGCCTCTGTCCAGCCCCTTCTATCTCCTCCCACCTGCAACTGAGCACTCTCTTTAAGCATCGTCAGAAAAAAAAAGACCACCACTGCATTCAGCCATGTTTGACACAACCAAAGGATCAGTGCAGGACAGAAATGTGTATATTTAACCTGAATTAGACATATCCCTGAAACTTCCAGTCTTCTGTTAATCAACAAAAAAAAAAGTAAATGATTAAAAGTTCCTCTGCCTGCATGTGAATGGTTACATGATTTCAATGTCAGAGCTTGTGTGGGTGGATAAAGAGTTACTGGAAGCATATATTGTCGCAGAGCCTGTTTAAGCTTCTCGGACAGGACCCAAAATATGGGACTGAGATGAGTCGGTGGAAAGCAAAGATAAAGACACTCTTTCTCCACGACATTATGAGGACTGTGTGGGTGAACATGAGGCAAAGAGAAGGGACAAAAGGCCTGGTTGTTTTGTGCAGACTCTGAGCTGTGAGCATCTCAGTTTAGTGCCTGGCCTGCATGTACCCGAGATGTCCCATTTGACACACAGACATGAAAAAAGGGCAGCACTCAGAGGGGACTATCTCAGCACCACACAAACACTGATTGTCACAAGAGAGACCAATCAGTGGAGTTTAGCGATCCTGCAAACGAAGGACTGTGCATGAGTCAGCTACAAATGTGCACTTTAGTTTTATTTGGGGCACAAGGCAAAAATGGAACTAMACGTAAACTAAACAGGCATAGGACTGAGTTCAAAGTGAACAGACAAACCAGTATTATTGCAATACAGACACTTAAATCTAATATTTATTGCTTAATTAAATACATTAAAAAATTAATTATTTCCCCTATCAAAGAATCCATCCTTCCATCACCTTTACCTACTTCTTTATTTCAGGGTCACAGTGGTCACTGTGCGAAGGGCGAGGTACATCACTGGGCCATATAGAGATTTGCAGAAATTTTCTTGATGTTACTGTAGATTATTAATTAGATTTTAGGCATTTTATTGTTTTTATTTCCTGCTTTTATTTTTCCTGAGTTTTTCGATTAAATTTGTTTTGCATGAGCCTTGTTTGAATGTTGATTCTGTAAGGCACTTTGGTCTGCTGTGSTGCATAAACGTGCTTTACAAATAAAGTGGGATTAGATTTGACTGGACATAGAGACTAACGAGACAAGCAACCATTCACTCTCTCACTCACACCTACGGACAATTTAGAGTCACCAATTAACCTAACAGTCATGTTTTTGGTCAAGTGGGAGGAAACCGGAGTACCCACAGAAAACCCACTCATGCACAGAGAGAACAAGCAAACGCTACCCAGAAAGATCCTTGGCCGGAATGTGAGCCGGCAACCTTCTTGCTGAGAGGCAACAGCTCTAGCAACTGAGCCACTGTGCCACCCTTTTAAAGAATGACCAAAAAAAAAAACTTTAAAAGCAAATGCATAAGATTCTCAATCATCAAGGTCAGGGTTATCTAGCATGTCATTTCTTGGACAAGTCATCAGTTACCATGGAATATCCTTTCAATGCTATGCCGATGACGCTCAGCTTTATATAAAAACGGACCATCAATCTGCATCGTTCTCTACATCTCCCTCATCTTCACTCTCCACACTCACTGCATGTCTGGAGGACATGTAAGGATGAACGAAGACTATCTCCAACTGAACAGTTCCAAAACGGAGGCCATGTTGATTGGCAYCCCTTGTCAAGTTCAGCCATCTTACATTAAAGCTATAACCTTTTCTGGACAGGGCATCACTCTCTCCTTCACTATCTCCAACCTTTRTGTCCAATTTGACCTTCACCTTTCATTTGACACCCACGTAAAACACCTGCGTAAAACCTTTTTTGTTCATCTTAAAACACTGCTAGTCTCATTCCATCACTTTTTTGCCTGATAAGAAACACTTGCCCATGCCTTTGTATCATCAAGACTGGACWACTGCAATTCCATTCTTTCTGGCATCTCAAATAAAAATCTTCAAAAACTTCAATTCATCCAAAACAGCACCACCCGGCTTCTGACACAAACTAAAAAACATCAGCCTATCACACCAGTCCTCTACATTGGCTTCCTGTCCCTGCTATAATCCAGAACAAGATCGGTCTTTTAACACACCAGTGAGTACATAGAAATACCCCCTCTACCTTACAGAGCTGCTCCTCCCACTCAACAAAACTCGTTCTCTCCATTCCAACAATTTATGCTGTCTCCAAATTCCAATAGGTTTTCATTTTGATGGACATATGATTCTATTCTGTTGTCTACATTATTATGTCTGAAGGGTTTGTGTTTAACCTATTTTTTCCTTCCTTTGAGTGTTTATCTAGGAAGCTTAGTTCCCGTTTGTTAAAGGGATCCTCGATTACTTGTAACATTAGACATTTTTTGATGATAAACTTGTGAAAATACTGTAAACTTTACTTTTATAAATTTTGAAAAAATATATTGTCAAGAGGACTGCATGCGCCATTTTATTAATGCTGTAAAGCATGCCAGGTAAACAATAATGTTCACTAGGTTTTTCGGTGCAAGGCTGTGTGTGCTCTTATCTACCCTGAAGGTTAATCGGACACTATCTGACAATCAGCCCACTAAAGGAATCAACAGAAAAAACCATAGAAGAAGACATGGAGTGCAACTTCCCTCTTCACAAAATGTAAATAAATATGGAGTAATGTCAGATTTTAGTGGTTGTAGGATTTATTTTTTGTTTTTGGAAAGTGTGCCAGACAAATAATTTTCAACAATGGGATCAACATGAGTGGAAGATGAGGGGTAACCCCAGAGAATGTTGTTTTCCACACAAGGCAGCCGAGACAGCTCCATGTGAAGCAGCATTCACTAAGGAGCATATCCAACTTCACAGCCGTGATGTCCACCTTATACAAATGTCGAGAGAGGTATTTACAAGATGAACAACTTTACTACATTACTCAGAAAGTCCTGCATTTTAGTCAGGGTGGCACATAAGCGGTGCGCAGGTGCGCGTGCGCRATAAAAAAAAAAAAGAAAAAGCGCACCAGATGGAATGTCATAAAGCTCACTTGCGTACCTAAGATTGTACCTGAGATTGTCTGTCAAACCAACAGCTAGCAGGGCTCTAGAGTGCGACCAGTTTGGTTGCAAACGTGACCTGATTTTTTTTTTTAAAATAAGTAAAAATCCAGCCGCACTGGTGTGACTGGATCGTTGTTCGGTGCTCACCAAGCCTCTAAGGGCAGCGGGACCCTGATACAAGGATTGAACRGACACTGCCTTCAACAAATCAGATGAAGTCCAGAGTCATTCTATCCAATCAGAGCAGAGCAGGGCGGGACTTTCAGTGAGAGCAGTTTTCAGCAGAGGCAAAGTGCAGGTTGAAGCAGCGGCTGCAGCGGTCAGTCCTGACATCTCCTGCTGCACTTTACTCCTGAACTACCAGACTTTGGTCTGTAAAACATAACTTTATATTAAATATGTTCAGAGCGTTGTTATCAAASAGATCTGTCCAACTTTGTGTGAGTGACTAAACTCCCTCCTCCAGAGAGACTGCTGTGACGGGAGCGTGTCGCTGCGCACGCAAGCCTTTCCGTGAGATTCACTGTTTACAGAACATTTGTTTGCCCCATATTAAAGCAAAGATGATTCTCTGTTTAACAACACCCCCATAAAAAAATTATATATATTAAAAAAAAAAAACTTGCCATGTTCTCTAGGTGAATGAGTTTTAAATGTTATTTTAATTTATCATAAAGATTCACAAATTTCATTCACAATTGTATCAAAAAAACAAGGTTCTTGATGTGCTAAACTTATTTATATTTAGGACCATACTGTGACACAGCTTTTCTGGGATAAATTTAATGTATTAAATGATCATATGAAGATTAAATGATTACATGAGCTGAAACCATCTAAATAATATAATATTTTTGAATAAAATACTCTTTTAAAAAATAAATCAGTCTAACAAATAAAGCATTTGTATGTTTTAAGTTATTTTTGCTCTGTGCAAAAGACAGCTATTTGCAGCTTGGATTGGAGAGTCTGGAAAGCTGGTTTAAACAAGGCCGAAGATGCAGAAGACCAAACTACAGGAGTTGTCCATCTGAGAGACATGTGTAGTCTAAACGACATTTAACCATAAAATGTTCAGTTTGTGATGTTTATATGACACCCAGCCTCTTGGCCACTTAGGTAGTTTATAAAATTTATGCAGAGTAAAAGAATAAAATAAAAACTCGGTGGACTGATTTGGCATGATGTCCTGAGACGTTGCAGCTGATAGGAGTCATAAAACAGAACAGGAAGACGTTAAGATGCCCTGACACCCCTCTAGATAAATGTGTTTAATGAGTGAAGGAAAATATGAGCACCAAGCAATAACCAGGTTCTCCCCTGAGAACCAGACCAAAAACTTTATGTGCAACCCTGGTTATAGTCCGCTTCCTGCTTCTGGAGTGGTCACTGGTCCGCTTGGCGTTCACACATGCAATCAAACCGCACCAGAGTATGCATCGACCAAACTAAGACCTACGTTTGCAGGCGGCCCAGAATTCACATTTTGGTCCGAATAAAGAGTTCAATTACACGTTTGCACTTCCCCAAATGAACCAGACTTTCCAGGCAAACGAACTAGAGTTTGATTAAAGCAGAATAAACAAAGCTGGTGTGAACGCACCCTGTCTCACGTGTTTTTTGACTTTAGCAAACACAAAAACGTTTATAACTCGGCCATTTTTACAYATATCAAGCTCAAATTTGGGTGTGATAGTAGCTGAGACCCATCTCATACTTTGATAACTAAATGATAGCTCAAGAAGGCTCTCACTTGTTTATTTTTCAGTTCACTGACATTTACCACAATGCTGGTTTTGTTCCATTATCGTCTTTACCACAGTTTCACTCTTAACATAGTTCAAAATATAAATTGTCATTAAGAGCATTTCTGGCAATAGTCTTCGTCAGCAGCAGTTTTAAAACTACATGTTTATATTACCCCCCCCTTCCTTGAAACCACAAACTGTGTCTATGGCTACGTTCACACTGCAGGTCTTAATGCTCAGTTCCGATTTTTTGAAAAAAATCCGATCTTTTTGTGTGAACGTTCACATTACATTTTAAATGTGACCTGTATCAGACCCCTGTGTGAACGCTCCACAGCACTGATGTGACGCGCATGCGCAGTAAAAGACGTGACGTCTCATCAGCCGGCTTGTTTGTTTACAGAGCTAGCATGGATGCTACTTTTTGCACATCGAATCGGAAGTTGTTGTTTAATCAGAGCTGATTAAATAATTATCTGACATGCTTCTTTAGTTCAGTGTTTATATATGAAGCTGCCTCTGACCGGGATGCTCCAGTGAAGCGTTTTTTTTAAACGAAACTACGAGCTGGAAAATAGTATCGACCGAGTAGCTAACTTTAGGATCGATACTCTCAGCGACCCAGGCTGGACCATTATTATCATACTATCTACGTGGAAAATGAAAAGTAAAAAGATGAAGCAACTGGACTTGTGTTTTGGAGCTGTAAACACATGGAGCTGCAGATTTAAACAGTGAGACTTGAGGTTAGTGTCTTATCGATCCTTCACCTCCTCCTCCTGATGAAAAAGTCAGATGGAATGTGACATGAGCGTTCACACTGCAGTCACTTTGAAAACATATCCGATTTAAAACCACATACTGAAACGGCCTGGGTCGGATTTGAAAAAATCKGATTTGTCTCGTTCAGACTGTCATAAAAAAATCGGATATGAGTCAGATGGATCAAAAAAATCGGATTTGGGTCGGATTTGCCTGCAGTGTGAACGTAGCCAATGACACAGCATTCCACTTTGTACTTGTAAGGATTCTTGGTAACACTTTTTTTAAGGGGGAGCCAGGATGTGAGGTTTATATGATCAAACCCAAACCCAGCGTACTTCAAAAACAGATCATTGCCATGTCACTTCATCTGGGTCCACAAAACAAGGTTTCTCGTGTGGTTAATGTTGCAGTTTTCCATTTCGAAACTGAACAAGAGAAGGTGAGAACGGATGTTCAGGTAAAACATAGAAGATGCTCAAGTTCAGTCAAACAATCAATGTGACAGATGACTTCTTAGTAAACATATTCCCACTCTATGAACTACTTGAAAAGGTTTCGTCAGTTCTCACATGACAGTCAACTAGTCATACAGGACAGGCCAGAAGTTTTGCACTTAAAATCATAGATCTGTGTGTCATCCAAGGTAACAGAAGAAAAGCAGCTGTAGAGTAGAAACTTGATGTTTGAAGTGGTCTGGGTTTAACATAAACTCTAAAACAAATCAGTAATAAATGCACTGTAGTGTCTACGGTGAGAAATGTTCATTTTGAGTCTCAGAACAAAATTGGTCAGTGTAGGACCAGAGGGATCCAGTTCAGGTGAAGACACATGTATTTGGTCACAAACTGGATCTTAATAATGCAGCATGAACAGGTTAGCAGATTGGATAAGTTGTCATAGAAAATAAGGGTTGGRGGTTAATGAGGATGCTCAAAAAGATAAATAGGTTTTTACTTGCAGCCTACAAACGACCTTGCCRAACAAGTTACCCCAAACTTAAAAAGAAAAATACGCTGTCAGACTTCAATTAAAAGTGGGAAATGTAAAACCACAACACGTTTACATTTAGTGTGTGAGCATTTACATTTAGTGTTAGCATTATCTTCTACAGTAGCTCACTGTACTGTCTGAAGCTATGGCTCAAGTTAGCTTAGCACAACCGCAAACATGTTGACTGACTCACACGGTAACTGGTATTTATCTAACATCTGTATATATTGAATAATAATGTTACCGACACAACCTGAAGCTGTTCAAACTTACCTACGCTTGGCTGTTTCTTCAAACAAGTTTCGTCATCTTCGTTAAAATCAGGCTAAAAACACACACAGCACAGAGGCGACTGGAATTATTAGSCAGCTTCGTTCGTGAAATACTCTCAGTCGAAACTTTAACCAACACGATGGGGRAAATCTCCCACACAAACTTATCATGTAACTCGAAWAATTAACTCACCTCAACGTTTTCCTTCCTGTAACAAACCACACAACAGCGSTTTAGACGCTTGGTCGTCCTCTGCGTCTCACTCCATCTCAGATCCAGAACCGAACGCTGCTCCTACCTTACTGCAGAGTGCGGATCACAGATCGTCTGTTAYAAAGATGACCACTCTGAGGCTAAAACATACATGATCAAAAAGATCTATCGTCTGTTACAAAGATGACCACTCTGAGGCTAAAATATCTATCTATCTATCTATCTATCTATCTATCTATCTATCTATCTATCTATCTATCTATCTATCTATCTATCTATCTATCTATCTATCTATC
>NW_013952402.1:6588386-6590682 GCF_001266775.1 Austrofundulus limnaeus | reverse complement strand
CTTACATTACCACTCGCAGCATCATCAAACATTATTATTTTATTTGTTGTAGTAGTAAGTTTTTATGTATTTTATTTCATGCTTTTCAGAAGAAAAAGGGGTGGATTCTATTTCTTACTTGGTGAATGTTCTTTTTGACCAGTCAAGACATCGCAATGAGCACCTTAAAAAAATCACATTATTTGCAATGAGTTCCCGTTTAAAAAAAATTGTCCAAAATTAATGGAGTGAGACGTCATTCTTTTTTATGACATCTTTGCTTTAAAGGATCAGCAGAGCGGGGATTTAGCGACATCTAGCGTTAACGAGTTGAAACCCATTACAATTTGATTCATTTTCTGAAATATGTGACGAATTCGCCAGTGATTAAAATTTTTTGACAACTCGGTTAAAAGTGTATATCTTATATTATTTATCTACATGTCATAAGCAACTGTTTTAAGTCGTTTGATTTTGTAAGTTGTTTTTTTTATAATAAAAATCTTAAAACAGTATTTTTAACGATTATTATTGCAGCAAAGATCAATACAGATATGCAATTTAAGATTATATTAATCCAGTAGTAACACTATTAGTATAAATGTTGTCCTATAATCTTTTTTTTTTTCCGGTGGGCGGTGTCAAACAGGAAAATGTTTGAAGGAAGGAGGGGTCCCGCCTGTTGCAGCTCATGATCTGGTGAAGTTTTCAGTCTGCTGCTTGTGACGGAGCAGGCCGTCATGGAGGATGAGGAGGTGGACACCTACCCGGAGGTCAGAAGCTTCCCTCAGCTGCTGCCTGCTCCCAGGTTCCGCTCCCACAGCGACACCTCGGGATTCCGCAGCAGGGTGCTGCACAGGCTCAGGGGGGCCCGCTCAGGTAGGTCTGACCCCTCACCTGAAAGACACGGAACACCCAATAAGTCCAAAAAAAGGCTAACTGTAAATAGGCTAAACATGTCTGTCTCCATTGAAAATAACTTCAAAACAATATAAGCTTTCACAATATTTTTTTTGCTTTCATTTTAGTTGCTTTTCCTTCTTTAATGCTTTCTTATACTGCAACAATGACCTGATTTACTGTTCAATGATGTCTCACTTGATTTTCTTTAAATTCACACATTAAACTGGCTGTAAAACTGTTTCTTTGATGTTTACAGCCCAGACATGGAAGGAGCACTTTGACAGCTACTTGTGTTATTTTTTCTCCATCTCTCTCTCTCTTTTATAAGAAGACTGAAAACCTGCAGGGTCCAGTGGGAGGGTGACAAACTTGTTGGCGGTGTAGCGCCTCAGCCACAGCGTTAACCCACCTCTTGTAGCCCCCTCATCTTTCTTAAATGTCAGTGGGACACTTCCACTGTCTGCTGGCACTGGCTGCAGAGCACTTTCGGGCCTAGATGTGATCTCAGTGGTTTTAACCACTTCCTATCAACCATCTTCATCTCATCCTGTAGCTGTGCACTTTAGCCATCTCTGGCTGCAGACTTAAAGTTTAATAGTGCACTTTTTTTGTTCAACGAGAACTGTCTTGTTTTTGCAGTTTGGTATCACTGCCACCGGTGTACATTCAGAAGTTGCAGTTATTCTGGYACAGGAAGTGTTTATGTTTGAGCTGCAATTGCAGGAAATTGCTGCAAAGTGGAGCAGTTAGGAAATTAGATGTCCTGAGTTATTTATTTATTCTGCCGGTTTCAATGTGACGGTTTGTAGGCTAATGCTGAGGATTAAACTCTGCAACTGATATTTGAATAGTTTGTACAACAATCAAAGATTCTGAATTCTGTTTGTATCATAAATGTTTTAGTTTTATCTGTCATAGGATGAATCCGTGATTTTTGATTTTATTATTAAATATTAAATGTTGTATATAAAAATGCTCTTCACATTGTTTTTCAATAGAAGGAAAATATCTTTAAATTAACAGCAGGGGGCGCACTTTCACCATTTTACACATGGACCCATTTAAATTGCGTCCATCCCATCCACACAAAAGTCATTTATTATTCCTTTTAGGTCGTTCTTATCAGAATAATTGAGGATGTGAAATCCATTTAGAGGTAKAACTTTTATCTTTTGTAAAGCTAATGCATTTACCGAGGCCAATAAACCGTCTGTGGCAACAATCAGCTCTGTAATTATGGTGAAATCCAAATGTGAGCATGTGGGTTGTGAACTCAAGCTGAAAAAGTCAGATTATTTTAGCTCTTGTCAAGGTGAATTTTTTTTTCTGTCATAATCTGTTCAAACACTAAAAAGGCCTGATGCATCTCAGTAATCCAGGTAAAAAAATCAAAAAGAAAAAAATTGTATAGGTC
>NW_013952402.1:6583789-6587247 GCF_001266775.1 Austrofundulus limnaeus | reverse complement strand
CTCTTATATTTTAGCCATTCATATATCAAAATGTTCAGCTCATTTAGGAGATTTATAGCTTTGCTTTTGTAACTGTTACATTTTTCAAAATAGTATTACCAAAAACACATTAAGAGCTCTTTGCTTTCAGGAAAGTTGCTCTGTTTTAGTTTTCTTATGCTAATTTAAATACTTAACATACATTTAGCCCCTAGCTCTATAATTGTCTTTGGCTAGCTTTTTGCTGCATTTAGCTTTTAGCTACCATCCTGCTACTTTTCATTTTAGCTCACCTTTTTTCCCCACTGTTAAGGTTTAGCCTCTGTTTTTCTATTTTTAGCTATCCTTTTGGTACTTATAACTTTTAGCGAACCTTTTGTTTATTTCAGTTTCTAGCTAGCCTTTTACTATTTTTAAACAACTAGGCTATTTGGTTTTTTTTTCTGCTTTTAGCTGGAGTTTCTCTATTTAGCTTTTACACTTTTGTTACTCTTATCTAGTCCTGTTTTAATTTWTGCTTGCTTAACTGTTTTGCTGCATTTCGCTGCAATTTTGACGCTTTGAGTTAGCCCGTTGTTAGTGTTTTGTCTCTTAGCATTTCTGCAGTTTTAGCTTCTTTGGCATTTTAGCGGTCGTTCAGCAGAATTCACACTGCACTTCAAAGAAAAAGTCTCTAGTTGTCGCTAAAATTTCCACTTTCTACATTCATCAGGATGTCAGCATTCATTCTAATTCTTGTCTACGTGTGACCTTTTTGTTTGGAAGATGACAGGCGGAGATTTGCTGCTCTGTGTAAACATGCCTGCTGTCCTCCAGATGGATGCTGCCTCTTTACGCATCCATTACTTGTAATTAGAGGGCAAWAGGGTGAAAACAGAAAAGAACTGACAGAAGAACTCAAATTAAAAAAAAACTTGACGTTGACGCAGAAAAGAATAATAACAGCCCCTAAAAAAACAAAAAGAAGACGTAAAAGCAGAACACAAGTCAGCTGAAGCAGAATCGGTGAAAACAAAAGTCGGCATGTGGTTATTAAGTAGGAGGAGAGGGCTGAAGAAAAGACAAAGAGGAGCATCAACTTGCTGGTAGCTCTGTCCTTTCCGCCTGCTCTTCTTAAAATAGCGTTGATTACAGACCTTTTGTAGACGGCAATAGCTACTTGTTAAAGCRTCGCGTTGAGCAGAGTGCAGCTCTTCTGCCTTCTTTTCCCACTCAGACTCTATCCTTAGCTCCTGTTGTGGCTTCTGTTCCAGCCACAGAGACGCATTTCAAACCAAAGGTCCAATTATTAGAGTGTGTTATTTCACTGATGCCTCTGATGGAAACGCAAGTGTTATAGAGCAGTAATTCAACCTGTAAATGAGGGAAAATTTAGAATTTGAGGTTTTACTTTATTAAATAAATGCCCAGAAAACATGCTATTGTCTTGTTTGAAAGTACCGAAATTTGATGCATAGCTTAAAACAAGTTGTTTTTATTTTTTTTATTATTATAAAGTCCATCAAATAAAAAAGGGATGGTACAGCATGTTAGCGTTGAAGCCAGAGTGACCTATGACCTCTAAAGGCCTGTCATCCTTTAAAAACAGCCGAGGCAGTGTGAAACAAGAAATTATGTTTTATTTGGAGATTAAAAGTTTATTTATACTTTTTGAAAACTGGATATTTTAAATTATTCGATATGACTGAGTTAAATAAAAACAGGATATTGCTTGAAGGAATGGACATCGCATGTCAATTTTTGTTTTTAACTGTGTAACTAAGATGACCATATGATAAGAAGAAGAGAGTTATGGCTGTTTTAGTCAAACCTTGTAAATGGAGAAATTAATATTGATTACTTTCTGAGAGTTCAGGGGTTCACGAGATATTTTGCTCACAGACAAATGAAAACCCACAGATGCGAGCAAAAAAAAAAAACCCACTTCCACCAAAAGAGAAACGTGACCTTATTGGTGTCTAAAACAAGGTGTTGTGAGCACAYGTTTGTAGTTCCTTAAAGCTTTTTGCTGTTAGGTGGTACACATAAATACACATTTTAACACTTCAAACTGTAAAGAGATTTTTCTCAACTTCTTCAGAATCACACTCGGTCTGTTTATAACTGGACTGTATGTGTTGCGCTCATGTCATTGTTATTGTTTTTTTGGGTCCGTCAAATCCTTTTGTGCTCGTGTTTGTGGGGGTGGGTGCCATCAGAGCCGATGAGCCAGTTGTTCTTTCTCGTTTGTTGCGAGGGGCTTCGTTGGACTGCTTGAAAAGTCAAAGTCTCACTTACTCTGTTCCTCTCCCCCTCCATCTGTCCATCAGCAGATCCGTGGTTACTTACTAAGCCTTTAACTCTATTAATATTTGTAAAAAACAACAAAAAAAAAACAAAAAAAAAACGCCTCAGCAGCAAAGGAACAGGATGTTAACACAACTCTAATGATGTCGTGCTCGGACACTGAGTGCATCTTGTGTACGTAATGGAAATTTAATAATCACTTGGCGAGTTGATTGTAAAAAAGCACGTGGACTTGAAGGCGCGACTAGATGTCAACTTTGAAATGTTTACGTTTTAGTCGGCGAGGTTTTTAAACGAGAGGAGGAAAAGTGCACAGCAAAGTGTTAAAATTTCAGTGTTAAACTTTTGGGTGTTGATTTAACACCCCCCTAGTGTTATTTTAACACTTTCTGAGTACACTGACACCCAGTGTTGGAGTTAATTCACAGTGTTGGTTTCCTCATTGTTGTGTCAACACTGGACAGTGTTAAATAAGCCCCACCCACTGTTAAGTCTTATATAACACCTAACAGTGTTATTATATGTTGTTGTATGTATATGTTATTATATAACACCATGCAGTGTTGAAAGTAAGGAGGCTTAAACCACTGGTTTGCAAACTGTATGAGAAGAGGCGTGGCCTTTTGTGAGGGGGCGGGGCGAAAACCACCATTGGTTTACAGCCATCGTAAAATGGGGTGACGCTAAAAGTTAATCATTAATTTATTAAATCAGTTTAGTAGTTCACAATATAACCTGCTAACAGACATACTATCGACTCTGACAGATAATGGCAAAGGTTTGAACAAAAGCGATCAGTTAGCGCTCAAAGTAAAAGTTGGAATACTACGACGGCACCACATTTTAGGTCAACATCCGTAAAGCTGATTATTTGTTTTCCTTACATCAGCTGATTGTTGCTCTTTCACTTTTCTCTGCTTTGGTTCATTCTGTGTCGCCATTAAGTTGATGCTCTTATTTTATCATATGTGCTCAATATTTACTTTGTTTAATTTAGTTGTGACGCACTTGCATGGCCTCCGTGGGCTTTAGCTGTGTTACCAAGCGACGATCAAAATAAAAATGTATAAAAGGCGCGTCGTYTACCGAGCAAACAGACAATTAGTGTGTCTCATTAAAATAGATCCAATTTAATTAAAACTGATTAAACATTTCCAGACTGCTGTATTTCAATAATTACATTAACCCCCCCC
>NW_013952402.1:6570431-6583425 GCF_001266775.1 Austrofundulus limnaeus | reverse complement strand
TATATATATATATAGTCACTCTTCTCTTTTTCTGGGAGTGTCTGTCTCTTATTTTGATACAAACTGGTGGAATCTCATTGTTTTCTTCTCCTCACACTCTGAGTTTCACTTCTCACCTGTTTCACACTGATTGTTTGACTTGTTAGGAGCAGATAAAAGGAAATACAGCGTTCTGTTTTAAACACGACTCACTTTTAAATGGGGTTGTGAACGGGTTCATCACTGTCTGTCGCTGTCAGAGAGCTCTGTCATTTGACAGGAGTTTGTTTTTCCAATGCTTGTTCCATAGTTTTGCATTGAATGCTTTTTTTTTTTCCAATTCAGCAACATGCAGCCACAATATGTACTTGGAATATAAAATGTATAYGATTTATACAATAATAATTGCACAGTAGATCCATTAATATTTGTGTTTTTGTTGTTTTTTTTTGTGTGCTGATGACACTCCTAGTATATCCTTAAGCAATGCTTGCTAAGCAACAATGATTGTGTGCTTTGTTTTGCTTTGGGTTTGGTTTTGAAAGTCTGCCCACACTGACATTAGAACATGGCATGGCAACTTTGGTGTGAACTGGTTTCCACGAATAAGTCCCAGTGTGTTTGGCTGATTGCCAACTTGGGCGTGTTGGACCAAGTGACCACGGTACGTCAGTCAGTCAGAGTAGGCAGGCAGGMTATATTAGGCTCGTGTTATCTAATATAGTTTAATTATTGTTTGCAGAGGTTGTCATAGCATATCAGTGTGATTATTAGCTGAAGCCTGGCAAATGGTTCGTGCTTCAATGACACCTTTTTAATCTTAAGTGAGACTTCTCATGTGTCTTCTACTCACCTGTTCACAGTTATTTAGCAGCTCTTGTTACCGTTATTTTACCTGTSTGTGTTATTTTGTCTGTGCTGTTAATAGCAGAATATCTTATAAACCAGTGGACAGATTTTAATGAAACTCTAAAACATTAATTACTGGATTTACATCTGAAACTGATTAACTTTTGGTGGCAGCCCTGATCAAAATGACCGCCACAGCCAAGCAGCCAGCTTTTAAAGAAATTGAGCTAAACGTCTGTGTGGTAGTAGCTGAGACTCGCCCTCAACGCATCAGTACCGACTGATCACGTAAAATGGATTATTCAAAGTTTTTCCATTAACCAATACAGTCAACTGTCTGTTAGCAAAATATCTCATGAACCACTGGATKCATTTTAATGAAAAACTCAGGGCKTAATCAATTCATGTAAATTTACAACTCTTTAACTTCTGGGGTCAAGCCAATTTAAKATGTCCRCTACAGCTAATCAAACTTAGCCAACACATGTAGAGCTTTAAATTTGTCAGTTTTACAGTTTTATCTAAAACTTGTTATGGTAGTTGAGAGTCGTTCACTTGTTCACATTTCTTAGTGTCMTGGCTATAATTACATCTCTTCTACTCATCAGATGATCTTTGACTCTGTAGCTTGAAAGGTGCCGGGTGATATGCATTCCTTAAGGAATAATAAAATTATTGCATTTGTTGTACACGAGGCTTTCAGTTATAATCAGATTAGATTAATTCCATGGGTCTAATTTTCGGAGGTCAAATCACGCTCTATGCTCTCAAATCACCTGCTGCACTAAGCCACGCCCCCCTAAAATATAGTCCATAAAGAAACACAGAAATTGTGAAGCAAATTAATGTTTTTGTGCGCAGTCGTGTTTGTGGTCATAGAAATTTGGGTAGAATAAGCTCACGTGTGCACGTCAAGCAATTGCTAGTTGCAAATTTGTGAACCAGCACTTTGAAAGGCAAAGTAGCTTCTGCCATCGTGCCCACACGCATGTGTTGCATGTGCTTGTTTACTCCGTGCCAGGTTCTCTAGCTGCTCCGTGCATTTTCTCTTCCTGCTGCTGAATGTATGCTTTATGTGTCAAGAGTGGGACAGCCTGGTGTTCCCTCTTAACAACAGCTTGGATTCTGAAATGTTTTGAACCTGAATACAATGAWTTGCAGATCTACTGAACTCATAATTTAGTGATAATAAAACAAAGAAAGCATATCAGTTGTAATCACATGTACCATTTATGGAAAAGAAAAGAAATGGGGATTCTAAATTTTGTGCCATCAACGTATCACAAAAATGTTGGGACAGCACCATGTTTGCTTCTGTGAAGCATCCTCTCTTCTTTTTTACAAGTCTGTAAACATGGAGTTTTAGGAGAGGAATGTTCCATTATTGTCTGATGTAGATACTTTGTATAACAGTCCTGAGATTTATTTGCTGGTGTTTTTGTTTCATGATGCAGTGTGGGATTTAGAATTGACATTCTGAAAGATGTAAGGCCTTTTCTATTAATTTATAATTAATTTCTATTGTTTCTACATCGATGGTGCCTCCCCACATGAGTAGGCTGCCTATGCCAGAGGCACCAATGCACCCCCATACCATCAGAGAGGTAGGTTTTTTTTTTTACTGAATGCTGAGAACAGGGCGGATGGTCTCTCAGCTCCTTACTATCGAAGAAAAAATATTSAAATTTGGATTAATCTACCCACTGTAAGTTTTTCCACAATGCCTATTAATTTTAAATGAGCTGCAGCGTCTCTGGATGGTGTTCATGTGTGGTGTCTCCTGTGCGTGATAGAGCTTTAAAGTGCCTGTGACATCAAWTTTTTTTAATAATTATGAATGCATTTTTGGACAAATAACATTGCAAAAACATATTTTATACCACTGAGATGAACAGTTGTTGAGATATCTGCATGTGAAGTAACAGGAAGTGATGTCAAAGGGGAATGTCTGAATGTAAACGGAGAACCGCTACAATGGCTAACAACACGGACTGTAGAGAAGAATCTGATGTTTCTTTAGATTATTTTAAGTCTATCAAAGAGACAGATGAAGAAAAGTCTGAGTTCAAAGTATATTGTTTTAATAAACAAAGACCAGAAAGTTTCCCATCTTAAAGCGTTCCCCTTTGTTGTCACTTCCTGTTTCATATTCCCTGAACCAAATTCAAAAGAAAATATGCCAGTTATGTGACAAAATAGGTAAAATCATGTGTTTTATGACACGTTTCTTAAATATAAAGACATTTACTTTGACTTTTTGTATTTGAAAGGTGTGCACGTCACAGGCACTGTAACCAGCATTCAGTCGCCTGAGGGCCTGGAGATTACAAACATACAACATGGAGTTTCAGTTCTGTCCTTTTCAGCTTAGAGAATTCTCAAGATTCTTAAAACGTTTTGATGATATTATGAACTGTAGTTGATGGAATATTCAAAGTCAGAGGGACATTATTCTGAATTTCATTATTCATAAAAGATGTACTTTTGCAGACAGGTGAACATCTGCCCATCTTTATTTCTGAGAGATTTCACATTTTTAAAAAAAAGTATTGCTACGCCCAGTCCGCTGACTGACCTGTTAGTTTATCTGATTGGTTGCGAAATGCTGGGGTTCTACTACACAGAGCCTGTTCAAACTAGTTGACAGTGCGTTAGCTTTCACCAGGGCTGGCCTTAGCAAATTTGGCGCMYTTGGCAAGATTTCAGGTGGCACCCCTTGTGCAATTTTCTAAATCTCACTGCTAATTTACATCCATTCACTTACCAAATTAAATAGTTTTGTCTTTGGTTTTTTTCTTAATCTTTAGAAACCAGGCTATCCAATTCAACAAAGAATACCAGGATTCTACCTCATACCTGACAACATCTGCTGACAGCAACAAGGAACACCTGTTCATGCTAACAAGCAGCTGAGGAGTGAAGCAGTTCTAGGGGTGTCCAGGGGTATACTCTGCAGGAAATATTTCTAAAAAAGAACTACTCAAAACTATGGATTTTCCAGCCAAATAAAAACTTTGTATTAATAAAACCTAACATCAGTATTTTATGACAGTAGAACCCTGAGAACCAGACTTTAAACCTGAACCTTATCTGAGATCATAACAGAAACTTCCATTATCCTTATTTTGTTTTCTATTTACACACTAAGCACCAGTAGTTTGTCCTGACTGCATCATATATTTTTATCACTGAATACCCTCTGCACCATATAACACCTCATAAAGCAGCTGAGAAGCCGACGGAATAAGTTACCTTCATAAACCTGAGTAACCAGTGATTATTCTACAGAMTGTCAATTATAGTCTGATAAAAAGTTATTAAACATTTTTTTTCCTACCCCATTTGTGGCACCCTTAGATGGATGGTGCCCTTAGCATTTGCCCCAACTGCCTATGCCATGTGTGGGCCCTGGCTTCCACATTTACATCCAATGATGTTGGATAGAGAGCCACTCCTAAGGCTTAAGTTATGCCACAAATGCTGCAGTCATTAATGTTCAGTACAAGTTTCCACCCTACTCTTGCCAAACAGCCTAACTCCAGATTGATCTGCTTGTTCGACAGGTAGGTCTAGCAGTTGTAGCTCAGTTGCATTTTTTTCAAAGAGAACACACCTCACATCACTCTAAGAACTCTAAGAACTCCGAGCTGCTCACCTCAGAAGTTATCAGGAGMGACGGTGCAGTTTCTAACGTGGTCTGTTTAACCAAAACTCTTGTTTGCACTGGCTGGCTTTTTTTACGGCTGTTAGCATTGCGTCTGTCACCGTGGAATTAATGTGTCCGACAAACGGATCGAAACCTCAAGCAGGACCTTTTGAGCCAGACTCTGCTAAAATAAACCCCAGCGTGTCAGTAAGAGCTCGCTGGACAGTGGCCAACGCAACCATCATCAACCGCTGGCAGTTTACTTTAAAACAAAGCCTCCGAAAGAGGAATAATGTCCTAACAGCCACGCAACACAACTAAGTAAACATGGCTGACGTGCTCGAGACAGCTGTTTTTTCAATTGGCAATGGCTATCTAGTGAATCTGTGCAGATTTGACCATTTATAGTTAAAAGATGAAGGTGCGGAAATAAATGCTGCCTACTGTTTTCTCTCAGATTTCTCATCACACACTAAAAAAAMYKRWTTTTTTTGTGTGTTTGAGCTAAATATCAGCATTACCCTTTTTGTGGTTACTATTAATTGCATCCAACAATACCATATTTTTTCATCCTTTGGCTTTTTTTTTTCTATTTCTTTTTGTCCCCAGCTTTGTTTGTTTGTTCTTCTTTTTTTTTTCTTACCGACATTCTGTATCTCCCAAAGCTTGCTTTGTCTGACTGCTTGTCTGGCAGGATGTCAACTATTGATTTATGTGGACAACATTTTAGCAGTGATGGCAGCTGATGGGCCGCGCCGAACGGAATACAACAAACAGGAGATCAGATTTCAGACGAGGCTCTGATGTGCAGGGGAAGAGCAACAGAAGTAAACGCGAAAGCATTCTTGCATTAGAAGACTGCAGAGATCATTTTTCTCAGCTATAGTTTTAAATAAAAGTGTGCAAAAYTGTTGTCACAGAGATAAAATTATGGCTGTGAAATTAAAAAGAAAAGTTATTTTGTTGACTGTGCAACAGCAAAGTGATTCAATATTGAATAAACGATCATCTACTTTATACTCGTTTTTGTGTGTATGCGTGTCTGCTAGCAAAATATACAGCGGGTAAAATAAGTATTGAACACGTCACCATTTTTCTCAGTAAATATATTACTAGAGGWGCTAATGACATGAAATTTTCACCAGATGTCGGTAACAACCCAAGTGATCCATACATACAAAGAAATCAAACCATAAATGTCCAGAAATGAAGTTATTTGTAATAATGTGGAATGGCACAGGGGAAAAGTATTGAACACGCTTACTGAAATTTATCTAATACTTTGTACAAAAGCCTTTGTTGGCAATGACAGCTTCAAGACGCCTCCTGTATGGAGAAACTAGTGGCATGCATTGCTCAGGTGTGATTTTGGCCCATTCTTCCACAAACAGTCTTCAAATCTTGAATGTTTCGTGGACCTCTTCTATGGACTCTGATCTTTAGTTCTTTCCATAGATTTTCTGTTGGATTCAGGTCAGGTGATTGGCTGCACCATTCCAGCAGCTTTATTTTCTTTCTCTGAAACCAACTGAGTTTCCTTGGCTTTGTGTTTGGGCTCATTGTCTTGCTGAAATGTCCAGCCACGTTTCATCTTCATCATCCTGGTAGATGGAAGCAGATTTTTATCAAGAATGTCTCTGTACATTTTTCCATTCATCCTTCCTTCAATTATTTGAAGTTTGCYAGTACCATATGCTGAAAAACAGCCCCACACCATGATGTTCCCACCTCYAAACTTCACTGTTGGTATGGTGTTTTTGGGCTGATGTGCAGTGCCATTTGACYTCCAAACATGATGTGTATTCTGGCATCCAAACAGTTCAATGTTGGTCTCATCTGACCAGACTATATTCTCCCAGTATTACACAGGCTTGTTTAAATGTTGTGCAGCAAACTTTAAAGGAGCTTCAACATGCTGTTTCTTCAGCAGTGGAGTCTTCCGTGGTGAGCGTGCATACAATGAAATTGAAACAATCGTACCTGCTAATTCCAGGTCTTTCTGAAGCTCTCCACAAGTGGTCCTTGGCTCTTGGACAACTCTTCTGATMATTCTTTTCACTCCTCTGTCAGAAATCTTGCGAGGAGCACCTGGTCGTGGTCTGTTTATGGTGAAATGATGTTCTTTCCACTTCTGAATTATGGCCCCAACAGTGCTCACTGGAACCTTCAGAAGTTTAGACATTCTTCTGTAACCGATGCCATCATTATGCTTTGCAACAATAAGGTTGTGAAGGTCKTGAGAGAGCTCTTTACTTTTACCCATCATCAGATGGTTCTTGTGTGATACCTGGCCATCATTTGGGACTGAACCAGCTGATATTAACTTGCACTGACAAGGGGCAGGCTTGCTTTGTAATTACTGAGAGAGTTCAGCTGGTGTCTTGGCTTTCCATGCCTTTTTACACCTCCCTTTCTTCATGTGTTCAATACTTTTTCCCTGTGTCATTCCACATTATCACAAATAACTTCATTTCTGGACATTTATGGTTTGATTTCTTTGTATGTATGGATCACTTGGGTTGTTACCAACAACTGTTGGAAATTTCATGTCATTAGCATCTCTAGTAATATATTTACTGAAAAAAATGGTGACGTGTTTAATACTTATTTTATCCGCTGTATGATGGCCTACTGGACGCATTTTAATGAAACTTGCAGAAATCACTTACTGGATCTACATCTACAGCTGATTACATTTTGAAGTCAGTACAATTCAAGCTGACTGTCACAGCTAACAGAACATAAAAATCACAAAATTGGCTATGGTTCGGCTGATTTTAATGATATTGTGCAAAAAATTGGTGTGGTAGTAGCTGAAACTGATCCCTAACATATATTCTGAGTTCTAACAGATCTTCATTTAAATTTTTGCTAATAACTTGTTGAGATCAACTCAGTCTTTCTGTTAGCAAAATATCTCATKAACCACTGGATGGATTTTAATGAAACATTCAGAAAATACTTAGTAGATATACCTCTAAGACTGATTAACCTTTAAAGCCAACCCATTTTAAGCCAACCTAAATTGGAAAACACACAAAGCTAATTACATTGTCTTTAAAATTGGTGTAGAAGTAACTGAGCATCACAGACAACCCAAACTCTGAGTGATGTGTCGTGAACGTGTGTAAAAATTATGCAAAAAGATATTTTTAAGATTTTGAAACAGCTACAACTGAGTCATATTGCTCCATGAGACAGTTTTATTTTAAAATTCTGTTATGAATGGCAGTGGGTGATTTCCTTCCTTCAAGTTTTAGTTGCTATTTTTAAAGCACAGACAGGTAAAGCAGAAAAAAATTGTAGCAAACACAAAAACAGTCTGACTTACTGGAAGCGGGCCTACTTTTGGGTTCAAGCTAGATTTAAACTCCTTCTGTTACATTAAATAATCATGACTGTGTACTAACCAAAGGTAAAAGCTCTAAGATTTTGCTGAGGTAGAAACATTAGTTTAATGCTAGACATAGTCAGCATGTAATGAAAACAAACTTAAAGGAGACAAATATTACAAAATCAATTTTTTTAATTGTTAAATATGTTTTATTGTGTATTCAGAGTCTCTAGGAGTGCAGAAAGGTTGAATTTAGTTTCTCCCGGTGCTGTGGAGGTATCTTCATGTTCTGTCTGAGTCTTATTTTTCAACCCATTAAGTTTTTTTTTCTTTCTATTTTTGATTAAGTTTCCTGTATTATTACATCACAGTTTTGTGACAGAACTTCTAAATAAGGTCTGGACTTACCAACTACAGTTTGGCTGTTTTCATTGTCCTCTGGGTCAGACTCTCCAACATGTAAGGCTGGATGGACAAGTCTTCCCTTGTTGACATCTTTTAATCAATTTGTAAATAAAAACGTTCTGTTCCACTATGTAGTCGTAAAGCCCTCTATCAAATCAGAATGGATCGCTCTGGAAGCTGAAGGGGGGCRGGGTGTAAAGKGCCACATTWGGCTTTAAAGAGACAGCCTCAAAACGAGTTGATCTGAGATATACCTCAGAAAAGGAATGAAAGAGGGGCTTGTGGAGTTACAATAAGGAGGAGTTCAGATCAGAACATTGCAGTTCCTCTTTATATAGACACCAACTGAGAGATTTAAATGTGGAAAAGAATGATTTCGAAGCATATGTCTCCTTTAATGCTGAGCTGCTCTAATTGGTGAAGCAGCAGACAAAAAGAAAGATTGTCGTTTTTTGTTTGCACCACTTCTTTTCCTGTTTGAGAACACACTTTTCTCTCTAAGTGGTGCTTTAGAGATAAGATGAAAATCTTACTCAGTTTTTTTTACAAAGATGTAATGAGACCCATGTTGAAAATGAGTGTATTAAGCCGTACTTTTAGTTTCTTTTTCCCCCAGAATTTTACATACTAAATGAAAAAAAAAAAAACGATATCTCAATTAGCTTGAAAACTGGAGYACTATTCACTACATGTCTGATATTAAGAAGAATTCTGCTAATGTTAAACACAAAAAGTACCTTTCTTTTTTTCACTTCTACATATRATAGAAAAGTATTCATAAAGCACATTTAGTAGTTCAGTTTGAGGCAGTTGGAATCATAAGAATTTCGCTGAGATCATTATTTTTCCCTGCAGTTTTGTTTTTACTTGTCTGCTGTACAGCAGAACCTGCTTCTTGCTGAATCACACTYGACTGTTATGACAGCGTGCAGTCTGAATCATGATCCCGCTTTGGGAACGTCTGAGCGCCGACTCTTGAAAGGTCACTTAGTGACTTCTTGTACTCAACCCATTTATGCATAAGCAGGAAGTACGCTGTAAAAAAAAAACTGTAAGAGCCGATGAGAATTTAAAGTACTTCTTCAATTATTTGTTTAGAGCCTGAGATTGTCATGAAAGTAAACACTCGGCGCTCATCCCTGGCAGTACTAAGACATGGGAGTTTAATGAATAAGTCAGTGAGGTGAGAGGCTTCGAAATATATAGCACTTAAACAATTATTATCCCTTGTTCTGCTGACGCTACTACTTAATATTTGATGACTCTCTTCCTTCCTTTCGGCCCCTTGTCTCCTTCACTTCCACTGTGTCTCCTTTTGCAGTTCTGGGCTGTGAAAGGTCAGTGGGCCTYGGTTGATCTCTGTTATTTAGTGTCAGGACAATCAAGACCCACTTCCTGAAAAAGCATCATCCTGACACACATGTTCCTAAARCCAAAGCGTGTGCTCTTTTGACTTTGAATACAGAGTATTTTCAGAGATCCCCTTTTTGGGCATTGTGCGTGGGCATGTGTTTTTTTTTACAAATTACCTGTAAAAGCGTCAAATCGATCCAAGCTAAATCCAGAGGGAGTTTTTCTTTTCTTGTAGCTGATCAGTACTTGACACAAAAGTAGAAAGCACTGGACAAAAGGTTTGAAGCACTTCTAGCCCAGTAGAAAATTGTGCTAATGGTGCAAAACAGTTGCACAACAAGTGGAAAAAAAACTCAAGATGTAGGTAAGGAGTTTTGCTTTGAAAAAAAAAAGGCAGGTCAATTAAAAGTGCTGAGGATAAAATAAGCCGCTTAGCAGCTGATTTACCAAACATGGTATTTCTTATTTGGTTTGCACATTGGTAGCAAATAGCTTGTTCTGGATAAAACCTCATCACCTGACCATTTTTGTCACATGATGTCAATCTTTTCTTTTTTTTTTCTTTTTTTTTTTTTTGCTTGCAAGGACCAAAGGTTGCAACAAATACTCTTAGCACAAAATTTACAGAAATTTGTGTTTGGTGGATTATTTCTTTGTTGTAACAACACTTCTTGGCAATAAATCTTAAACTATTTGAAAGCCTGTTAGTTTCCCTTTTAAAATGGTGCCACATTCGTAAAGAACATGCGTTTTGGAGATGAGCAGTAAAGCTGAGTACGCGGGTAGCGCATATGAAAAATTAGTCAATTATTCTCTGCCAAACAGCTTACTTTACACTTGTTTTGTCTTGCTTCTGGTACCCCCAGGTGCTGCCAATCAGGTGCACTGTATATGATTTCTTACCAAGAAGTATTGTTACAAAGAAATATTCTACCAAACACAAATTTCATTACATTTTGTGCTAAGTTCAGATGCAGCTTTTGAAGGGAAGGGTATTATGTAAAATCAACTTTTTTTGAGCTTTATGTTATAATGTCCTTCCCTCATCAACAACATACCCAGAGTTTTACTTTGACTCATTCAGCCATGTTTGAGAAATCCTTGAATCTTGCTGGTACAAAGTACTGCCTGGTTGTACAAAGCTCCTCCCTGGATCTCAGTCTGCAGCAGAGCTCCCTCCCCACAGAGCACTCCCTCCCCGGGAAGCACTGTTGTGAAGATGTGCTGAAGCGGGAGCATCAGAAATAGGAGGTTCTTAAAGAGACAGGCATTTAGATAGGCTATGATGCAAAGTTAAACTTATTCTTTATGTAAAGCATTTTAATAACTGAAGGTATCATAGTTACTTGATTGTGGTATAGAATTGAGGTAGCTGCCTGGAGAATACATAATATAAACTGAGGACAAAAGTGTAACAGTGTTGCCATATTTATGTGGATCAGATATGAAGTACTCCATTGGCTCCGCAATGAAATTACAGGAGAATATTTTATTGTTTTTAAGGCAGAACTGCAAAATACATTTTAATGGTCATCATCTTTTAACACATGTAGCATCCAATCAATTCAGCTTGTTACTGATACAGAAAAAAATGTGACTTTAAATCCGACACAATGACACATTTTCCTCTAACCTCTAATTGTTTCCCTCCCACCCCTTCACTGACTTCCTGCAGGTTCATTTCCATCATATTCACTAATGACCCCATGATCTCCAAGTACAATCTTGTTTAAATTATGCTAAATTATTGACAAACTTGACTACACATTTGTATTAGTGTTGTTTTGATTGTGTTCCACATCACTTGGAAAGCCTGTTTGTGGACAAAAAGTGCTGAAAATCATGTGACTCACTACAGAATAATCAGTTTATTGTATTAGTTTGTGAAAGGGACTGCACAAACACTTTAATAACCTGTGCAAGATCTAACTAAACTTCTTAGTTTTGGCTGCACTCGGGTTTCCTTTTGTGAATGTGCCAAATTGGCTAAAAGTGAAATTCTTGAACGTCAGCTGAGCTGTTGTGCTTCATTCTGACACTAGATGACAGTCTTGATCTAAACTATCTAATCTAAAGTCCTTTCACTTCCTGCCAAACAAGTTTCCCATGTGTACAGTACAGGTACACAAACGTCTCATTGTTTGGAAGCAGGTGTTTGTGACAGCATGGAACATTGTGCTTGGAGATCTAACTGTGCATTATTAGAGCTATAGTCATTTATATTTAAAAGAATAAAAAGCAAGAACCTGTCATTTAATGTGAATAAGCTAGCTTTGAATTTTGGGGTGGGGTATGATTAGTCAAGTGTGGTTCACATTACAATTAAAGTATTTGTAAATAAATGGTTTGTGTAATGTTATCTGAAATAGTGCGGCTACGGCTGTGTGTGAGACTGCTGTGTGTGAGACGGCTGTGTGTGAGACGGTTAACTTCTACCAAGTGATGCTCTGCAAGATCTCAGCTGACACCGATGACAGCTAAAGTCTTCTCTCTCTCTCTCTCTCTCTCTCTCTCTCTCTCTCTCTCTCTCTCTCTCTCTCACACACACACACACACACACAGGCTGTAAGTCAGAGGCAGGGCAGCTTGGCTCAGTTTCTTAGCATTATTAATAAACACATCCTGCTGGTGCCCTCTCTCTACAGCCAAAAGTTGTCTGATTTTCCGTTTTGATTCACAGCAGGGTCCAGGGTTCACTGTCATCCTCTATTCTCATGATAAACGGCCTTCAGTGCAGAGTTTACTGTAACAGACCTCATCTGCAGCTGCTAACATTCTCCAGAGAAGCTCATTTAATTATTATGGACTAACAAGCCAGTTTGATCTCAAAGCACTGACCTACAGCTGTCTGTCTATTCATGCCGACACATGATTAGTTACAACTTTTGGTGTCATTTGTGTAAACTGACATTAGCTGTTTAAGAAAAACTGGGCATTGTGATAGCTTCATGATGGTGCAGTGGTTTGAGCTGTCACCTCTCAGCAGTGGTGGACAAAGTACTCAACTCTAGTACTTGAGTAAAAGTATTGATACTCATGGTCAAATCTACTCCACTACAAGTAAARGTTACTCAGTCAAAAATCTACTCAAGTAAAAGTACTAAAGTACTTACTTTTGAAAATACTTAAGTATTCAGACGTACATGCATTTTAAAGTACTTAAGTACAAAGTAAAAGTACAAATTACATTTTCTTTTTTCTTTTCTTTTTTTGTCACTTCAGTTGAAAACGAAAGTAAATATTAGTTTATTTAGTTTATTTATTTCTTCATCATCAGTGACTTTTTTTAAGTGAAGAGAAAATAGAGACAGAAAGAAAAACAGAGAGAGGTAATTAGAAAGATTGAAAGATTGAAATAGTGATTAGAAGTATATTAAATATACACCAACAAAACACAGGACCACACACCCAACATCTGTCCGCTCACC
>NW_013952402.1:6567915-6569817 GCF_001266775.1 Austrofundulus limnaeus | reverse complement strand
AAGTAAAGATACTCAAAAAATGTACTTAATTACAGTAATAAAGTAAAAGTACTTTGTTACTGTCCACCACTGCCTCTCAGTAAGGATTGCCTCCTGGCTTTTCATGTGGAGTTTGTCTGTTCTCCCCGTTCACCTGTGGGTCTTCTCCAGGGATTTTTGGTTTCTTCCCACAGATCAGAAACACACAGATTAGATTAATCAGTAGGTGTGAGTGAAAGTGTGAGTAGTTGTTTGTCTCACTTGTCTTGTATGTGTCCCTGTGACGGACTTGAGACTTGTCCAAGTCTTGCACAATGACTGCTGAACGGCAGCTTCATGCAACCTGGAAAGGGAAGTGGGTAAAAAATAAATAAAAAATAATGAAATGTATGATTTTTCTTTTGGTTGGCTAAGTTGTGTAGTCACAAACTCTCACAACTTGATATAATTACCATTTTTATCAGTGTGCATTGCCAATGCAATGCACACTATTGTGATTCGTTTCCCATCCAAGTCACCTCAACTTTGCCATGCTTCTCCTCCTGCATACTTTGTCCTAGAGCTGCCATTTTAATTTATATCTGTAAAGCCCCTGTGCTAAATGATGGCTATGCCTTTTGGTGCCTGTAAGACCTATAGTTTTTGAAATATTAATGTTTAATAAATTATAATGGCAGTCAATGGAGCCTTGTATTGGTCCAATACTGGACCAATACTGCCCCCTGCTGCATCTACACAATATGGTACTGCACCATAGTTTCATGATATTTAAACTCAGTAGTTCAGTGATTACAATATTAATATGATTGTATTTTGATGTTTTACTGTAATACTGTCTTTATGTTGTCCTATTGCTGTAATATATTGCACTTAAGTGTCAATAATTGCATTGGCAAGGTAAACTTTTTCTGTATACATACAATCTAATCCCTGGGATTGTTCTCTGCCACATCTCCTATAGTCTCATGATGAGCACTGTGGACTTTCATGTGGGAGATCAGGGTTCAAATCCAGCTACTGCAACTTTAACAAAAATCTCTTCAAACTTCATGTTGTCACACAATTACCTTAATTACAAACACCTGCTGACGTGACAAGCACAAGCTGGTATAGAAAACACTTTTGAACTTGGTCAAAGTTCATTCTGAAAGTCCAATGCTCCTGCATAAATTGTCCTACAGCTGCCATTGTAATTTCTATATGTAAAGGTCCTGAAGAAATTTATAGTTATTATAGCTTAGTACTGATTATAAACAACACCAGAGTATTAGGGTTTCCTAATACCTTTATAATGCTTGTTATATTATGTGTTAATTAAATAGGGTAGATACATGTCCGAATCATAACAACACATAAATGAACCGTTTTTAAACCATTAGATTGAGGTTTGTTTGTCTGAATGCCTGTGATTCAGCTGTAGGCCAGCAGGGGGCGAACTCAGGCATTGAAGATTTCTGGACTGTATTTATAAGGGGGACTTCCTGTTTTTAATTCAGTGTGTGTGGTTTTGACTTGCCAGCCAGTGGCAAAATAAACCCCCACTCCAGAATTCTGGTGTTGTATGACATTTATTTCTTATCACAGATCATTTTATTTAACACTGGTGTTTTCATCTGACTCAGCCGATATTTAACACATATTTCTTACAGTCCTGTGCCAAATGATTGCTTTGCCTTCTGGTACCTGTACAGCTTGTAGTTTTTGAAATATTAATGTTGAAACTTTATTCCAAATTCATAAAATGAGAGTCAATGGGGCCTTGTAATGGTCCAATACTGCCCCCAGCTGTACTCAACTTGGTACTGCACCATAGTTTTTTATATTTAATCTCAATAATTCAGTGTTTACAATACTAATATGATTATATTTTAATGTTTTACTATGTCATTATCTTAATACTGCTCTATTGTTGTAATATTATGC
>NW_013952402.1:6565700-6566847 GCF_001266775.1 Austrofundulus limnaeus | reverse complement strand
GAATAAACTCTGCTCATAGAGCGTTTTGTTACAGACTTACACATCAGAATCTCATCTATAAGAGAAGTTGGGGGGCGTAGAGGAAAACATCCAGAGTTTGAYRTTACAAAATGTCTCAGTTGTAAATACCTGAAGAACTGTGACTTATGGATGTCAAATGTCTGTGTTAGCTGTACAAATGAGGCAAACTTATTGTCTATATAAAGATCATTTAGAGAAGTTATTCCCTTTAAACTCCCAAGTATTGAAAACAGAATATATTAGTGAAGGAGCAAACATATGGTTATTTGACACTGGAGCAGACAATAATAATTCTGCACTTTTAAGCGACCTCCTACACTGATTCCAGATTTTTATTGTGTGAGTTACAACCGGATTAGAAGTATGAGTTGAGATGGGTTGATTAAACGGTAACCGAGAACAAAGTAAAGCAGAGAGAGAGAGCTCGCCGTGACTGATTTCCTCTCTAGATTTACCCAAGTAGGGACAGGGTCGTCGTCTCTCACCCAGTACAGTAAGGCTCTCAACTATTCAAATTTGACTAATTTCTGACTTCTGTTTTGATCATTTGAGTATGGCAGAGAAATAAAATTATTTTAATTCGGATACCTAAAGTCATCTCAAGACCTCCACTTGAATGGGGTCCTGAACCTAACTTTGGGAACTAATGCATGAAATAGTTAAGTTGCAATTTACATGCAAATGTTGTACTGTTTTACTGAAAAAGCTGACTCCTACTGAAGTTTAGCGGTCAAAAACATCTATTGATATCCTTTATTGGACACTTTTGCGTGCAGTATTAGTGATGACTATTATTTTAATGTCCAGTTAGATGTGAAATAATGTCATAATCTTCCTTTCCGTTCCTGAAATGTAATGTCCGGAAAGGACTTGTGGGCTGAAATATGATACTTTAATAATGATGACCTTTGACCTTGATTTCAAACTTTTAGCGCCTCTTTAACTTTCTTTCTACACTTGTGAGGATTTTAAAAATATGATAGTTTCGTGACAACCTAATCTCAGTTCACATGTTTGATTTAATCTGAAATTACATAAACGACAATAAAATCTCCAATCAATGGGCCTCATGCAAGAACCGTTCGTACGCACAGATTTGTTCTTAAATTGTGCGTACGAGTGATTT
>NW_013952402.1:6561582-6563750 GCF_001266775.1 Austrofundulus limnaeus | reverse complement strand
GAAATAAAGTAGTGATTTAACTTTACAGCTTTTGAATAATAATTTAAAAAACTCGCAATTTCTTGTTCATCCCAGTCGGTGTCTGGCTGGAGGTGTCAGACCACCCCAAACCCCCGTGACCCCAGCAGCCCCTCTAATCTGCATAACGGTATGAGAGGCACTGTTCAGCCGCTTCGTCTCACAGGACGAGGAGGTGGGAGGGGAAGTTACGATGCTGCGCGTGGGACCCAATCAGTCACTCCGTCAGTCGGTGAGGGAACCGTTTCCAGCGCCTGAGCCGTCGCCGAGCGGAGCGAAACTTTCTTTTCTCGAAATGGACCGTCCCGGCGGCAGCGGAGCGAGCCCATGCGGGAGTAGAGGGCTGTTATAGTGGGGTCCGGGGGCCCGGAGCTCGAGCTGAAATATGGGCCAGACCGCCGTGTCTGCCGTGTCTCAAGCAGCGAGCGGTGAGTGTGTTCCTGTCTTTTGCACGTGCGTGCGTGCGTGCGCGCATTCTCCCTTCCTCTTGTTTCTCACGCGCACACCCAAATCCGCTATCTTTATCCAGGAAGTCCGTTTTCTTCTGTGTTTTTTCTTCAGTTAACTTTTTGTTTATTTGGTCGCAGAACTGTAACATCACAGACGAAGCGCTAAGCTGAAAATGTAAACATTTTTTGCTAAATTTTATTGGCGGGGCGTGTGTGTTTCTAAATTTGTAGCTGGCTGTGTTCCTCAGCAGCTGTAAAAATGAGTCAAACAGCCGGAGAGCGTAAAAACAGACGAGAGCTGATTGGGTATGGAAAGCCATCAGTGCCAACAACAAGTGACTTTTTCGGAAATTTGATGCGTAAATAGTGTACGAGTTGTTTGCGCTTTGTTTACGGTTTGTTTGACAACAGTTGCCTGTTTCTCTCTTCTGATTGGCTGTTCAGATTCAGGCCTACGTGGTTTAGCAAAAAGAAGAGGGTGTGCCTCTCACCGTTAAATGTCAGTCAAACCACTGCTTGCTTTACTTTTTAAAATAGATTTTAATGCTTCCATCTTTTGCATAAAGTGTATTTGGAGTATAACCTTATTACAATCAATGTTTAAATAAAGCTTAGAAAGCTTTAAATGTTTAAATTACTTTGGCCCTGATATAATATAGTGATGGATTACATTTTTTTTATCCCGCACCAATATCAAATCTGAAAGTGGATTTAAAAAGAACATTAAAACCCTTTTAAAAATAACACACAAATTGTGATTATCTCAAATTGTCTGTATGACGGCTCAGTGGTTAACACTGATGCCTAACAGCAAGAGGATCCTGGTTTTGATCCCAGGTTTGAACCTGGGGTCTTTCTATGCAGAGTTTGCATATTTTTCCTTGTGCTTGTGTAGTTTGTCTCTGGGTACTCTGGTTTCTACAGACTAAAAAATATGTACAGCCCCAGACCTGCCTTGCATAAGAGATCTTTGATCTCAGCCTGGTTAAATGAAGGTAAAAGGAAAACAAATAAAGTAGTATGGAAGTTATGGATGTTTTGTTCTGGTAATCAAGCTCTTGGTTTTTGCTGTTCATGGCTGAACCAATGGGCCTTTGTTACCATTTCATCTTGTGTTTTTGTTTTGTTTTGTTTTGTTTTGTATATTTCCTTGTAACTTCATTAGTGTTGAAGATATTGCCATGAAATTTTCAGAAACTATCCACCTTAAGATTTTTATTTTGTTTTTGGAAACATCTTGTATTCAAAGACAAAAATCCATTACAAAATAGGGTAAGGTACAACATAATGTTCAAAGGCTCATGTTGCAAAACTGCAACATCAAATCAACTTAATGTGTCTTGGAAATTCATGAAATGAATACCATTTAAAACCATGTGGACATTTGTAAACTAAGCCCCTCAACCAATGACAGCGTGCAACATGTGTCAAGCGATGAAGACGTGTCAGCACATGGTCTAAATCACTTTCACCATGGGTAATCCCATAGATGTTAAAAAAAACTGCTTTGAGTTCTTAATAAAACTTGGAACAAAGGCCGATAAAATAAAACTTGCCTATTGGGAATAATTTAGTGATTTGTCTGTGTTGAATTTGACACACCTGGAGATCACCCAGTTTGGCTGATTGGATTGGACTTTTCTATGATGTGTAGGTTTTCGTGGAAAATTTATTTATTTATTTATTTATTTATTTATTTAT
>NW_013952402.1:6536136-6560319 GCF_001266775.1 Austrofundulus limnaeus | reverse complement strand
ATATTTTCCCTATAACTATTACAAAAACACAAAAAAGTGTAACTAAGCATTTATATTTGTGTAAAAGCTGTTTAGATTGTCAAAAAGCCTGTGTTTTTAGGGTTATTAACAGAGTTTGTGTACTCTGACCAGTAATATTTGGGGTCACAAGTTTTTGCCATGGATATTTTGTGGGTCAGAAGATAAAAAAAATTGGGAACCACTGGTATAGACTCTAGCTGTCTGTCTTATATCTGACAACACTGAAACAGAGGCTTCAGGCTATTTACTGGTGGGAGGCACCCCATCATCTTGCTTAAAAGGTTTATTCCCACATCTGATTAGCCAAGGACAAGAGTTGTCTGAAACTACCAGGAAGTGCATTTGACCATAAAGGACAAGCAGGTGAAATCTGAGTGTCATTACCTAAACATCACGTAAAGTATATAGTGTTTTTATGTAAAAATAAATAAAAAAAAAGTCACATGAAAAGTAGCATGACTTTGGAATGAAGGCCTTCTTTATTTGTCTAATTTATCCACCACTTTGTCCTAAATTAGGCTAAAGAGAAGCAGATTAAAGCTTTAACAAGTTTGTTTTCTTGTACAAAGCCATCGATTAAAATGACTGCATGACCATATTTTCCATTTACTTTTAGTTTACAGTCAACAAGAGGTGGAATGTATTTAGGAAACTAAAATGTGGAAAAATAAACAAATATATGACTTCATTCAGTCAGGCTTATGTTTGAGAAGGCCTCATAAATATCTAAACATCTAGTGGACATTTGACATGTTGCAGATATTTAGATTTTATCCAAGTCAAAGAGCTCATAGAGCTCCAAACTTAAAGTGGAACTTTTCTAATCTGATGATTATTTTACTGACTAATAAAAGAAACACATTAATAATCAAATCCTTATGGTGCGTTCACACCGAACACGATTTCAGCTTCAGGAGCATCAGGTTTACATGCAAAATCTATGGTGGACGTGCTTCAATCAGCATCGGGAAGTGCTGCGGCGCCTCAAGCGCGATTAGAGCAGCGCAATTTGAACGATCTGAGCGTTTGACGCGCTGAGGCGCAAATGGTTGAAGTTAGAAAATCTGAACTTTTGCAGCTCGACGCGCCATGTCAACCAATCAGAGAGACTCCACTGTGTGACGTAGCGACATATTTCCCGACGGGACAGTTTACTGAATGATGTCCACTAACCTGAAACAGATGGAGAGGAGCTCTTTAGCTGAAATCGAGTGCCTGCAGTCGTGTCCTGACAGGAGATTTCTGCACCAATGCATGGCAGCGGCTCATCAGACTGGAAAAATAGTCCTGAAAGCGAGCTGTGAGCCTCTACTCTGAATTATCTGGTGAATTAATTATGAATTAATTATCTGATGAACGTGACATGCTCTTGCTCTCTGTAAATAAAGCAAAGTACTTCCTCGTCCGACATTAAACAGAGCCCGACAGAGGAGGGAGGGGCGGGGAGGCTGTTGCCGTGCAGCGCTTCAAGAGCTGTCCTGCGTCTGACCTCAAAGTGCACAAGCGACCAACTTCAGTGTTGGCTGCGATTTTGAAGCTGAAATCGCGTTCGGTGTGAACGCAGCATTAGCGTGTCAGAAAATAGTGATATGGATCATTTCTGGAGTTCAAATCAAATTTTGTTCCTGGATTTCTTCCTTCAAGCTCTTACAGTGTATAGAAACATAGTGTTTCATAATTGTCTTTTCTTTAAAAAATTAAATTAAATTAAACTAAAAATATAAAGGAAGTATTTTTTTTTTACATTTGCTAAAAACTGAACATAATCACCACAATGTCTTCTTTGTTTTATATACAACTAGAGTTACCAACTTCCAGGAAATGAATTAGAGCATGCAGAATTTTTTGAATACCCTTTTTATAATATTTATATTTTCAGCACAAGGAAATGATTTCAATAGTTTAGTTGACATGAATATACAGGCCTTTGCGTGGTAACTACTTGAGTTGATTTTGCATGTTGGGGTGGAAGGGTTTTATCAATTTTGATCAAACCATCTTCTGTTTAGGAAAAAAATACATAAGTTAAAACTAGCAACACTTTTCTGTATAGACTTGGTATATTATAAAACATTTACAAGTGTTTTGACATAAAAAAAAGAAAAATGTAAACCAGAGTTTGGAATTTTAAGGGAACCCTGCTTGCTTTTTGGGTTAATAAAACCCAAATCACATGAGGTGGGGTAAATGCGGAAGTAAGTTTTCACAAAGGCACAACTGTTTCATAACGTTGGTTAAGCAAAATTTAAAAAATGTTACTGAAGTTAACTTGTTTGTTGTTTTTATACACCAATGAAAAGTAAGGAGGAGGAATGCTTCCACTGGTTTAATGGTGGTTTGTAATGGGGTGCTCCTATTTGATGAGTTGTCTAAACCAGTGGTTCCCAAACTTTTTATCCTCTGACCCACAAAATATCCATGGCAAAAACTTGTGACCCCAAATATTACTGGTCTGAGTACACACGCTTTGTTAATAACCCTAAAAACACAGGATTTTTGACGATCTAAAGAGCTTATACACAAATATAAATACTTATTTATACTTTTTTGTGTTTTTGTAATAGTTATAGGGAAAATATTACATCAGCAATTACTTTATCACCCTTTAAATTGATTTCTGGAGATTATCCAAGGTGCTTCATGACCCATAATTGGGTCCCAAGCCCAACTTTGGGAACCAAAGTGCAGTGGTTACCAAACTTTTCAGCTTTTGACCCACAAAATAACAGTAGCAGAGACCTGTGCCCCCAACTGTTTTTGGATGATAAACATTTGTATCAGGTCAGCTAAACATGGGCATAGTAACAATATTTTTATACTACATTTATCCATTTTAAATAYACTAACCTCACTCCTTTGTAACAACTAAGGGCAAAAATGTCATTAATTCAGAAAATCTTTTCAGGACCCCACCTTGATGTTTCGGGACCCCACTTTGGGTCCCGACCCCAACTTTGGGAAACACTGGTCTAAACAATAGTCTAACAAAAAATGAGATTTTTCTCTAATTATTCTTTACCATCCAAAGTACTGACAATGTGTGTTTTACTTAAGGAAGAAATAGCTGATTGATCATGTGATCAGTTCCTTTTAGACATTAATTCGTTTCATCAGCACTTCTGTGTACTTTTCCTGTAAAAGGACATCAATTAACAAAAACTCACAAGTGACAGTAAAATTTTAGCTTTATGTTCAAGCTTTTTGATGTGATAGCTTAAAATCTTCAGTAAACTCTGACAGAAAATGACTTGTCACCATTTATAAAGGTGCAAATAAAACATTTTTACTGATTACGCTGATGAGTTTTAAATTGCATTTTTTATCACTCAAAAATTGTGAAACAGTATTGCAATTTTATTCATGTTCATAATGTTTTGCCTGACTTCTATGTTCAATGCCTAACACAACCTTACAAAAACGTTAAATTCTTACATTTTATCTTGGTTACAGTAATTTTTCTTACAATCTGTATTGTTAAAGTCAACGCGGCCCTTTCATTCATTTTATGTACAGTATTGATGCAGCACCATAAAGAACCGGACCTTTATGGTGTCAGCATTTAAAGTTAAACCCAGACTGTTTTGTAGTTGACTTTAACTGACTTGTATAGGAACCTGAGTCCATTATAATGATGAATACGCTCTGGATGGCTGCATTATGGATTATACAACAGTGTTGTGGTGTGCTTTAAATGCTGAATCCACAGCGCTAAAAGCTGGAAGGGAAGTGTTCCTATCAGGATCCCAGTGAAAGAATATCAACATCAAACTGATAACCCTTGAGCCCTCCTTTAGGCTACATTAAAACACAGTTCGGCTACAACTTCCTGTTTGACTTGTCACTGGGCCGCTGCTGTATCAGTGCAGTAAGTGTAGCTGCGCTGTGGTTTGCCAGGTTTTAGTTTTGGAAGAAATGACCTAAGTGTTAAAACTGGAGCTAACACCAAGTTCAGGCCTTCAAATCTCAAATGTCCACCACCTCTTTTTGCCTCGTTCATCCTTAATCTTTCTTGCTGTTTGTCTTAGCAGTACATTTTTCTCCTCCGTAATATTCACCATTTTCACCGCCTTTTATTTGCTTTTCTCTATTTTTTCCCCCTCTTTCTCTCCCCGCTTCCCCCTCCCCATCCCTCTTCCTCCGTTTGTGACGTCTACTTCTTCTCTCCCTGGTGGGTTGCAGTGAAGGAAGGAAGCCTCTCCCTTTCCCCTCCTCCTCAACACATGTCTCTTCTGTAACTTCTGAGAAAAAGAAAACATTCTGGCTTTGTCACAAGACGTTGTATTTGTAATTTCACACTGTGCCAAACAATAAATGGTGCAACATACAGGATAACTGAAGTTTTAGATCTTTTCCCATTTGTGATGTATCTAACTAGTACATTACTGCCTTGTGTAATTTTACTATGTTATTCTTTGTGTTAAAAGTCATGTTTTCAATCATACATCAGTTCTACATCAGCAATATATCCAAACCATGACTCATACTAGCTTTTAAAATAAAGTGCCTCAGCGTGAAATCTGATCTGGCATCATGGAGTCGAGTCATTTTAGGTGGATTTTAGCCATCGTTTTCACTTTAAAACACTGTAATGTGGTTTGTGTGTCTTCACAAAAATGTTTAACATAAAATTAATCAAACTAAAACTCCAAAGTTTGTTTCATTTAAAATAAAAAAAAAAACAATCAGAACTCCTGATTACAGATTATTCATTTTTACACCCCAAAAATAATACTTTAGAAAAACTCACATTTACTCAACTTTGACAAATTTTAATAAAATGTTTATTAGATAACACAGAGATGGTTTCTTCTCTGAATTGGACACTTTGTTTTATTAGAGTTGACAAAGGAACTTAATGACCTCAACCTTTTAAGATCACTGAAAATAGTAGCTGTGTTTTAAAAATATTCCAATTTTATAGATCTCTAAGTCCTGATGTGAGAAGCAGATGTTAGATGTAAATGACTCAGTGACACTGACATTTTGCGTGCATGCCTTTACAAAATGTTAACAAAAATTTGACCAATTTGAACTTGAGAAAAAAGTTGGACTAAAGGCCAAAAAGCTACTGGCTTTTTCTTTGAATGTTACCTTCAGGTGTTATGAGAATGCTGTATAGATCAAAAATAAATTTGACTTTGCAACATAGCCTATCTAAACGCCTCTGTCTCTTAGAACATCCTACCGTTTCCTACATTCCCACTTCAGCACATGTTCACAACAACATTCATGCTGTTTACAACTTTCGTAGAAGCATTGTAAGAGGGTAGTCTCCTTGGTATCCAAAAATACATTTCCTCGATGAAGGCATTTTTTAAATCTGAAAAGCACTGGTGCAGTTCCACCAGGTGTTGGCTAATTGTTGCTGCCACTAGTGGTACAGCTGTGTGGGGGAGGGGTGCTCTCTGGGGCGGGACCTCATTTGGGCGTTGAGCTTCAGGGAGGAGCTATGTACACACAGGCGGTGCTTTGTACCAGCAAGTGTTTAGGCAGCTCCTTATGGCTACTACATGTATGAGTCAAAGGGAATGACATTGTAACGTGATTGTAACGTGATAAAAGCTCCAAAAAGTCCAAAATGTTTGCGTAATACCCCCCACCTTTGAAATGACTGAAAGTTTTTTGTGCTCAGTCAGTGAATTTGATCTGAACATATTTGTTCTGTATTCCATGAGTCAGCAGAGCAGAGTTTAGATTTCCTGTCTTGCTACATCATGTTTGAGTCTCAGTTCTTCCCTTTCCTAAAGTACCTTGTGATAAAGTGGGGTCTCTGTGAATAAGAGAACATAAGAATTACTTATGAAACAAAATGGAAGCATGTAACCTTTATTTTGATTTTTTTCTATTCAAATTTTTTTACCTCTTCTTTAAAATCAATATGTTGCCATTTACTCCTGTGAACTGTTTCTGTGCTCCTCTCTGTCTTTCAGTAGCAGACCTGTTGTCCCAGTTTGTACCCTACACTAGAGGTTTTAAAGTTGGTCTAATGGTGATGATTGCTGTTACTGATTTTTCCCAGCATTAGAGGCCCCACAGCAGCCACCAAACTGCGCCTATTGTTGTGATTTGATATCGGCACAGGAACAGGAAGTGTGTGTTTGCATGAGTAAGAGAGCGTGTCCTCGTTGATTCTCTGCTCGACACTTTTCCATCCCTTCATTCTTAATTGCTGTGTTTTTGTTGCTGAAAGGCAATGGCAGGTAATGTTTTTGCTCGTGTCTGTGTTTGTGTTTCTGATACAAAAATGTACCCAAAACCACTGGAGAAATTTTAAACACAACCTTCAGAATGTAATCATTGGATGTACATCTACGAATAATTAATGTTAGACAAGACCAAAATGGCTCTAACCCTGTCAGTTTACAGATACCGAGCTAAATTTGATGTTGTAGTAGCTGAGTCATTCACAACACATTTGGAGCATAACATCTCTCAGTATTTAATTATACATATTGTCATTTTAACCAACACAGCTCCAACTTTGTCATTTCTTAATAAAAAGGAGATTTTTTTCAGAACTCTGGCGCAGAGGACAGTGGGTGATATCCATTTCTTTAATGTAGGCCTTTTTGTATTCACATTCAATCCACGCATATTTGCAATTCTGGCATTGTTGCACACATTTTCAGTGTGCATTGCATTGGCAATGCACACTATTGTGATTCGTTTCCCATCCAAGTCATCTCAACTTTGCCATGCTTCTCCTCCTGCATACTTTGTCCTAGAGCTGCCATTGTAATTTATATCTTAAAGCTCCTGTGCCAAATGATGGCTATGCCTTTTGGTGCCTGTAAAACATAGTTTATGAAATATTAATGTTTAATGAATTATAATGGCAGTCAATGGAGCCTTTTGTTGGTCCAATACTGTCCCATGCTGTACTCAACTTGGTAAGGCATCATAGTTTAATATTTCAACTCAGTAGTTCAGTGTTTACAGTACTAATATGATTGTATTTTGATGTTTTACTATATTGTCTTAATACTGCTCTATTTTTGTAATGTTATGCAGTTTAGTGTCAATAGTTGTATTGGCAAGGTAAACTCTTTCTGCACACATACAATCCAAGCCCTGGGATTGTCCTCTGCCACAGCTCCTATAGTGTTATGGTGAACACTGTGGGATTTCATTCAGGAGAACCGGGTTCAATCCCAGCTATGGACAAACTGTTTCAATAAAACTACATAATTTCAGTTTGTTATATTGTCACACAATTACCCTAATTACAAACACCTGCTAACTTGGCAGGTGTTTGACTGATAATAATTAGAAAACACATTTGAACTTGGTCACACTTCATTCTGCAAGTCCAGTGCTGCAGGCAAAGCCATGCTGCAATGACATGCTACATGGCAATGCACACTTGTTTTTACATCGTAAAAACCCATGTCCAGTATATCTTTTTTTCTTTTTTTTCTTTTTTTGTAAAAATTTTGAAATCTTTGGAGCATTTTTTAAATTGTTTTTACTCTATTATCTACATTTGTTTTGGATAGACCGGGACCTTGGGTACAGAATTTCGTTCCACCACATGTTTGTGTGTCGCGAATGACAATAAAACTTCCTTGAAGCCTTGTATCTCTTATATTTGTAGTCAGAAGATAAGTCCAATAAAAAAACAGAAATATTTCAGTGTGCAGCTATTGTAGTTTCCTGAACTATCACCAAATTTTAAAAAGCCTGACCTACCGATTTCAACCAATTTTTGTTTTGTCATAACTGATGTTGTCGGGTGTTGTAAGGTAACAATACACCTTCAATGTTCCAATCTTATTTTACTGAAAAGCATTGAAAGATACCCTTGAAACAATACAAACTTGTTTTAACTGGATAACAGACTTCTCTCACAGCAAAGCAAAAGGCGGCAGTCACTGATTGCTGAGGTACATAAGTTTGGCTTCTCTTGTAGGTATCAGCCGCTCACCCAAAATTAAGGATATTGGTGCACCCCTATAAATATACCGCAAAATAAGCAGATAAACTATGAGTTGATCTATTTTCATCAGTAAAAAAAAAAAAAAAAACCTCTGAGACCTTTTTGCTCCTTGTTGGTGATTTTTCAGTTCATGTTCGTCAGTTTATATTGAGTTGCAAATGGCCACCAGCATCTATTATTGACATCAACAATCTGTCAAAGCTTGTTGGAGCCAACCAATCAACAAAGTATTGACTTGTTTCTTTGTGTTTTTTTTTTTTTGGTAAACAACAAAATATGGATTTGTCTCACTTAAAGGTCTGAAAAGGATCATATTGCAGAGGATATTAATTTATTTTTAAACAGTTGTTACTTTGTTAATTACAGATGCGCTTTAGTTCCCTGCTTATAAAATTGTGCACTTTTGTGTTTTAGTTGACGGCCTGGAGAAATCATCTGTGGCCAGCTGTGACGTGGTTGTAGACAACGCCACCAATACCCAGAATGCTCCGGGGTCTCGACAGCAGCGAGGGAAGCTGTCATCACTGGGAAAAATCTTTAAACCCTGGAAATGGAGGAAGAAGAAAACCAGCGACAAGTTCCAGGATCTCTCCAGAGGTAGGGCGTTCTGTGTGTGTGTGTGGCTGCTAAAGCGATAAAGACAAACCGAGGAACGGTTGCTGATTTTTGTTCTCCTCAATCAAGTGTCTGGACAATGTCACGGCTTGTCTCTTTGGATTTGTGTGCACTGTTAAACCTAAATCAGAGCGGTGTAGGTCCAAAAAAAGCTTTGAAAGTAAACAATTCAAAGGTTTGTTTGGAACTCTCGCTGATTAATTCTTGAGCTGCTGGTTTGGAAACTAAAAGTTTGAAAAAAAAAAATTCAAAAAGCAAAGAGTCTTTTCCATCTTTGCTGATGCTTTCTTCATATTTATATAAGGTTTGTACCTTTTTTATTTTCTTTTTGGGACAATTTAGATAAATTTGTTTTTCAATCAAACTTTTCTTTAACTTGGGTTTTCTTCTTCTGGCAGGTTTACATGATCGAAAGTGTTTTAAGGATGCTTCCTCCACACAAAATATTAAATAATGCTTATTTCATAAGAGTAGAAGGTGGTTTAAAGAGATGCAAAGAACATAAAAATCATTGCAAGACCAAAAAACCAAAGACCACATCACAACTCTTTAATGTGTTTAAAATCCACCTCATTTTCATTTTGTTTGTTTCAGTTCTAGAGAGAAAAATATCTACAAGACAAACAAGAGAGGAGCTCATAAAGAAAGGAGTTCTCATTCCTGAACAAGGTTTGTCAGAATAATTTATTTTATTTTAGTGGAGTCAAAAGGCACATGTCATGCAAATACACTTTTTTGGCACTATTTTACATTTTTAATTAAGTAAAAAAAAATGGGATTTGGGGTGCGGGGTGTTGAATTAGACACGTACTCAATGACATCTTTTTATTCAATTTATAAAATAAAATTTTCCTATTTCAAGATGAGTTGATCTGAGACACGTCTCAGAACTAAGGTAAAAGAGGGGCTTCTGGAGTTACAATAAGGAGGAGTTCAGCGTTGCAGTTCCACTTTATATAGACCCCAACTGAATGGTTTAAATGTGAAAAAGAGGAATTTAAAATATGTCCACTTTAATACACTTCAAAGCACTACTTGTTTCAGTTCCTAATCCTTTAAAGTGTGCTTCAATAACCTTACATCTTTATCAAACTCAATGCAGAACATTTCACAGGAGTGTAAACTTCTTGTTTTTTTTTTTCTTTTTCCTTCTCAGATGAACCAATCATCAGTGAAAATTTGAACGGACATGCCACGTCCAGTTTGACTCCAGAGGAAGTCAAAGTGGACATCCAGTCTCCTGAAACCCCCCTGGAGGAACAAGCCACTGGTCCAGTTAACACCAAGGGGAAAACAACAGGTACTTTTTGGATCAGTTTCTGTTCAAATCTCTGTCCTGGTTGGACGAATGTCCTCCTATTTGTATTTTTAGAATTCCCCTGTAGATATATTCTATCTAAAAAATATTTTCAATGAAGGTTGTCTCAGATCAGGCAAACTTGGCTGTTCCTTGACATTGAATATTTGCTTTATAATGAGTATAAACTGTTAAATCAGCTGGGCAGCAAGTTCAAATATTTTTATATAGTAGTATTTAATATTGCATGCTTCTTTTAGTTGTTATGAAGTCCTTCCTTTAAATGGTTTGCAGCATATCTGCAGCAGTTTTCTGGCTAGCATTAAACTCGCTGAGGGATTTATGAGCAAATTTAATCTGTTCAAATAGATGTTGCCATTACATCAGCCTGCAGCAGCTATCCTCATTCTGAGCTGGATCTCCTTCCCATAATGCYTCCCACTCCCACAGGCCTTTGCTCTTCGGAGCGATGCTGCTTAAGTGTTGTGCTGTTTTCGTCTCGATCCTGTTAGCATCGAACTCGGAGCAATTTGTTTGTCAATAATAAGAAAGGCAAAGGGAGAGAACTCTGACAGTACAGCAACAGATACGGTAACGCTGGGGGTGGGGAAGGTTAATGGGTGCGCATCATCTGCACAACTCGTTTATCATCCCCAGCTCTGTCTTCCTTTACCTTTCAAAGCTACTGGTTGTCAGCATGCCGGTTTAAGCGTCTCTTTTCTTGCTTTCAGTTTCTCTGTTTTTAAAATCTGTTTATTACTTCACTTTTCCTTCCTCCTTGCTCTAACTTGCTCAGAGAAGTGTGATACTAAACCTGCTGCCCGGACGAACCAGGTTCGACCTCGGGAAGCTCTGGCTCAAAAACAACAAAGTGCCACCATGCCCACTACTACCAAACCTACTGGTGGCACCGCCACCCCAACAAAGCACAAAGAAGGTGCCCCAGGAGCTAAAAAGACCACTAAAACGACAGGCAAGACCGTCCYGTCCACACAGGCTAAATCTAACTCACGGCACACTAACACCACAGGTCGAGGGGCTGGTAAGTTCACTTGGTCGGGAATTCAGCCTGCTGGTCTTAAATGTTGCTGCCTTCCTGCATGGTGAATGAAATATGTTTGCRTCACCGAGTGAAGAGAAAAAAAATTCTGTTAAAGGGGACATACTATGCAAAATCCACTTTTTTGGCAAATGCATTTTGTTGTCTTGGAATCTCTAGGAGTGCAAATAAATTGAATTTAGTCTCTCCCAGTGCTGTTTGGGTCATATTTTTCAACCCGTTTAGTTTTCTCTATTTTCTGACATTTTCTCAACTTTTACGTCACATTTGTGACAAAATTACCAAAAAAGGTCTGAACTTTCCAACCACAATTGGGATGTTTTCATACTCCTCAGACTCTGGCTCCAGCATGGTGTTGATGTTTTTTTTTTATTCATTTGTAAATAAAAAGTTTCTGTTCCACGATATAGTCATAATAACTGCTCTATCAAACTGGAGTGGACCTTTCTGGAAGCTGGCTGGGGGTGAAGCACCTTGTTTGGATTTGAAGAGACAGCCTCAAAACAAGTTGATGTGAGAGACACCTCAAAAAAGAGATGAAAGAGGGGCTTGTGGAGTTACAATGAGGAGGAATTCAGACCAATGCATTGTAGTTCTGCTTAACAGTATATAGACCCAAACTAAATGAAAAGTGAAAACGAAGGATTTAAAAGCATACGTCTCCTTTAATAGAGCTTCACCAATTCTACGCTGGTTCTGAAATTAAGTATTTCAGATTTCTCTCTGTAATGAACAGCAAAAATTGTTTATATATTTTAATTTCTGGATGAATTAGAACTTATATTTGTGTGTTCATATTGTTTTCAGTAACCAAAAATGCATGTTTGTTCTGTACATTAGTTCATTGTGATACAAAGGAGTGCTTCCCCACCTTGGTTTTCTTTTCCTTTCTGTTAGAGGGGGATTACCAGTCGCATAACTCTACAAGTGCTTCATTTATAATCTTTGTTTTATGAGAAAGCAGAAGTAAATAAGAGTCTTTTCTATTTGTGTATGAGACAGAGAGAGAGCACGAGTTTGAGTAAAGAGTTCTGCATGGCTTTTTCTCTAATATATTGGTGTGATTTTTCATGTAATAGTGTTAGGGCATGCTCCTCACCCTTTACCCAGTCAGCATGTTTAACATACAGCATGGACAAAAGATGCAACCCTGAGCTCATCGTACCACCGATTTAGACTTTTCTGCAATTTAAAGCTACCAATAAGCGGCACCGAAGTTGTTTCATTCCTGTCTGAATAGCTCATTCATGCTCATTCTTTTCCTCTGGCTGCTTTAGCCAGCACACAAAGCCGCCACACAGACACTTGAAGAGCTGCTTCATTCAGTTTTAGTTTAGGTATTTTGTGTTTGTCACACAGTTTAACAACGCGTCAGTGTTTCGGGGCAAATATGTAGTGGATTGCATAAACACTGCGTGGTCCGTTAATGAAAGGGGTCATTACAGATCATTGCTTGTGTAAATTTTGGTTTTTGACATAATTCAGAACGATGCTAAAGATGGAGCTAAAGTGATGTTCTCTCTCAGAATGCTCCCGCACTTTCTGAAATGGCTCATTTTGTGGTCTAACGTCTACATTACCACTAAACGTTTAGATATGGCCTGCTAAGATGTTCGTTTGAGATTCTTGGAATAAAAATAAACTTCTAATCCCTGTAGAGGCATTTTAACCAATCAGCTCACCAATCACTATAGTAAAAAGCCTTTTGGAAGAGCTAGGARCTAAAATCAAGCTTTTCACACAGAAGCTGTGATTGGCTGTGTTTATGTCGTTGTCTTTCTTCATCTCACAGCAGGGTGGTTTCTGTTCTCCCTGTGCCTTCAAAGGGGTTATTCAGCTTCCATCTGCAGTTCACAAMGAGACATGTATTTTGAATAGTAAAGCATTTATTATGACCATCTGTGAAGGTTTATGGCTACTGCTCGTGTTAACACCTTGTGATGGACTGATAACTATGATGGATGTGTTTTATTGTAACATTTTAAATATTTGATGTCTTTTCTAACATGTTAATGGACGGAATGCAGTCTCTTTGAACAGTTTGCAAACATATATCGGCTTGTCTAGTTTTTTAAGCGAGCAACATTTAACACAAGGAGTGTACCACTATTATCAGTTTTTTGGGYTATGTAACTGATTACCTGGAAGGCTTTTAAACAGTCCTGCTAAGAACACCGTTTCTGCTCCAGTTTTATTTTTTTCACTTCCACACCATCGATGGGACATACGTCAATCAAAGTGCAGCCTTCCTCTCCAGCTGGACAACATCTAAAATTTCCACCAACCTTTTTTCTTTCCTTTTTAGTAACACAAATTGCCTCTGCACATTGACATAAAGCTGACTGAGGGGAAAAAAAACATTTGTTTGGACAGGGATTTATTGGTGGGACTTTAATACTGCTTTATATTTTATATGCAACCTGCTTGTCTTAAGACAACTCAAACACTTTAAAATATTTTCTTTCTCTTTTATTTTCTCAGCCAAATCCTCAAATCCAAAGAAGACGGGATCCACAACGAAAACGACCCCCGTCTCCTCGACTGCACCTCGTTCTCGAGCGCCTAAGGACACCGCTGCTGCAGCAAAGCCTGACCGGGCAGAGGCAAAGGCCGGCCGAAAATCAGACACTCAGACTTCTTCTTCCGTACCTCAAAAAGATTCCACAGAGACTCCTAGTCAGCCTGGGAAGTTAAAACCCTCACCACCTCCCTCAGGCAACAAGCCACTTTCATCTAAAGCCTCGGGAAATGAGGCAGAGGGAAGTCAGGTTGCTTCTAAACCTGATCTGGAGCTGAAACCAGTTCCCGATAGCTCGACTTCAGGTGAAGAGACTCACAAAGGGGCTGCTGCTGAAACCACAGTCCAGCCCCCCCATATCAACATGGCTACAGAGGACACATCCTTCACAGAGGGAGAGACAGACGTGGGCACACGGCAGGAGAAACAGGAAAAGGAGGAAGACGTTAAGAAGAAAGGAGAAACAGAGTGTGGTATAGCGAACGGCCTGAGGTAAAAATCTAGTTGGGACATGCAAGTTTGTCTCCTTAAATTCTTTATTTCCCTATCTGTGTCTCAGTTTTTATTAGTTTATTATGCATTCMACTGAAGTTGCATGATTATTTCTTAAATGAGACATCTTAGGCATGATTTTTCACAGGTTGACGTAATTTTTTTAAAAAAAATTATTCTGTGGTCAATGTATTCTTGTGTGTTGGAGAATAAAAACTGATATTTCAAAACACATGTGCTCACGCCAGCCTGTTTCTGACCTCTGCAGGTCGGAGGAGGGCAATGCAGAAAAGCCACAAGGTCCAAGCGTAAAAACGGAGCACGCTGAGGTGACCATTATCCCCAACAGGCCGATGGATGTCCAGACTAGTGACTCTGATTCTGATGGGCCCATCCTGTACCGGGACGATGATGAAGAAGAGGAGGAGGAAGAGGAATATGAAAACAGTAAGGCGTTCATGGTTCCTAAAAAAAATTATGCAACATTGTCACAAATAAGCTCAAATGAATGAAAATAGACATTTGTTTAAAGAAATTAAGAACAGGTCATTTTTATTGAAAATGATTTCAAAACTAACTACAACCTAGCAAAACGTATCTTAAAAATGGTTGATGTTTATGACTTCATTGCAAAACATAGATTCATAATGATCTATATTTATAGTTTATTTGCAAAAAATAGCTTTGCATTGATGTATATGTGTGATAGGATGACTGGGAGATATACTGTATTATCAAAAAAAATGACACAAAAAACGGCATGAAGCATTGTTGTGAACATGTGCTGAAGTGGGAGCGTCAGAAACAGTAGGAGGTTCTTAAAGAGACAGAGGCCAATTTCAAGATGTTTAGCTAGGCTATGATGCAATGTCCAATTTATTTTTGATAGAGCATTTTCGTAATCACTGAAGAAAACATAGTTACTCGATTGTGGTATAGAAATTAACTATGTGCCTGGAGAATACATAATACCCTCTCCCCCTTAAATAATTAAAGGRATCCATGATTAGTTGTAACATTAGACTTTATTTAATAAACATATATTTTAACTGTAAAATAAGGACTGTAAAAATATTGTAGGATGCTCAGTTTTATGTTCAGTTTTATCTACTTTTATTATACTAGTTTTTATACTTTTGGACGGGGCCATTTTATTTACACACAAAGCATTCTGGGTAAATGAAGACGTGGATAGGTCATCAGTGTGAAGCTGCTAGCGAGCTATATCCACCCTGAAGATTAATCTTGGACAATATCTGATGATCGACTCTTTTAAATGAAACCAGAGAGYGTTGACAGAGAGGAGAAGGTAGAAATGACTCAGSCTGCAACTGAAAATATRGATGGAGGACCTCAGTTTASCTTGTTAGTTTGTTGCACTAGCGCTGAGCTAATACATATACAATATAGAGTTGGCGCTAACGCGAAGGCTAACAGGCTAAGCTGAGGTTCTTCTTCCATGAAGCAGCTCTGTTGTCCTCCATCTATATTTTCAGTTACAGGCTGAGTCATTTCTACCTTCTCCTCTCTGTCAACGCTCTCTGATTTCATTTAAAAGAGCCAATCATCAGATATTGTCCAAGATTAACCTTCAGGGTGGATAWAACTCGCTAGCAGCCTCGCACTGAGGACCTATCCACGTCATCATTTACCCAGAATACTTTGTGTGTAAATAAAATGGCTCCGTCCGTGTTAACACATATTTTAAAAAATTTACAAAACTAAAAAGCCTACAGTATTTAAAATATTTACAAAACTAAAAAGCCTACAGTATTTTTACAGTCTTTATTTTACAGTTAAAATATATATTTATCAAATAAAGTCTAATTTTACAACTAATCAGGGATCCCTTTAAGCTTTTWGTCTAGATGGTTTGTCCATGTGAGTGTAAAATTCTCCAATTGAAAATTGACAAATGATGCTAAAATAATTTACAATTTTGTGCCTTTTAGCTAGGAGAGGTTAGTCGTAAACCTGCAACTAAGATGCTATGTTGGTATTGTTAATTTTCTTTGATGATTTAATATTATCTACCGTATCTCAGTTGTTTCTTTTTGTCACAGCCTCATAAATCCTGTTTCTAATCATCCCTCTCCCTTTCTGTTTTAGGCTCTCTGGCCAGCAAGATCCGTCGGCGAGACACGCTGAACATTAAGCTTGGCAACCGGCCGAGCAAGAAAGAGCTGGAAGAGAAGAACATTCTGCCCCGGAGCTCCGAGACGGAGCGACACGAGCTCCGCCAGCAGATAGGCTCCAAACTAGTCAGGTGCACATGAGAATGCTGTGAAAGTGTGGGCAGGTGTTACCTGTCATCGTTCATTTTGGCTTAGCTGTTTGGTAATAACAGATTGTTAATTATTTTTTAATGCGGCTGTGGGTGGTGTAAGAGTACAAATGACACCATGCACAAACTCAGTGCTGAAGTCACTCTTAAAACCAAAGACTGATGGCAAACTGCCTTTGTATCATTGTTAATAACAAATAGGTGTGAAATGAATCACAAATGCCGCTACGCTGGAATACTTTTTTTCTACATAATGTTGTCAGTAAAATATTTCAGTTGTTTAAATGAGAACGTATTTTTGTTGTTTTAGGAGTCTGAGCCAAAGACCCACAACAGAGGAGCTGGAGCARAGGAACATCCTTAAGCGTAAGTTTCTGAAATGAGCKGTTTAACTGAAGAGTGACGCGATAYATCYGTCCTGTTGGAGGTTACCTTAGACACTTAGGGTGCATTCAAACCAGCMCTGTTCTTTGCTTTAATCAAACTAGTTTGTTTGCCTGGAAATTCCAGGATGTTTGGGGAGGTGTGAACGCATAATCAAACTATGATTCGAACCAAAAAATCGAACTCTGGTGCACCTGCAAACAAAGGTCTCGTTTCAGTTGAAGCATACTCTGATGCGGTTCAACTTCATGTGTGAACGCCAAGCGGACTGGAGACCGCTCCACAAGCAGGAAGCAGACTATAATGCAGGGCATTCTGAGTAATAATAGTAATGAAGTTACTCATATCTTGTAAATACCTCTCTCRATATCTGTATAAGGTGGACATCAGTAGMTATGTTTACATGCACAAAATTCTTYGATAGGATTGAAATGWATTCTGATTAAATAATYCAAATGTATCATTTACATGGGCACAATCYGATCATGCATTTACACGCACCAAGTTTATTCAGAATRGAAGCACTGACATGYGCAGTTGTTAACTTTCCCTAAAAAGACACAWAMACAGAAAAAAGTTCTACCTCYGCGATGAACATAAACAAACGTCTTCTGAGCTCAGAATGGACCTGCAACAGGTTTGGCATAATCCACTCCTCTCATTCYSATTACAAATTCATTCGGAACACTGTGAATCRGATCAGAATAAWCTGAATGGGGTGTTTACATGACGYGTTTTTATTCCAAATGAKTTTAATCCRTTTSTTATGTCCYTGTAAACATAGCTACTGCTGTGAAGTTGGATGCAGTCCTTCTCGGTGAGCGCCGCCTTACATGGCATCGTTCGTCTCAGCTGCCTTGTGCAGAAAACAATATGATGAGGTTCCGCCTCATCTTCCGCTCATGCTGAATCCCTCGTTGAAGAYTTTGTTTGGCACATTTGCCAAAAACAAAAAATAATTCCTACAACCACTAAAATCTGACGTTACTTCATGTTTGTTTACATTTTGTGTCTTTTTCAGAGGTTTTCATGTTGATTCCTTCAGTGGTTCTTGGTGCAGCGCCACCACAGGCGAGGGAGGGAACAGGTTGTTCACAGGGTGTAGTTCGTCTGGCACAGTGCAGTGTGAATACGACCTAAAACACAGTGCCCATGTTCATGCTTGCAAAGTTTATTGAACAAAAAAAGTAAAGTTGAAGAAACTCAATTCAAATTCTATACATTTTTTCATAACTTTGTTTGATAGAAAGTCTTTTTTACCATTTGCAGTCTGCATTGAGTCATTTAGCACCTAAATCTGAACACGCAGGAGATTGTCAGGGCTGCTGCGACACGTTTGGCTACCACAGATTAAATAAACTCATCAGAAGCGCAGCCAGAATCTTCTCTCACAGATGATGAGCTCAAAATGGGAGTTGGCTGGGAGTCATGTCTTGTAATGTCGTTATACAATTTCGTGTTGTGTAATGATAAATAAATTGAGTCTTGGAAAAAAAAMCCATTAAAAACACTAACTCATTTCCTCCACGTGTTTCAAAGACAAATAATGCTTATGATCGTTTTGTTTATAATTTTCTCATTTTTCTTGCCGGTGTGTGCACGTGGAGATATGTTTAGTCATCCACAGTTCCTCAGATTGAACTTTTTGTGTCTCATTTTTCACAGAGATGACACAAATATCTTACTTACTGTGGGTAAATATTTTGTTCCTGTTCTGATGGAAATAGTGTTTGCTTAGGTTTGTCATATTACAAAAACAACTTGAATCATTCTGCTTGAGCGTTTCCTGGCCTGTGTCGTGTCACACTGACATGTAGTTCCATCATTTTACCATTTTAAACTTTAGTTTGTTTTTTTTTACGCGAGGTTGTATGAAGGACTTCCGAGTAGTCTGCATCACACCTGCAGTAGAATGCAGTGATCTCAGTTTGGAGATCTAAACAACAGGAACAGTTTTCTGACTGGTAGTCCACAAACTGTGTATCTGTTTATTTTTTGTCATTGTTTTTTAATTGTAAAAACGGGTATTGAAAGGATAGATAATTCTATTTTTAGTTTATACTCCAAAAACTGGAATATGGTCCTTTGTTAAACTTTCAGTTTGAGAAAAATAAAACAGTCTTTCAGACCATTTAAAGTGGAGTAACTTACAATACTTTTTAAAAACAGCCGACTGCCTGTAAATAAATACCATCAAATTACTTGTGCATTTCTTTAGCTAACTATTGCAGACTGTGTTTTTATTAATATAGCTAGTCTAGCTAATTTCTTTTAAAAACTATTTATCTAGCTCCACCTTAAATGGTCTGATAATGGGATRAACAAACACGTTTTACTTTGGMCCCKTCTCCATTGTCAAGTCTCACRATTTGGTTCATGTCTTTGGTTTTGCTCAGGTGTGTGTGTGTCTMCAGGTCAGTGTATCCCTCATTCTGTGGGCGGATCATCAGCATGCGACTTAAGCCATTGTGGTTTAAAAAGAAAAGCCATGAAGGTTTTATCGTCTGATAGAATGACTTATCTTTCTCATTTGGCGTGGCACTGTTTATAACTACATATACAGCCACGGGCAGCCAATTGGTCCAAAATCTCCCAGTATATCTGCTTATTTCAGATTGYTCTGTGCAGCTCACGCTAAATGTGCTCGTCTCCTGCACCACTCTCATGGAAGAATTTCCAGTAGGAGTTTGCAAGTTCTGCCTTGGCTCAGCCAATCAATGGGCAGATCTCTGATGATGTCAAGATTGTTTGCACACAGCACCCGGTTGTACCTGCTTTGGTACATCTGCCAAGGTGGTTCTGAAAGCGCAGTTGAAACCGGAAATGGAGACACATTTGGCCGAGGCTGAACCTCATACAGGCACACCATGGAGTTTGGGCTTTTATAACTAGCAATGCCAGTTTCACGTAGCAAAAACATTGTGCCAGTTTTTGGCCTGATTTTTCCCTTCCAACATTCTTAAGGATGCTTCAGTTGTTGTGATTACTCAAAAGATAGTTTTAGGAGGTATTCCTGCCATATGCAGTATTTTAAGTGTGATCCAGTCGGCTTGGAAGCACGTCAGGACCTCTCCGACCTCAAATCAGGGATATTCAACATGTTGGATTGTCTTTGGCCCTATATCACAGCATGCATGGTGCTCCCTGAGCACAAACGAGCCTGTTGAATGAGACGTTGGAGATGTATTTTTTTTAATTGTTTTTTCTCTGTTAAAGTAGTCAACAAACTATCCCCATTGCTTCTTCCTCGTCTGCAATGTTTATTCACTCTGAACTCATGTTGCGTCTTGAGGTCTGGCAAGATTTCCTGTCTGAAGGTCAGTGAAATGTTCCACAGTTTTAAAATCTTTCTGTGTGAACAAAGCRTAACCATACGGAAGAGCATTGCATTCACAAAAAAAATAAATAAAAAAGGCTGTTCTCATAGTTATGAAATAAGATGTCCTAATTATGAGAAAAGATGTCATAATTACGAGATTCTGATCTTATTAAAAAGGTTAAGAGTCATAGCTGATCCACAATACTGGAAAAGTGAACAATGACAGCACTATCTGATTTAATATGCTTTTATTTGCTTTTACGAATGAGACACTGGAAAATATTGAGGTCTCTTAATGTGGATGGTGTCTGCCAGTTTGGTAATAAATCCACTAGTTTACAGGAGTTCTGTGTAATTCAGCTTCGTCACAAACATAACATCGGCAGTCATATTAATGTCAGCTTCCTTAACCGGTAGTGATGGCATTAATATTAGTATGGCGACATTACCCAAGTATGTTAAGTCAGGGGTTGTTCAGGCCAAGAGTCCACTCTGACATGCTGGAAGTGGCTCTCTTCCTGCAGGAGCAATTAAACCAGCACAGGATGCTTCATGGCTGTAAGTAGCTAATGAATCTGAAATGCACCCAGGCTGACTGGGTGGTGTCCCAGAGAAATGTCCAGCGTTGTATTACGGCCTGTACGTACACAAAGAGGACACACTTAGTCCTGTGTGAACCCTGCAGGTCATGGCTTGATTAAACTTTGGTGGGCAAACTATAGCTCGGTCTGGGCACTCGTGCATTCGGCATCACACCCTAACACGTCCTGGTGGAAAACAGTAGCTCATATTGTTCCATCTGGTACCTGCTCAGAATCCTAGATCCTTGTCTTTTCTTGTAATTATGAGATCTAGCTAACTAATTTTAAATTCTTTAACAAGTGTCAGCTGATATAGCTTTTATGTCACTTATRATTCAGATGTGACACTTGTTTCCTGGAGCTTCTGATGCTTTTCGCACATTAAACCTTTCTCCAAAAGGTCCATGGTGAGGAACTTGATGCCACAGCAGGTTCAGCATTGAGTTGCCTTTGTCAACAGTGTTAACTTCCAGTTTGGCAAAAAATAAAAAGACTGACTATTTTTTGCAGTATGAAATAGCTATCCCTTTTTGTGTTTTTCAACATCTGTTTTTAAAATGAAAAAAAAAAAATCATGACTAAAATGTACACCAACCCCAGAACGTCTGGCACAATTCTTGCAACTCCACTGGTCAGAGTAATGAAGCATTGCAACAGCTTCTGTGCATGCATTCACTTGTAGCTCCACAGGTGATTTTGGTGGAGAAAGTTTTTACAAAGTAAGTGATCAATGCAACAGGAAACCAGATGTTTAAAACAACAAAAACAAAATTGCTTCTTTTTTGTTGTTGCTCCAGTCCTCAGTGTTTGTTAGTTTGGCTCTCAGTCATAGTTCCTACCTGATCTGCTCTGATCTGATCTGTAAGACATGTGGCAGATCTGCAAAAGTTGGTCTTTAATCTGTCTTTCATACAGAAACCATAAAAATGTATACAGTGCAGTCAACTTGATAGATATTGAGCTAAAATTAGGTGTGGTAGTAGCTGAGAAGAGCTCACATGATCTTACAATGAAGTATGAGATTGTGCATAATGTTTTTTACAAGGTTTGGGTAAAACTTCTCATCACAAGATTATCTTTTTTTTTGCCTGTAAATGGAAGTTCCAACTAAGCAGCTTTTATCATCCGTTTGTTGATCTGCCTCAGAAAATTGTAATCTTGATAGAATCCAGATWTGATCCTTCTTTTGGGAAATGAGCCTGCAGTTTAGGTCTGGTAACTTATCAGTACTGATAACACTTCACTTCTCAGTGTGCAGATCTAGTAGACTAACAGCACTGACATTAAATGTGTGACCTTTCATTTTGGAGAAAGGAAAAAAAAAGAAGCTAAGAAGTTGCGAGACTGTTGTTTGTGTTATGACAGACACTTGTACGGTTTAAAGTTAAATCTGTGATATACCTTCTAAGAGTTTCTGGACTGCCAAAAGTTGTTGATCCACACCTACGTACTGTCCATCCAAAAAGTGTTCTAGTGTCATTTTACATTACAGGTTTAATGTTGATGAATCATTCATATCCCCCTTTTGTTTATGTTTATGTAAAGGTAATCGCCACTGCGCTGCTCTCAAAGCCACGCGCACGCTTTCATCTAGCAAATCATGTGTTCGGTAAAAGCAGACACTTGTTGTAGACAGCGTAGGTGTAAAGTGACTCTGAACTTTCTGCACGCAGAGAAAAATGAGGCTGAAGAGAAAGAAGCCAAGCAGGAGATTAAAAGGAGACTCACAAGAAAGGTACTTTGAACGCCAAACACACACACACACACACACAATTTTCTATCCTGATGGGGACTGTGCATTGACTTCCATTCATTTTCCAGTCATTTCTACAGCCTAACCCTGAGCCTTTACCCTAACCACCCCAGCACCTACCTAGCCCTAAACTTAACCTAAACTCAGTTCACACCTTGGTTCTGAATCCCCACCCATGGGGCCTTGGTCCCCATAAGGACCATTGGGTTCCTACAAGGCTGTTTGTCTGGAATATGGTCCTCACAATGTAACAAAAACAAGTCCATACAAGCARAAAGGACACTATTCATATCTAATATAAGAATTTTGCACCACTTTGAGCCATGAAAGATGTTGGAAGAGAAGCTTTATGTGCTTTTGTGATGCCATCTGCTGGACGAAAGTGGAAGTGAAATTTCTATTTGAACTTGAAAAATGAACATTTTAAGCTGAAATCCAAAGAGAGCTGTAAGCTAAAAAAAATTGAAAACTCTGATGTTATAACTGCATGTGTTATCATTTTCCCCACCTTCTACTTGTATGTGTAGCTGAGTGTGAGGCCGACAGTGGCAGAGCTCATCGCTCGCAGGATTCTGCGGTTTAATGAGTACGTGGAGGTGACGGAYGCTAAGGATTATGATCGGAGGGCAGACAAACCATGGACGAGACTCACTCCTGCTGACAAGGTAAAAACCCTGCAAAGTGTTTAACAGAGAATGGTTTTATCCTAGTTTAAGTGCTATTTTTGTTAATGACCTTATTTATTACCAGTCAGGACTGCAAACTTAATGATTTCTTTGAGGAAAAATAATTAGCAAGATTTTAAACATAAAAAAAATCCTGTCAAAACTCTAGTATGTGGTCATCTGAAGAGTTTATTTCTTTTGATTGTTTCGTCTTTAGTAAAAAAATCTGCTTCTATAAATACACTTTTCCATAATGACCTTTAAAAAAAATAGTTTTTTTTCCTCCAAAGCTGCAGAGRTTTAACCTCATTTGGTCACAAGAGCACAACTAAAGTCAGCCATTGATTTTATTTGGCTCACACRTTGCTGTTTCACGTCATCCCAAAGGTGCTGGAAGGGATTTAGGTCGCGGCTCAGTGCAGGTTCTTTAAAATTTCGCCAAACACMGAAATCCAGGACTTTGCAAGCTTTAGTTTGTCCACCTGGGAGTTGTTTGGTCACAACTGAACAAAACAATTACTGCAAGCTAAGATTACTACATTTTGTTTTGAATGTCATTGTCTCATTTTGTAACATGTTTGCTAATCCTTGAAATATGGTGGCTTTGACTAAACAGAACAATAAATAGAAATTTTAGCTTTGTGATTTTTACATTTGGAATTACTGACTAAGCCGTTTGAGTCAAACCTGCCTCCTGCTGTTTGTTATAAGAATTACATATTAAAAATATCTCACTGGAGTCTGATTAGTTTTCAGTTGAAAATGAATAATATTTTTGTACTAATATTAAATAATAAATGAAATATYTATGGAAATAACAACCAGTCTGCTTGGAGTGTGTATTAGAGATGATGATCAGCTACTAAACTGTAGCTCAGTGTGTAAAAACAACTGAAATAAAGTCATTTTAATGTTTTACTTGAGCTGTGGCGGTCATCTTGAACGATGTTGACTCCAAAAAATGAATTAGTTATTCAGTCATTTCTGAGATTTTAATAAAATTATGTTTAGTGGTTCAAGAAATATAAACAGATTCACAAACCGGTAAATTGCATGATGGCAGTGTAGGGGTCACCTCGAGTGAAGAAACAAGTTTTACTGCCTATTATTATGATTAACAAATGCATAAACATTCTTAGTTAAACAACAAATGAATCACGAACAGAAAAGATTGTTTCTGTTCATTATCTGATTTATGGTGATGATTTTCTCTGTGATTTTTTTATACCATTAATTAATCTTTTAGGCACGATAAAAG
>NW_013952402.1:6521939-6535766 GCF_001266775.1 Austrofundulus limnaeus | reverse complement strand
CGTTTTAATGTTTTACTTGAGCTGTGGCGGTCATCTTGAACGATGTTGACTCCAAAAAATGAATTAGTTATTCAGTCATTTCTGAGATTTTAATAAAATTATGTTTAGTGGTTCAAGAAATTTAAACAGATTCACAAACTGGTAAATTGCATGATTGCTTACTTTTCATGGCAGCGTCCTACAACAACAGTGTTTTGAAATTATATATATTTTTGATAAAGTTTTTATGTTTCAGTGAAGCGTGTGGTTATGGACCTAATACATTTCCTTTTGTTGATTCTTAATTTAACTGGATTGTTTGAATTAATTCTGAACTATATGCATTTTTTAAAGCCAAGTTTGATTCATTTTTATTCATAAAACATAAAGGTGTTTTAGTTTTAATTATGAAACATGGATTTATTATTTATTTTTACTGAAGTGTTTTAAATAATAAAGTGAACTCAAACTTTCTGAAAGATAAACATTCGTCAAGAATGAGTTTGACTGATCTAAATCTAATGAATCAAACCCAATCTTAAAAAATATTTTGACCCAAATCCGATATTTTGTAACAAGTTTCATTGTAAAAGAAAAAAAACATACATCTGTAATTGTGTGAAAAGCTGGTGTTTGTGTTGTTGGGGACACAGGTGCCCTTTTCTCTTTGTAGATTTCATTACCATTGCCTTCGTGTGTGTCCATTCTGTGCCTCAGGCTGCCATCCGTAAGGAGCTGAATGAGTTTAAGAGCCGCGAGATGGAGGTTCACGAAGACAGCAAGCAGTTCACCAGGTACTCATGAAGTCCACGGCCTCCTCCGTTTAACCCGACTCCGAAGCTTTATTAGTCATTTGTCTCGGCAGATCTCGCCGTCTTGCTGTTTATTAGCTCTCACTGATCAATACGTATGTTATTCTGGACTCCTAAGGTTTTTCCCCACAGTCCTGATTAAAGTCATGATGGGTCAGCTTTAGTTCATTAGCTGCAGGCTCCGAGTTCAAGTGAGGTTCAGGTTGTTTCAAACGTTATTAGACTTGTGCGGCATTAGGTGAGTGCACGAAGAGAAAACTGCAAATAAACCTTTTGATGTAAAGACAAATAAAAAAAATAAATCACATCTCTGAAGCAGCTATGTGATGCTTTTCCTAATATCTGTTTTACTGTGGCTCTACTGTTGCAGCAGCTGTAACCTCCTGCAGCAAACAAGAAAAATGTACCATATGTTAGTTTTAGTTTTTTTTTTTTTTTTTACTAATGTTTTAGTTTTAAAATCCTAGGCAACCGATTAGAAGAAACAATGCACAAAATTTAACTTTTAATGTTTAGATTTACCAAGAAGCAACTTTTTTTCAGTTTTTTTTTTTCAGGTTTTATTGTGTGATTTGTTGTGAAATAGGCTGATATTAAATCACCTTCATTTATTTCACATCAAATTCAGCATTTGGACATTTAGGTTTTTTTTTTAAATCTGCTCCCTAGTACTTATAAGATTAATTGAAGTGTTTGGTTACACATCTTTTTAAAAACATTTAGGTGTTGCAGACTTTTACAAACAAGTTGGCGCGAGAAAAAAATGACTAGCTGCAACTGCTGACTCATTTAAACGAAATGGAGGCCGTTACATGGCAAATAAGATCCACGCAGACAGACTGAGGCAGTGTTTGGAATAAAAAGGTTTTAAGCGACACAGTTTGAGATGGCAACCAGAAGTCCAACTGGTGGGGTCAGCAATATTTTGGTGGGTCGGGGACATAACCCTCGTCGGCCACCCCCCACTTGTGGCACCCCTGGTGATTGACAGCTTATGTTCCACAGATGAATGACATGATGAGGTAGAGCCTCAGCTCTGAGCACCTCTCTGCTGGATGTGAGGGACAAACAGGGAGATTTAATTTATGTGGCATTAGTAGGGACAAAAGTTTTCCGATACATTTTTTCAACTCCACAGACCGTAGCACTCCTGATAGCCCAATCTGCCCCTGATCAACAACATCAACAAATTCCTCATTTGAAATTTTACAATATTTAAATTGAAGTTGTAATTCATATTGCATTGTATATTTTTTACCAGGTTTTGTGTGATAATCATTAATAGCCTAAAACGGTAGCAGCAGATGTTGAGACAGGATTACTTTAAACACAGTTTTAAACTCTTAAAAAAACCTGTCAGCTCTGATTTTGCTTCTGACACAAAGTGTAAAATGCTTAAGTAACAAAATTTAGAGCTTCAGTTGTGACTGTTTGACTGTCTGTCGTCTGTATTCATGAGAAACGTCCATGCGTTTGTTTGTTTTTCTTCAGATTCCATCGACCATAAAGAGCTGCAAACCAGAAGCTCGGTGGTCTGCAGGTCCTGGCTGTCCTCCAGCCCCTCMCTCTCCATCTGCTTCTGAATCCAGTTGACCTTTGTTTTTCTTTCTTTTTTATTCCCTAAGACACTTTGAATGGACGTAGCAAGAAAAGCTCAGTTGTTTTCATTATTTACAACATTAAACATGGCTGCAGTTGATATAGGTGAGCCAGATACAAGGCTGCGTGTGTGGACTCCTTGGAGGTTTAATAGAGGTTTTACATTTGCTTCAACTTTGCTTTTCTTGCTGCAGCGATTCAAAAGGTGGAGATCTGTGGCTTCTGGCGATGCCTTTTTAAAATGACAGCTGCAGGCGTGTCTTAAGGCCATTTGAAGGCAGCAATGGAACATTTGCACATATCTATGGTGAGAATAGTGCTGTGTATAGCTCGCTGGATAGAACCTTTTATTTATTGTAAAGTACTATTTCGTATTTTTTGTTTGTTTGTTTTTTGGGTTCTCCTCAGGCCTTGCATCGAGAGGTCACTGTGAGAGAGAAAAGATACATTGGCTTTGTTTTGTTAATGTGGCTCAAAATGTACTATAAAGTAAGTCTGCTTGCCAAGTTATGCCTTGTCAGAAGCTTACAATGGCCATATATGGACATCCTCGTGAAAACAGGAAATGGGGATGATTGGAGGCTGTTGTGCTGATGTCAGTGCCTGTGTTTAGAAACGGAGGAGGAGGAGAGGCAGTTTGTTCCGGTTCGATGTGCCTCTCTGCATTAACTCAAATACACTGTAGCTCGTTATTAAAATTAGACTGCCACTAGAGGTCATTATATCATAAAAGTTACAGAAGGAGGAGCTGTTTGTGAAAGTGTTACATTTGAACAGTGAATATAATAGATATCACCCCCATTGTAATTCTAACTCCCCAACATGTCTTCAGATAATCCATAGTGATTTAAACCATCATATATCCTGCGTTAAGTAGTTTTGAACATGTCTTATTTTTTACTGGCGTTTTTTATTTAAGGCTTTTGACAGGGGCCTCTGACACAGAGGAGATGTTGCCAAAGAGAAGGCAGGGATTTATTTATTGATTACTTAGTTTGCTGACAGGTTTGAGTTTGTTGGGGGAGCTTAATCTGAAAGTTTTATAAGTAGGGTGCTGGCGCTGTTGACCACTGAGGCAAGCAGCAGGAAGTAGACAAATACTTCTTTTTCTTTTCTTGAACACATTTTCTTAGTCTTACCACCTCATTTTAGCTATAAAGAACAGTAAAAATACCAACAAATGTTTACCAGAGGGCTGTAGTTTGCAGCTTGTGTTCTCTTTACACTGTGCTGTAACATGCACCTTGAATTCAAGTCATTAAGGGTTTTTTGGGGTGGGGGGTGTAATATTGTGGTTAAAAAAGCAAATATGTACTTATTTTATTACTGAATAAAGTTTTTGTTTATATTCCTAGCTAAACGCAGAGAGGTGACGCAGTCAGGAGGATTTTAGTGTGAATTTATCATTTCAGCCACCTAATAATTTAGTCAAGATAAAAATCCAAATATTCAGGTTGCATGTTAAAGCAGTGTGTAAAAAGGATGGATTAAATATGTTTTCTTACTGTGCGAATGGCTGAATATAAGCGGTGGAGCTTTTTTTTCTGTTTCATCTCGGGAGATTTGTGTTGATGAGTGATTGACAGTTTGGGCTCGTCATCATCCAAAACTCTTGTTTTGTTTTATTTTTCTTTTGCTTTTCTTTTCTTAGCCCTCCATTCTCCCGAACACTTGTCATTCTTACAAACAGAAAAAACAAAAACGACAGTTTCTTTGCTTCTCAGTGTGCGGAGGTTGTAAAACAAAAAGATGTACAGCGATGGCAAACAACCAACAGTATTCATTCATGTTTATGTTGATATATTTGATTTTGTTGTTGTTGTTGTTGTTGTACATAATGTGTATTGAGCATGTGCATACGATGAAATTTATTTTACTGCAAATATGACACAATGTGTATGTTTTTAATGTTTTTTTCCCCTCTAGATATTTTTAAACGCTGATAAAAAAAAAAGGAGCCATGCTGCTCAAATATAAATGTTTTTAGGCAACATATCGTGGTGTTCTCAAGTTGTTTTCTGTAAAAAAAAAAAAAAAAAGACAAATTTTAAACCCCTTGTTTTATTTTCTCAGAGGACTGTAGGTCACTCTGARCATCTGGAATTCTTTTAAATAATTCTGTTTATCCTGAAACATTATGCAGTTTAGTTTTAAACCATATCTCTGCAGGAATGAGTAAATAAGAGAATTATCCATTTAGAAATGAGCGTTTTTATAAAAATGACTTTACAATGATTCATAAATACATTAGCATTACATTTGAAGCAAATTTATTATAAATGTTTCATTACATAATACCGTTTAAAATGATTAAAATGGTGAACTTTTATGATTAGTTTACAGAATGCATGAGTAAAAGAAAACTGTATGGCACAAATACGCCCATACTTGAGCCGACTGGTGAATATGTTTCATGGGAGAAGTTACAATTCTCGAGTAGGTAGACATGCAAATTTTAATTTATTGCATTTTAGATGCCAAATAGAATTGGAAAGAAATTGGAAACCTGACAAACATACCATGATACCATGGATTGGAGTTCTGAAAAAGCAATATATGCATGATAATATAAAATAAACACAAGATATCTGTAGATCCAAAGAAGAGATTGTTTTTTTTCTGTTGCAAAACTCTTAATATTTGGTATTCAGGTCAAACTCAGAGGAATGTTTAATACCCTCTACAAGTTCAGTGCTTTTTCTTCAGCTGCTGTTTTCAATTTGTAATGATTCGAACCCCTACTACTTCCAAAAAAAAAAAAACCTTTATATTTGAGAATGTGTGCTCTTGAATTGGTGCTTCATTCTTCCTGTATCACCTTCCAGGAGAAGAATCTGTTCACTTTGGACTTGAGAGCTTCAAAACAGGCTGCAACTGTTTCCTCTAATCAAAATGTTGATCACATTTTTTTCCTTTTAAAACTGAGAAGCTTCAATGTTTTCAGCTTTAAATGTGGTCAGATATTTTTTCTCTTTTTTTTAGCTCAAAGATTCAAAAAGAAAAAAGCAGATTATATTTCACATAATTTGCCACAACTCCTGTTTGAAGTTACATTTTAATGTTATACAGTATATTCAAAAACAGCTCCTGTTACATCCTAAATGTGTAGAAATGTGTTTTTGTATATAAAGATCCACAGAGGGGGAAAAACTAAAAGTTGTCATGTTTTTTTTTTTTTATGTCAGACTGTGTTCGGTGGATAAAAACGTACTAACAATATTCCATGGGCAGCAGCAGAGCTCACAGATGAATGAATATTGCACATGTACAGTATGTTTTTTCAGTCTTACTGAAAGCATAATAAAAAAAATCTAAAAATTCAAGAGGGCAACGCACAGAAACCAAGCTAAGAGAAGCATGGTTACTGTTATATTGCATCACTTTTTCTATCATAAGAATTGTCTCCTTTTGGGGTTTGAAGACACTAAATTTTGCAGTTTTTTGTGATCTTCCAACAGTCTGTGGTCATCTTTGTTTAAGAGACAGATCTGGGCTACAGGTCATTCTGTTGAATTACGGTTTCAGCTTTTATTTCTGAATGCAGTAATGGATTGTGCTGCTGGCAGTGCTGCATATTTTTCTTTGAACCTAATGAGTTAATTTTTACTTGAACTGCACACGGCTCATTTTGGTGACATTAGATGTTCGTTTTAGTGAATAGCTGCAGTAAACTGAGACTCCCARGAGAATCATTAAAACAGAGCATCAAGCTTTGACAGTGACCACAATTTAAAACTTTGTCGACCAAATTTCAGTCATTTGAATCCGTGTATCATTTGTTCTTTCTATTTTTAATTGCCAATCAAAAATCACGGATTCAGTTGGACTTTCTTTGACAATTAGAAACATGAGAACGAGAGCATCATTACAGATACAGTATGTGTGCAAACAGAAGATGAAAAGATGAAAATGTTGCAAGACTTTTTATTTGCAGATTGCAAATAAAAAGTGATTACACTTTAATGACTTTATCCTATATATTTGTCTCTAATAACAATAAAAATGGCCAGTACAGGAGAAGATTTTCCTTTTTTACAAGGTAAAAATATATAAACTTAGCACAAAAAGTAAGAAAATGTGTGTTTGGAAGATTATTTCTCTGTTGTAACAAGGCTTCTTGGTAATGCATCTTATACAGGACACCTGAGAAACACCTGGAGGTATCAGAAGCTCAAAACACGTGTTGCAAATAAGTGTTTAGTCAATGGCAAAGAGGATTTGGCAAATTTTCCACATGCGCATCCAACATACTCAGCTCTTCTGCTCCTCCCATACTGTAAATGCGTGTTCCTTACAAATGTGGCGCCATTAACATGCTTTCCAGTGGAATAAGATTTATTGTATGCGGGATGTACAGCAGGAGGGAGAAATGGGGATTTATCCCTCACAGCTGTGACAAGATATTTCAATTATATGAGAGAAAAATAAATAAATAAATGAAGCATGCATATACTGTGAGTGTATATATATATATATAATATATACACACACTCACCGGCCACTTTATTAGGTACACCACGCTAGTAATGGGTTGGACCCCGTTTTGCCTTCAGAACTGCCTCAGTTCTTCGTGGCATAGATTCAACAAGGTGCTGGAAGCATTCCTCAGAGATTTTGCTCCATATTGACATGATGGCATCACACAGTTGCCGCAGATTTGTCGGCTGCACATCCATGATGCGAATCTCCCGTTCCACCACATCCCAAAGATGCTCTATTGGATTGAGATCTGGTGACTGTGCACTGTAAAAAATGAAATGTTGGATTTACTTAACCATGTTATGTGACCTGGTTCCACTTAACTGAGTTGAGTAAATTCAAAGCAATATACCAGTTTTTTAACCAAAGAACATGAGTATGTTGCTTTGAATTTACTCAACTCAGTTAAGTGGAACGGGGTCACATGACATGGTTAAGTAAATCCAACATTTCATTTTTAGAGTGTGGAGGCCATTTGAGTACAGTGAACTCATTGTCATGTTCAAGAAACCAGTCTGAGATGATTCCAGCTTTATGACACGGCGCATTATCCTGCTGAAAGTAGCCATCAGATGTTGGGTACATTGTGGTCATAAAGGGATGGACATGGTCAGCAACAATACTCAGGTAGGCTGCGGCGTTGCAACGATGCTCAATTGGTACCAAGGGGCCCAAAGAGTGCCAAGAAAAGATTCCCCACACCATGACACCACCACCACCAGCCTGAACCGTTGATACAAGGCAGGATGGATCCATGCTTTCATGTTGTTGACGCCAAATTCTGACCCTACCATCYGAATGTCGCAGCAGAAATCGAGACTCATCAGACCAGGCAAAGTTTTTCCAATCTTCTCTTGTCCAATTTCGATGARCTTGTGCAAATTGTAGCCTCAGTTTCCTGTTCTTAGCTGAAAGGAGTGGCACCCGGTGTGGTCTTCTGCTGCTGAAGCCCATCTGCCTCAAAGTTCGACGTACTGTGTGTTCAGAGATGCTCTTCTGCCTACCTTGGTTGTAACGGGTGGTTATTTGAGTCACTGTTGCCTTTCTATCAGCTYGAACCAGTCTGCCCATTCTCCTCTGACCTCTGGCATCAACAAGGCATTTCCGCGCACAGGACTGCCGCTCACTGGATGTTTTTTCTTTTTCGGACCATTCTCTGTAAACCCTAGAGATGGTTGTGCGTGAAAATCCCAGTAGATCAGCAGTTTCTGAAATACTCAGACCAGCCCTTCTGGCACCAACAACCATGCCACGTTCAAAGGCACTCAAATCACCTTTCTTCCCCATACTGATGCTCGGTTTGAACTGCAGGAGATTGTCTTGACCATGTCTACATGCCTAAATGCACTGAGTTACCGCCATGTGATTGGCTGATTAGAAATTAAGTGTTAACGATTGTTAACAGTTGGACAGGTGTACCTAATAAAGTGGCCGGTGAGTGTATATAGATAGATAGATAGATAGATAATCTGATAGTTTTACATGCTCGATGTAGAACGCACAGAAAAAGCTTTAATTAATTGTCCTGTGCATTATATGAAGACAGATTTAATATTCTGGTTTGAATCCAAGCCTTTACTCAAATGGAGACAAGTAGACAGAAAAAAATAATCGCTCTTAAAATAGAATTGAAACTGACACTGTCTGTCAAAGTGTTGCTTTTTAATCAGATTTCCTAATTGAGTAAAACTGAAGGAGCAGAAAATGAGATGGTGGGTTGGAGTGGTCGACCGGTGAGGATTCTTTTTTGGAAGTGAACCACAGARAAGAGCTGGCGCATGGAAATGAGCTTAGAAAATTGAATTTGGAAGGTTGTACATCTCATGGGGGCGAAAATACACCAGTTTGGCAGAGCTGCTGTGTAATCAGACAGAAAAAAAACAAGACCAGTCAAACAAAGAGCTTAGCAGCACAAAAAGGCCAAGCTATCTTTAACACGTGTTATTTRCTGCACCAGGTGTAAACACAGGAAAGTAATAATGCACTTTTCAGTGTAAAGTTTAAAAGGATCTGTGTGAAGTATTAACCGTGAGGGTAATCTGCAGTGTCCTGAATGATCACAGAGGAGGAGAATAAAAGCTGCCATGTGGGATTAAACTGATTCAGTGCTGATGGGCTGTGAGATGTTCAGCTAATAAATCCATTTAGGAGCATGAGAACAATCAAGCTTCTTAAAGTGTAACTGAGCTTAAAAAAAGAGAGAAATATAATGAAACTTCATGACATCAGCATAAGATTTTATATTAGAGCTGTAGAGCAGTTAGGATGAACTGTGGCTGACCTCACTGTGTTTTAAAAGCTGACAGGAACATGATGGGAAAATATGAACGAGACAATAGGAGTAAWTATTACAAAATGTGGGCCTGTTTGTTTTTCTGACTTTCACCCAGCTTTATTTGTTTTTGGCTTTAGCTTTAGGCGTTAAACACTTGTGCAATAACTATATTCTGAGTAGGCTTACATTTTATTTCATCATCTTGAAATGGAAGAATACTTTCCAGYCTTAAGTAGAAATTAGCTCTGAAACTTAAACTTCCTGTTTCAGGTGGAGTTTAAATTAACTTTAAGATTATKACATCTTAATTTGTTCTTGAGAACCCATTGAGGTACAACACCTTCCTAAAATAATGGCCTTAGTCATTTTTTCAAGTTTGTCAGAAACCTCAAAACATGTTGTATGGTTCATTTTAAGCTTTTTATTTCTAAACAAACAAAAAAAAGACATAGGCCATTATTTTAGGAAGGTGGTGATAATTAACCTTGTCAATGACAGTAACACCAAAGTGTGTRATTATGTGAAACTGTGTAAAATTATTGACACTTAAAGTAAAAATAAAAGTTTCTGGGGTTCCACATGGCTCTGTTCTTGACCCAGTCATTTTTATTCTTTTCCCTTTTCTTATAAAATATCATTACAAAAAAAATGTTTCACACTAACCGTATAACACAGACACACAATTGTTTTTCTGATGTTTTGTGCGTAATCCAGATTATTCATATTAAAGACAGTACTGTACCTGCTGGATTTTTAGGAATTTGTCCGAATTAAAAAGGTTCAGAAGTCAGCAAGAGAAGGCGTGTAGACAAATACTGCTGTTTCTGAAACTCAGTCGGATTTTAAAATGTGTTCCTGATGCCAAATCTAACAAAGTAGTTTATATTTTCATGACCCAGTCATGGTTGCCAGTAGCAACAGTGCTTTGAACAAGACCAACTGCATGTGGAAGGGGAAATTAGTCGTATAGCACTCCTAGGAGCAGGCAGGCTCAACACAGCACCCTCACAGCCTGCTTCTAACACATTAGTCAAAGGAAACAAAATGATACAAACTGCTGGAAATCTACAGAACATGAATGCAATTTGGCACTAAAAGAGTGACAAGTTATCTAGCAGCTTCATTATTTCTTTAGTTAAGGTAATCATCTGCTTAAACATAAAATAATTTGTATTATATTTTATTAGTTTAATTGCCACCCCAGACTACTATGGTTTGTTCACATAGAGCAAAAGGTAATAAATTATGACTCTGTGTTCAAATGTCACCTTTCTCCTCTAACAAAGACCAAACAAGGGATTTTATTTTTTAAATATATAATAATAATAATAATAATAATAATAATAATAATAATAATAATAATAATAATAATTTATTATAATAATAATAATAATAATAATAATAACTATTATTATTATTATTGTTGTTGTTGTTGTTGTTGTTAAGTACAAATCTCATGAAACTTCTAACTGTCAGGTTTTATACAATGAACAGAACCTCACCAAAACATTGCATTTGAAAAAACTGCACAACACTACTACCAATAATAATAATAATCTAAGTGGCTTGTGTTTGCATAACACTCCCAAACAGCGGAAACATAGTTTTCACGTTTTTGTTCCTATCCGGACCACTTTGCACGGTAACACCGGATGCTGTCGTGCGACGAACGAGGTTGAATATTTTTCTCAAGTTTTGCCTTCGATTTTGAACGCGTTTACTCCATGTAAGTCTTTTTCTTGATTTTGATATATTATATGTTGGCACGTAAATCGGTGTTTATGCTTCACAATGAAGTTACAGTCTTTAAATAGTCGTAGAGTTTCAGGCTAGGCTAATGTTAGCATACGAGTTACAGTCTAGGCTAATGTTAGCATACAGAGACAAAAGCGCTCGTTGATTGAATTAAATTAAATCGTTTTTGCTACGTTTTAGGGAAAAAACGTTTTTTTTATCACAAACATAAAGAAAATAGCTATATTTACAATTACAGAGTTAGATTAGTTGACGATAACTGTTGTTTTGTACTGATCAGTGCTTGTGTATGGTTTTTTTTTATTACTTTTCTTTTCGTTGGTAAACCACTACTGACTTGTGTGTTTGTAACACCTAAACTCATAAACCATGTTAAAACATTTCCAATAATCTTGCTAAAATCAATTTTTTTCCGCACAGTTGTAAACGTTATTCTCTAAAGCAGAGGTTCTCAAACTGAGGTCCCTGGACCCCTAAGGGTCCGTGAGAGGTATCCTGGGGGTCCTCAAATTTTTTTTACTAAAATGTTAATTTGGTTTTTATTTTTTAAAAATGCATGGAGAACAATGAACTAATAAAACAAACATAATACACTTAATAAAATATATATTCCCATGGCATTTAGGGGTTGAAATGACAATAATTTTTTTTTAAACAGCATGGGGTTTATGAGGGGGTCCCTGGAAATTTTTTTCGCCCTTGTAAGTGGTCCTCAGACCCAAATAGCTTGAGAACCTCTGCTCTAAAGTACAAGGCACAATAACATACAGATTGACAGTAGCTGCTATTGTAAATCGACATGGTTCAAACAAAACGTGCATGAATTACAAGTGGAGCACCTAAATAATAAAATACATTTGTGCTGACGAACTGCGTTTTTGCACATTTTAAGTCTTTAATTTCAGGGAAGGAGCTAAAAAAAATACTCTGATGCATCATTCTTATATATTTAGAAAAGCATCTGGACATTTGTGTGTGTGTGGGGGTGGGGGGTGGGGAGTGATCTCTCAAAATCATCTGATTTTGTGCATCAGTGCTAACATGTGCTACTCTTCCCACCCAGACTCTGACGAACCCATCTCCGTGAGAATGACCGACCGGTACAACATCCACAGCCAGCTGGAACATCTCCAGTCGAAGTACATCGGTACAGGACATGCTGACACCAGCAAGTGGGAATGGTTGGTCAACCAGCACCGTGACTCTTATTGCTCCTATATGGGACACTTTGACTTGCTCAACTACTTCTCTGTTGCTGAGAATGAGAGCAAAGCACGTGTTCGCTTCAACCTAATGGAGAAGATGCTTCAGCCGTGTGGMCCACCAGCAGACAAACCTGATGATGCTTAGGTTACAGAGTGAACTGTGTGGATACTTGTCCYCCTACCCACCCAGCTGAGTTGTGCTTTTGGACATTCAGTTATTTTTTTACAAAAATATATAATAATTCTCATCACTCTGTATCTTGGCCAACAATAATTACATTAGCCTATTARGATGAAGTGATTTATTTACGTAGAAGCCAGTAACAACATGGCAACTGATTGTTCAGGAACTCACCTTTTTCCTTTGATGATGAAGAATTTCTGTCGCATCTTTTTTTCTTTTTTTTTTTTAAGTTTCATGTTCCAGCAACCAGCAAGACAAATTGAATAAAATCTCAAATTAAAAAAACAATCTTTGTAAAACAGTTTGAATGCAGGACTACTTCTGTTCTAGAAATTGTGGAATAACATGAAAAATGACAACTTTTGAGTGAATTTTGGTTTTTTTTTACGTTTCTGCAGAGATCATATGAAAGATGCCAGTTTAGATTTTGCGTTAATCAAAATTTTAAAGTTCCACTTGAAACAAAACTTGTTTGACAACGAAGCTTTATAAATGCATTTTTTATTTACACAGCAGTGGAGTTCAGCGTGTGTTTGGCCCGGCTGAGTCCGGAAAGAGTCCACCTACACCGAATACTCGGCTGCCCACCAACTCTGTGGGTCGTCTGAGATCATCTGTGCGTGACCTCTTGTGCTGCGTTTTATTTTTCCGTTTTAAAAGATGCCTCATTTTCATTATGTGATGTTATGCACCATGTCTGATTCTAACAATTTTGCTTTAAATTGTAAACTAACATCCYAAACAGTGACGAGAGAGAACTCAGCTCAGGATGGATGCAGAGGTGTTTCCAATAGTAGCTGTTAGTGTGCTGCCTCCCCACGACATGTTTTCCTAATGTGAACTGCTCAGGGCTGATGATGAACAGCGAGGAGCTCTCTGAAGTTGCGCTCGCTTTGAGGCTCCCGTGGCGTGCGACGAGAGGAGAGCAGCAGGTGTTGGGCTCCGTATCGCTGACACGAGGTAATTTATCAAAACATGCTGGTACCCAGATTTACTCRCAGGCAGATTTGAGAGAAGCTGCAGTGCACAATGACTCATGGTTGCACGCAGAGACGAGTCGGCGGGCTCCAACGAAGTTTCGATGCTGTGTCTTTTACCTGGTGTGTGTTGGTTTCTTGGTGGGGGAAGCCTTCGCCATCTGTCTGCACCACGAGACAGCCGGGGAGACGGTGATGCCAAGTCAGGCATGAAGCCAGCCAGGCTCCTGTCATGCACACATTCCTACAAATAGGCACAACGGTGACGGAAGCTGCTTTATCCACTTACAGAGCCATAAATAGACGTCAGCACTTTCCAGCTCCAAAAGTCTGTCTCACATTGAATTTTTAATGAATATTTTATAATATTTACAAGTTTATATAAGGAGCATTTATTAGAGGCTTTCAAGAAGATCTAAACCTTCCACTTTRATAGAAACATTTGCAGAGTTGTAAAGTAACTAAGTACAAATACAGCGGGTAAAATAAGTATTGAACACATTCATTTCTGGACATTTATGGTTTGATTTCTTTGTATGTATGGATCACTTGGGTTGTTACC
>NW_013952402.1:6519468-6521929 GCF_001266775.1 Austrofundulus limnaeus | reverse complement strand
AAATATAACTGCTCATTTTAAATCAATACTTTTACTTTTAATATTGAAGTACAAAAAATATCAGATACTTGAAGACTTTTCCTTAAGTAATATTCCTAAAGAAGACTAACTTTAATCAAAGTAATTTTTTGGTAAGATACTTGTACTTTTACTCAAGTATCACTTTGTGGTACTTTATAGAACACTGTTGTTTTGCAGTTATAAAAAAAATGAGAAGTGTTTTAAATTAAAAACATATATGTAAGAATACATTTGTGTGTGAAAGAAAAATTTTAGACACGTTTAAATGACACAAAATATTWTTGTGTAAATGTAATCTGCTGATTTTCACTCAAAAAGACTTTCTTGGATTTTTCCCATTTGTCACTTTTTGTCCTCCTTCACCGAGGCAGGGCACTTAGAAATGCTCTCCATCCATCGTCCGTTACAATTTCAGAAGCTGTAACTTTCACATAGAAAGACTAAAATACACCAGACTTGGTTTGAATCATCCATGTTGTGTGCCCGACCAAACCATGAGGTCATCATGAAAGCCCCCAACCCCTGACAGGAAGTGACATTCTTTGGGCTTGGAAAGCTCCATCTCTGACCCTCTTGACCTAATCAGCAGCAAATTGTTTCAGAACACAGATAAGAACTTCCTCTCACCTGCTTTCAAGCACAAAGAGTTTTTAGTGAAAGTCATGGCGGTCCGGTGAAGTCAGACATCACACYATTGACACACGYTTGGCTCTAAATTCAACATATTTCAGCCAATCTAGACCGAATTCATTGTGGTCGATCCTAATCCACCCAAGGGAATGCAGTAAAATTTTGGGGGGATGYGACCTAATTAGACATGTTGACATACGTTTGGCTCTAAATTCCACACATTTCAGCCAATCAGCATGCCATTCACTATGGTTGATCCTAATCCACGCCACCACAAGAATGCAGTCCAATTTSTGGAGGGCGTGGCCTAATTAGACATCACATACATCAATCYGAACCAAATTTTGTGTGCATCACAAGGGAGACCTGCTCAACATGTTTGTGTGGTAGTTTGACAAAATCACTTTAGCCCTCCGTCTGTCAGTCAGTCCATCTGTTCACCTTATGAGATTATTTAAACAATGAGGGCCTTTGATCAGTCCAACAAAACTACTAACAGTTGGTCACAACTGAACGGCGACAGGGGACGGTTGGCGCTGAGTTTTGTCTTGTTAATCGTTGTATTTGTGTGTGAGTGTGTGGTTCTTGTATCAGCACTTCGCTGCCCAACATTATGACAGCAACACACACGGCCATAACTAGAAAACTTGTAATTGGCTCCCTTGATGATGACTGTTCRTGAATATTAACTGTCTGTGAAGCTCATGCTCTTTGCAGAAACCTCCCTGATGACGACACTTTGGTGTGAAGGATAACAATAATTTRACAATTCCAGCACTGAGGAGATCTGCGTGGATTATGTTGTTRGTAGAAAATGCTGGCAGTACCTGTGGGCAGTGAGGTCAGAACGTCTGGGCAGTGAGGTCCTGACAAGAGCACACAGAGGACTACTTCAATTCTGATTAGCTTCCCTTTTTTGTGCCTTAGAGCACAGTTGTTAGTTTAAAAAAGGCTATTCATTATTTATTTTCTCTGTTTACTTAGATCAGTTTTACTGCCGTATATTTTTCTCCTTTTGACTGCACGTCTTCTCATCCGTGGCCAAGTGGAAATTATGCCCGTACACATTTCAACTGTTTCCAGATGACTGAGGTTGAAGAGGATTACATTATGAGCACAGATGAAATGATCTCTGCACATTTCTGCCTTTGTGCGCTCAGACGGTTCAAGTTGTGCGTACAGAGTTACATATATAAGTGTCTCCTTGGCTGTGTTTGAGTGTCTTAGAATATACTGTAGCTCAATAAAACTGTGCAGAAATGGCAGAAAAGATTTKAAAAAAWWRRAAARGKKRAMSKTTKSMRGRAWTRRKTTTTTTTCATTGWAACGCAGGTTAATTCAACAAGCGGACACTGTATATAAGTGTTGTATAAAGTACCTAAAAGTGATACTTTAGTAAAAGTTTAAACATCTTACCACAACATCACTTTGATAAAAGTTAGTCTGCTCTAAAAAAATGCTTGAGTAAAAGTCTTAAATCTGAAATTTACTGTGTTTAAATCTCAAAAGCAAAATTCTGACATAAAATGTACTTAAGAATTAAAAGTAAAAGTGAACTGTTAGAATTTCCAAAATGACAGCTATTGGGATGTGACTCCAAAATAATGCTCTTTCTAAAGGCCACAATGACTATAACGTTATCTTAAAATGTTATTTATGTATGAGTGTCAGAATAAACTTATTGTACATCAATACAATTATACAAATGTGACCCATCACATCGAAACGAGGATTAAGTCCAAAAGTTGTACTGTATAAGGAGAAAAAGGCAAATATAGTGTTTTGACTAAAATGTTAACAAAAATTGCAT
>NW_013952402.1:6517439-6518838 GCF_001266775.1 Austrofundulus limnaeus | reverse complement strand
TCATAAGGACATCAAAAATTCCTCATTAAAATGACATAAAATTAGGATTCAGACCAAATATTTATGTATTAATGTAACAAACAAGACAAATATCAGAATGATCCAGGTATCAAAATGTAGCTTTTAAAGCCAAGAATTTGAAAATGTAGTTAGGTAATTTTGACCAAATTTGACTTAATCCTCATTTCGATATGATGTCACAAATAATTAAATTGTCAGTAAAATAATAGTTTCAATAATCAAAATACTTCAACTCTTGTTTTCGTGTTTGAATGTTTAACACCTGCCACAAAACCCCCCTGACAGAAAAACAACTCAATAAGTAAAACCAGTTTCCTTGATWTGCAATAAATGGAAAAACAGCATCAGTTTTACATGTTACGTATAAGAATTTAGAAAATTACATTTTTATTTCCTGCCTTGTTGTGAATAAAATGCTTTTGGAAGTGCAGCTTCACAGACACAGAGAATATAAATATAGTCATTAGAAAGTCCAGCGTAGGTCGGCAAGCGGAGYGGTTAGTTTCTTGGTGTTTACTTTCTTCACGACACATTCTGAAGATTAAAAAAATATATTACAGGGTTGCAGGAATAAAAGGTCACACATTTACCATGAAAGGTTCCTTCAACTTGAATGTGTTGCTCTGTCAGAAACTGAACAGATGTAGATTTTATCTGGCCTTCGCAGKGCCTGTGAAATAGTATTCACCAAGGCATGATAATGAAACTTTGATAGACTGTCTTTTACTGAGCAGAGCAAAGTGCAAAGCGAAGCACTGGCAGGAGGATGTGGGGTAATGAAATCAGATGGATGGATGGGAATAAAACCTGACAGGACGGTGCTGGTGCCAAGCGGTCCTGCTGAGTGAAAGCCTGGTGAAAAACATGGAGTAAGCGATATGTTCTGTGATTTAAACCGGCTCTTCACGTTTTGTACTGCCAAGGAGCTGAACGTGCACCGAAGTGTCRAAGTTAAAACAAACTGCACCTCGTTGGTGTGTTACAGAGACCGAGGCATCCTGTTGGTCAGCGCAGGTTTGGAGGACTCAGAGGTCTGCCTCATTCTTTTTATCAACGACACACGATGTTCGAGCAGCTGCTCCACTTCTTTTCTCAAGGCAGCGCCACACCTGAGAGTCGGTGTCCACTTCTTCCTGATGTGCTGRGAAACCTTGCCAGCAAAATTCCTCTCGGTTAGATGATGAGGGTCAAAGAGGCATTCAAGTGGGTAATAGCCTGAAGAAAATGCGGCTTTGTGCCAACACTGAGTTGCTGAGGTAAAAAAAAAAGCCTAAGACAGAATGGATTTGGCTTAGTTGTGAACAAAATACAGCGGGTATTATAAGCATTGAACACGTCACCATTTTTCTCAGTAAATATATTACTAGAGGTGCTAATG
>NW_013952402.1:6514632-6517243 GCF_001266775.1 Austrofundulus limnaeus | reverse complement strand
CTCTTGGTATGTGTGAAGAACATACTTTTGTGCAAAGATTTATTGTATATTTCTGTGGAACTTCCTTGAAAATCAGCAAAAAAAAGCCTTAAAAATAATAAATAAAAATAAGAAGAAACTGCAACAAAAATGAAATGTTTTCATAGTAAAATGTGTTTTTTTACTGTGATTATCAGTAAAATGTGTTCTCACGGGAAAAAAAAATTTTTTTTTCCACCAGACAGCTCTTGAACAATAAAAACACGAGGTCACTGTTGATCCAGTGAATGAGTTTTAGTTGAGTAGCTTTCCACTCAGGTGAGTGTGGCTTTAAAACAACCAGTTGGACGGTGAGTTTTGTCYGGCAGGAAGTGGCAACAATTCTGACAGAACTAACCACACTGCCAACTTTAACAGGATGATGCATCTTCCACAGTATTATCCGTTCGATGATTTGAAAACAGGGTTGACCAATAGCTTTTTTGTTTATGTGACAAAAGCTTTTTAACGTTTAATAAAGGGAATCCAGTCCCATTGTCACAGAGGAAAATTATATGAGCGTCTCTTTGTTCTTACTATTGTCACCATTTTAATTCTCCTTCAACAGTTTGTGATTATAAAAATACCTTTGTTAAAAGTTACTCTTTTCCCTAGGCAGCTGGGATTAGACTAATTCAAAAATGCTTAAATTAGCTAAAATGAATGAATGTTTTTTTATGATGAATTTCATTATCATTATTATTATTATTATTATTATTTGTTTAAAACTTACATATTTTAAAGAAACATATTTTCAGAATCAGGATCTGTGTTTTATGGGTTGTTTTGACATACAGTGTGTCTGGTCCTCCTTGTGGCTCTGTTTTTTACTTTTATTTTTTAAGTAAACCTTTAGTTTTCTTTTCCTTAAGCTCCTTGACTCAGTCTGCATTCCTAGGTTCTTTTCAAAACAGTTACGCAAATATTTATATATAAAAGTAACCATTGTAAAATGTTTGACCTTACTCTGAGTGCTTCCATATTCTGCAGCTTTTAAACTCACTCCATTTGAGCTATCAGAGCAAATTTCCCATTAGGAAAAAAAAAGAAAGAAAAAAGATGGACTTGTTTTAGCTGTAATGCACAATATACAAAATGATCAATGAGATCCTAATCAATTAATGGGTTTCTAATCAATTAAATGCTCATTAAATGTTTCTTATGGACAAACAGAGCTGCATTTATAACATCTTTTATAGATTTGTTTATTCGACACCTCGATCATTAATAATGGTGGCCTAATGTCTAAATTYATACAAATATTGAGCAATAAACTTTTGTATTTAATAACGTACAGTTGAACATTATAAATGCACCAGAAATCGGACAAAAATTAAGAGTTTTGTGAAGGTGATTTTTTTGCAGGTTGAATCAAGATGAAGGTTGAAGATCCATAAATCTGTGAAAATTGAACTGGAAACCTGGAGGAACACTGCCTGATTATTAATTCATAAAAAAGGCCAAAATTTAAGCTGTTTTGGCCAAACTGTAAATGCCATTTTAACACAGTCTTATGTGAGCTCTCGCGAGATCTGGTTGCACTCAGAGTACATGTTAAGAATGACGCACAGCTACTACCTCATCACATTTGCTTAACTGTGACGGCCATCTTAAATTGGGTTGAAAGTAGTTTAATTAAACTGGATTTTCCAAAGGGGCTGCATGATAATTTCATGGTAAGTATAGTCTCACAGCAGAAAGGTCTTCAGTTTTTGCGGGCCCTTTCTGTTCGTGCTTTCACCATGCAGTTTAGCTTAAAGGACAAATCTAATTTGACCACAGGAGTGAGTGTGCACGGTTGTTTTTCTGTRAAGCACTGGCAGCCGGTCCAGGATGTAGCACTCCTCGCTCCTAGGTAGGAACCATCACCCCCCACATGACCCTGAACAGGACCAAGTACGTCAAGCAAATGGATGAAACAGACTGAATGTAATTGGCCTTAAAAAGGAAAGAAAAAAAATCCTTACTTAGACGAGCCGGACACAAATTCTGTTCCTAACTGGCAAATAAGAAACAAAGTGAAGTGAACTTATGATGGTGGCCTGAGTKGGGTTCAGTGAGATAAAACCAGGTGCATTGTGGGAGTGTGTTATGAGCAAAAAAGAAAGAAAGGGCAATTTCACATTAATGTAATGATTCCAAACAACAAGGATAATATTGTAGAAAAGCTGGCATCAGRTAAGCAATTCTTCAGGATTTTAGATTATAATCCATTTGTTCTTGTCCATCTATTCAGTTCATTCTTGTTTATAAAAAAAGGTCCTAAAAATACATACCACAGTRTTACTACAAAGTGATACTTGAGTAAAAGTACTTGTATCTTACCAAAAGATTTCTTTGGTAAAAGTTAAAGTCTCCTTTAGAAATATTACTTAAGTAAAAGTCTTAAAGTATTGGACATTTTTTGCACTTAAGTATTAAAAGTAAAAGTATTGATTTAAAATGAGCAGTTAGATTTTCTGTAATGACATTTGAGGTGACCTCCCCAAAAAATGCAGAAATGACTATATTGTATTAAAATGATTAAATTATGTTAAGTTTAGGATGAACTAATCCAGCTGTTTCAGTTTATATACATACTGTATATCAAGGC
>NW_013952402.1:6510946-6512689 GCF_001266775.1 Austrofundulus limnaeus | reverse complement strand
TATATATACTGTATTTATTGTCACAGACGCTTTCACACCAGGATACATATACAGTATACTTATCTGCTTTGTTCTGCTACAGTGTGACATACTGTAATTTGTATTATTTGCAGCTGTGATGGATTGTGTACAAACTAATACAGGATCAGAATGATATATATTTATACTTCTCATCCAACCACAATTAAATTCACTTTATCCAGGAGGATATTTTTAACAACCTGTAATAAAATAGGACTAACGACTTTCTACTTCTTACTTTTTATAAAAATGCAATAAGTAGAAAGTACAGATAATTGTGTAAAAATGTAAGAAGTAAAAAGTAAAAAGTAGGCTGAAAAATAATTACTCAAGTAAAGTACAGATACCCAAAAATTCTACTTAAGTACAGTAAAGAAGTATTTGTACTTAGTTACTTTACAACTCTGACAAACCACAAATATAATCAGCAGGATTATCACTGATAATAAGCCTAAACTTTCCTTACAGATCATTTCTACACAAAGGTTTCATAAACATCTAAGTTCTGTTTATTCTATTTAAGCAGATCAAACAGGAAGTGTTTTGTTGTTGTTTTTGTCTTGCATATTTCACATGCTCACACAGAGACAGTGTGTGTTTAAGTCATTTCTTGTACCTGAGCTTTTTTGTGGAGATAAGACATGATTTCCTCTGTGGCATCAGTAGAACAGCACACACACACACACACACACATACACACACATACAAACATACACACACATACAAACATACACACACAACAGAGAGAGAGGGCCAGAAAGAGAGAGCTGATAAACACCTTTTAGCTAAAAATCAGCATTCACTAAAAGTCTCATTGTCTCCGCTGTCGTCTGGTGATAAATTGTAGTTCTGGGAGGAAAGTAATTTCAAGTCCAAGTGGGAATCGGAATAAGAATTTCTCTGATTGTAGCCATGAATTAAATCCCTCTGAGATTCTAGTGGCAAACGTCTGAGAGTGAAAGGAGCCACAACACAGTGGGGGGGTCACATGTTGAGCACAATTGGATTAATTTGATGAAATTATTATGTGCGACAAAACGCGGCAATCAGAAAATGCACAGGATTTCAGTCCAAAATCACCACTCATCATTAGAGTATGTGCCACTAATGGAATGGGACTCTTCAGGTCACGACAACACACTGATTTAGTGACCTTTTTCTTGTGAAAGTCAGAAAACAATGAAGTTGATTACTCTATTTTTGAGCACTGTGTTTGTATCTTTTTCATGTAACAAATAAATCCTATGAACAATTAGTGAAATATTAATGAAACTCTCAGCAGTCATCTGTCCATCTACAACTGAGCAAATTGGAATCAACCAAGATTCAAGATGACCACCACAGCTAATCAGCAACACCCAACATAAAACTAGCTCCAACTTAATTTAACAGATGTTGACCTCAGGGATGGGCAACTGGAAGGGGATGTTTTTTTTGTTGTTGTTGACGCTGCCAGAGGGCCAAATAGCACTGCACACCTACCCAAATGTATTAAAATTCCATTTAAAAAGTGTTTGCATGTAATGAAAACATAGGCATAATTTKCAGGTGGGTTAGGGGGGTTATGACCCCCACAATAATTTGATGAAGTCAAAATACCCCCCACCCCAATTAAATTACATCATTTGTTCAGACACAATAGAAATTAACATACCCCCCCCCCAGTGATAGACCTAAAGTTACGCCCTTGACTGTAAATATTCATATATATATATATATATA
>NW_013952402.1:6505627-6510789 GCF_001266775.1 Austrofundulus limnaeus | reverse complement strand
TATATATATAGTTTATTAAACATACAGTGCAGTGCCTTAAGATACAGTATTTCATGATCAAATGCATGTATAACAGTTGTACTTTTGCTTAATAGTAAATAGGAATACAGAAATGTTTGAAGCAAACAAAAAATAAACACTTATTTAGCAAGGTGAACTGCAACAATATGAGGTCTTGAGCGCAGACTCCTGTGTAGTTATGGTTCTAGTAAAATGCTGTTATTTATGTACTCGCAACCTCAGAAAACTTCTCATATTTAGCTTTGTGCAACATGTTGTAGTGGCCACTTACAGCGTCTCTAAGCAGGCTAAACACATAAGTTTGCCTTAAAATCTCCCCACTTTTATTGTTAGTTTTCCTTTTTTTTAACTTAAAAACAGTTCTTAGATTCTAAGAATTAGATTCTAGATCAGTTTTGAGTGTTTTTTTAAGTTAAAAAAAACAAAAGAAGGTCCTTTACAGGCAAGTCAGATGGAAGTCATTTAGCCCGGGGGCCACCAGTTGCTAATCCCTGCTTTGCACATTAGTTTGTGCCTAAACATAATTTTTTCAAAAGTCTGACCAAAACATCAACAACAATTTAATTTCTCCACATACAGTAAGATGCTTTGGCATAAAAGGCATTAGATATGTATGAACATCTAAGCCTTTATTTATTTTTCACTAGCCTGTTTTAAATTTTTTAATACATGTCCCACTCTGAGAGAAAGAAGTGTTTATTGTCGAGAACCTAAAAATAAATCCAGAACTACAATCCAGAGGATTTTTTTTCACTTTTTATTTTGAAGCAAGAAAAAAAGGCATTAACAACACACCAAAAGCTTCAACACAACATGTACTGTGTTTCAGAACCGTAACTGAGAAATATTAGTTTACACTAAATTACATAACATGCACGCTCAYGGCCTTAAGCATGACTCGAAGTCCCGCCACGCAAAACGTACACCGCAGACGGGGACACCAGACGCTTCCCTCTGTGCCTTTAAACAAATAATAACCTGATTTTCTGTCTCATTAAAAATAGAYGCAAATAGAGCAAAATTACTGTCATCACATGCTACTGCTCAGCCACACATTTCCTTCTTGCTTTGCCTGTCACGCTCTCAGTTGTTGCGTCTACGTGACTAAATGTGTTTTCCTGCTGTTTGTGGGAAAAAATCTTGTGTAAGTGGTTTTAAAAAAAACTCTTATCTTGTGAATGTGGTTGTGCACGGAGAGGAAAAAAACAAAGAACACTCATTTATAAAATTATGAAACCGGCCTGTTGGATGTTTGAGTTTTTCTCAGACAATAACTGTCACAACATAAGAGATCAAACAAAACGTTACGATGTATTTGCCCGATTTACTGGTTGCTCCTTTATTTTTCATTTGTCTTCCTGATCCAAACACTTTGCCATGGCTGCTTTGTTTAGCTCTTGTGTTATGTAAAAGCATGAGGTCAGGTAAGTTGTGCAGAAACACAGAACAGATCCGATCAAGTGTTCTGGAAAAATGATCACTTATTTCAGTCAAGAGAGAAGCTCTCTGAGCTTTTTATGTTTAACAAATTATACATTCTTGCTGCTATGGGCACTTGACTCTGTTGCTCTTAACCAAACAGTGATATTCAAACCCCAACGACTTTTTAGAAAATAAAGCAGCCGTTCAGTAAAACGTAATGAATCTGTGCTGAAGGACACAGCTTTTTTTCTTCAATTACAAAGATAAAAAATGTTAGAAAACAATGTAATGTCTTTTTTCAGAAAGTTAGCGAACATTTTTGTTTTCCTCTTTTCACATTGACAAGTTAAAAAATGCTTTTGAACAATAAAGTAAGTTCAATCAGGCTTGCAATCATTTCCACATTTTTTGATTTCACACTGAAAACAGTAATTTTCTCTGTCGAAGGTAAAAACACGATTGTGTTAATCTGTGTTATTGGCACAATTTCTCATGAATCACCAAACAAACTTTAATGGGAGTCCAAAAACAATCACCAGATCTACAACTGAATAATGTTAACTCAATTAATTTTAACATCAAAATGGCTATGAGCTAAAACTTGTGTGGTAGTAGCTGACAGTCATTCTCAACACATAGTCCAAGTTCTAGTAGATCGTGTGTTATGTTATTTTACATAGCTCCGTCATTTCATAAAAGTTCATCTCAGTTTAAAACTGTGGCATGTAAGCCAGCGAGTGATTAAATGACTTTTTTTTGTGTTCACTATTGACATAAAAAGTGACGTTTGTCCTCACACGTTACTTGTTTGACATTACACGCAGTGCATGGATTTGCACCAAAATAAACTTCGGTAACACGACACACAGCATTTGACAACTCTTGGACCTTGAAAGCATATATAAAAAAAAACAATAACTTTGCTTCTTTTCTTTTTATTCTGCAGCTGACTGCTTCAAAATTCGAAAAGAACAATAATCAGCGGCTTATTCTTGGAAAATTGTCTGAAAGCGTCGCAACTAAGAATGGACCCATTGTGTGCTCAGTGCGGCATCACTCTTCACTTAAAGAACAAAGCAAAACATGCAAGTGAAATTCTCTCAAATGCACCGTTTAAAGTTATACGTATAGATTTATACACAGCTGTTTAGATAACAAAGCAGAATTAGTAAAATCTTACTGCAACGACTTGCAACAATTTTCATAATCTTTTTTTATATTGTATAAAAAGCAACACAATAGATACGTTTAAGATAAATACAGTTAGGGAATTATAAAAAAATACTGAATCACGTATTTGTGTAGAGCAACAACAACAACAAAAAAAGGCATCTTGCACAAAGAGTATACAACAAACATGTAAGTACAAGCAATTTTAAAGATTATAGCAGATGTCCATTCCTACTTGGCACACTTGTTAAATCCTCCAGAGGAAAAATAAGTCTATTAAATGTCATGTAATGGCTGTTAGACTGTGGTTAATCACTGAGCAACAAGAGGTTGCTCCTACAACAGCATGCGATCGGGCTGAGGTGTCTTCTGTCATTGCTGCAGAGCCTTCACAGTTTGGCACAAAGATCTACTGTAACAAACGCAAATCATTTCCTGCTGTACATTCAGAAGTTTGTCAGCTTTTGTGAAAATAAGAAACATATCGCTCCCTTTTTTTTCTTAAAAACAAAACTTAAAAGATTTCTGTTTTATGAAAAGTTTCATCCAAATCAAGTTTGATTGGCTGATTAAGGTAAAGTCTAAAGTGAAGTGAGGAAACAGGAACTTCATTGATGAAAAGAACACAACCCGTAAAGGCGACACTTTTCGTAATCCTGAAAAATGCTGCGGCCAGYGTGGCGTCGCGTAGCTCGGAGATTGGTGCTAACCGTTAGCGTCGACCCCCCGCTGCGTTCCGACTCAGACAGATTGAAAAACACAGCGGGGGCAAATGACTCCGAATTACACCTTCTATTCAGCGGAGTCTTCACGCGGGCAGAAAGCCACGGACCTTTTGAGCTGTAACAACTGTAAATCCACATTCCCCGTGACTCCCGTTGTTTTTCTGACAAGTAAAAGTACTTCTCTCAGGAGACATCCTGAGGAACTGTGGCAGAGTGGCGTGAAGGCATACGAACAATTAACAGGTTTGTCTTAAACATGTAGGAGATAACTAAGGCAAAGTAAATAAAATATTTCACTACACTAAAGTGGTTTGTCRTCTGTCTACTTACTGGTGAATGTTTCTCTCTACACAGAGCACATGAAATGAAATTAAAACTCAAAATTGCTAAACTGGACCGTGATATTCGTAATGTTTAAAGCAGATTTATTTCACTGATYTTGCTGCTTGGATGAGTTTAAAAACCAAAGATCTGTGTAGCCACATGAGCAGCAACGGGTCCACAGCCTGACTCGGTGCAAGTGAAGCGGTCCGTGCTGCTCAGCTTCTGGCCGGGTTCTGGGTTTGTGCTCGTGTGGTTCCTGTGCATGAGATTAAAGCCCCGTGGTGACCTGCGTCAGTTCTGAGTTGAGATCGTCGTTGGTGACGCCACCACAACAGCGAGCGTCCGCCGACGACCCCTCCAAGGCTAGTCATACCTGCAGAGGGGCAGCAAAGGTACAAGCTTAGGTCTATCTGTCAATTCAAAGTAAACTTTGTTTTTTTTTCATCAGAAAATTTTAACTTTTACTCAGCTGAGTGATGAACTCGCCTGTTAGCAAAATATCACATGAACTGGGAAGATTTGATTTCATTTTCATTCATGAAATAAGCTGTGTGTCTACGTACATCTATGGATAATTAGATTTGGGGAGTGTTGGTGAAKTGGGCAGAGAAGGTTAGCCTATGATCAAAAGGTTGCTGGTTCAACTCCCTGGACCATGGGCCCTTGAGCAAAGCTCTTAACCACTAAGCTCCACATGTCTGCACACGAGTCATGAGAAAAATGCAGAGAAATAATTTTTCCACCATTGAAAATAATAAAAACTCACACAACCAACTCAATTCAAGATGGCCGCCACATAGTTAAAAATAATTAGCTATTGAGCTAAAATTTGGTGTGTTAGTAGCCGAGATGCTATGACCTCTGCACATTGCATGACACTTTTGCATTAACAGTTAAAACCAACTCTGTTTTTTAAATATCTTGTGAATAGCCTAACAGACGTGACTGAACCTCTCAAACATTAATAATTAGATAAAATCAAACTGACCTTTTGGAAACATTAAAATAGTTTGACCTCAATCAATTTTACACATCTTGAGCTAAAGTGTGTCAGAAAACAGTTTCAGCAACTGAAACAGCATAATTTGAACTTCAGGAACAAAAAATAATTAGATTTAATACATCTTTTAACACTTTTGGCTTTTTTAAATTCGAACAAAATGGCCACGTGTTAAAAGCAGAGCTGCACAGATTACCTGCTGATTGGACCTTTCGCCCGTGTTTGCAGTGTTGTGTTCTCGCTGTGGGACTTTACGGCTGGTGGCTCCGGTTCTGGAGGAGTTCTGGGTCTCCAGCACTGAAGGACTCGGGGTGCAGAACTCACGGAAACAACGCTTGAAGTTCTCATCCAGGTAACCGTAAAGAACCGGGTTCAGACTACTGCAGGAGAAAACCATAAAAAAACGATTCAGCTTTGTTTATAAGTCCATTCATCCATCCATCCATCCATCCATCCATCCATCCATCCATCCATCCATCCATCCATCCATCCATCCATCC
>NW_013952402.1:6499423-6505572 GCF_001266775.1 Austrofundulus limnaeus | reverse complement strand
AAAAGTAGGCTGAAAAATAATTACTCAAGTACAGATACCCCAAAATTCTACTTAAGTACTGTAGCAAAGTATTTGTACTTAGTTACTTTACAACTCYGAYCATYTTATGATGATCTWATTATTGGACTGTGCCATTTTAGCTGATTACTTGTTTAYTGCTGTAACTGGGAAGGAGAGTAACACAATTYCAATTCTCTGTATGTTTTGCACATASGAAGCATTGACAATAAAACTACTTGAATTTGAAATAAGTTAAAGCAGTATTACACATAATCAAAGCATGTGAATCGCACAATATTTATTATATACATTTCTACAGAAATGCTGGGTTTTTAAATGTTTAATTTCTAGAGGTATTGTTCTGCTGGGAAACCGATTTTGTGTTATTAGTGATTATTTTCTCTGCACAATAAAATAGATTAATAGGGGTCATCTAAAAGTGCTGATTTCATCCATTATTACCAGTTGTTATCCTCATTTGAATAAAAAAAATTACATACTGAATTATCTCMTTTTAAATCCATACAGTGTGTTTACACATGCAGCTGATTCAGAGTAGCATTATGGGTGCAGAGGTCACTTGTAATTTATGTTCATTAAAACAGTTTACTCTGTTTAATGGGTTAAAGCCATAACGTGATGTAAAGGTTTGAATTCATGAAATTAAYGTTCAATCTGTGTTCTTCTGTTTCCTGTCAATATTGTGTTCAACATTTCTTTTGATGAGCTAAACCATCATTTAACAACAAGGTCAATGAAACACTGTTTCATCCTACTCTGGAAAGTTAATTTCCTATCCTTTTTTTTTTTTTTTTTTTTTTTTTTTGCAATGCTGTTACTCCCACTTTACTTTTATTACAAAAGCAAAAACATCTGTAAATGCAGCTGCTGTTTTTTTTTAATGGTTTTCAAGCTGGAAATTCCCAATATGTGATTTTTTTTCTGCTTTATTCATTGTAAGAAAAGCATGACCGATGTTTACCTATTTGTCTTAAATGACAGTTAAATTACCTCCATAATTAGGATAAACATCACAATTGGTTTGCAATAAAACCTAAAAATAATTGACTAAACTAAATATAAAGAAAGACATTGAGAGATGATTTTGATGATATTTCAAACTGTAGGTTTACCTTTTAAACCACTAGCATGTCCCAGTTTCTATCTGCTGTCTGGGAATCAGTAAAAATTCGCTAACATTTCAGAAACTAACATGTTCTCTAACTAGTTGCATTTTCTGATGGGGTGCAGACCAGAGTTTATGCACAAAAAAACATACATTTATTGAAAAATGCAAATGCAAATCATTTCTCTGATTCAAAAAAAAAAAATCTTGCATTAAATCCTGTTGCTGTCATTTTATTCAGGATACACAACTTTATTCCAACTAATTTTGCTGTAGKGGACAACATACATTAGGCTTGCTTAAATATTAAAACTCTGTGTGTTTGTGTGTGTGTGGGGGGGGGGGGCAGTTTGGCTTCATGTCTACCTACGCCCCTGTTTCAAACACCTGTTTTCTTCTTTTTCTCACTCTCATTAGCATTTTTTTTCCTTTGGAACTAGCTCTCCATCTGGTTGTGACTAATTGCTGGAGAGGTGTGACAGTCGGGGTTCATCTTTTAAGAAGTCTGCACATAATTCACCGACAGATGATTTTTTTTTCCTGCAGTCATTAAAATGATGCAGAGATTTTGTAAGTATTTAAGTTCTGCGCCTTTTATCAGGAAAAAAACAGCAAATTTGAAAACATCACACACAGAACTGACTGTTGAAGCGTTTCACAGGGAACCTTTCTGTGTTTTAAACTGTCCTCGAGTGTTGAGTACATGTGCGCTTACGCGGATGAGTCACAGCGGTGGAGGCCATGAACATGACCGGCAGCCCGATAGCCGAGGAGAGAATCCAGTTGCACACGTTGACAATCTTGGCGTTGCGCGGCGTCCTGAAATCCAGCGCCTTGACGGGGTGGCAGACGGCGACGTAGCGGTCGATGCTCATGGTGGTGAGGGTGAAGATGGAGGTGAACATGTTGTAGTAGTCGATGGACATCACCATCTTGCACAGGACGTCGCCAAAGGGCCAGGTGCCCATCAGATAGTTGACACTCTGGAACGGAAGCGTGCTGGTGACCAARGTRTCTGCMAGMGCCAGGTTGAAGATGTAGATGTTGGTAGCTGTCTTCATTTTAGTGTATCTAAGTAGAAAACACAGAGGGGTTATAAAAAAGCTCTGAGCCTTTCGAGGTGCATACACAAAACCACACACAGAATTTTTAGTAAAGGCACAGTGTGGAGGATTTTGTCAATTCTTTCAGCAGAAATTGAGATAATCACTAATGACAATAATAAAAAACATGTCTAATCATTGCAGACAAAGACCTTGTTTTATTATTTTTACCTTATACAGTAAAAAGCTGTTTATATCTCTATGGTCGCAGGTCGCCACACAGGCAGCTGCCATCTTGTCTACGAAGGCTCATGAAGGACAAACTGCGGTGGCGGCGTCAAAAACGGGTTTTAGTTGTAATACTATAAACGTAATATTTGTTGTCTGTCATTGTAGCTGGGATAATTTTACTTATTAAAGCTCATAATCTTACCACTTGAAACATCACTAGCCCTGAAGCTGCTGGTAGACATCGCGGTTGGAATTATCAAAGGTTTTTGACACCTGAGAGACACCGTAGCAACTCCTTTGTGTTTGGAAGCGGGGGGTGGGGGTGGGGGGAGGACCAGGGAGGATGATTCAACCACTCAACCACTAGATGTCGCTGAAAACAACAAATCCTACACACTGTGCCTTTAAATGGTATTGCAGTATACAGTATTCTAGACCACATGCATCAAACTCAAGGCCMACGGGCCAAATGTGGCCAGCGGGTGACAGTCAAATGGCCTGCCAAAGACCCCAAAAATTAATTGATACTTAATTTAATAYGAAAATAGTTTTTAGAATAATAGTAAACTTTAAATTTATAATTACATGCAACAAAATAAACAAACAAAGCAGTTTAAAAGATGAAAGATAAAAATGCTTGTCCCGCCCCTAAGCTGTTGGCTTTAAGTAACTGTGTCCCCCTGARCAATTTTGTTGAATACTGCTGTATTAACGTCTCAAAATAAGCTGATTTAAAGCCRGVATTGACCATAAACTACATCTCACATAATGCATGCTGATTATCCTTTCTGGCCAGAAAGTGGGAAACTCAAACAGAACTCAAAACATCAGCAACTAACCACAACTCAACAGTGAGTAAAACTCTGGCTTTTAATTTTATTAGTATTTCTGCATTATTTATTTCACATTAAGTCCGTTGTACATGTAGTACTTTTCAGTGTTTATAAGAGGACATGTTAAACTTTGTTTCTATTCAGGAAATACTACATAGAGCTCAGTTATTGTTTGTTGGCTGTGCTCAGCCTTAGCAGTGAGACAAGGAATGAGACGTTTCATGTTTAGTCAAAGTTAAACACAAAACGTCAAAGTAGATTACAACTGGCCCTTTGAGGGCCAATATGACACTCATGTGGCCCTCGGTGAAAATGAGTTTGACACCCCTGTTATAGACTCTCTACCACCATAACCACAAGCAGGAAATGTATGATGGTGATAAAAAAATAATAAGTTTGTTCCTATATTGAACTCATTCAGGGTTCTTGAGTCCAAGACAGCACTGGAGATAGTCCTATGGGTCCTAGGTGGAAACTACAGTRGCATAGAGTTCAGACCCACATAGCAAAATTKGTCYGACCCAGTTCTGGYCAACAAAATGCACTTGSCCCAGATATCATAAAGATTGACGGCCCTTTAATAGTCCAGATATGGTTTGCCAGAGGTGAGCCAWGCATGGGCCAGCACTGCATAAACCAAATCACTWCTATGCCATCATTGCCAGACCTGGCCAACATCTGGTTGACAAAACACTTGCCATGCGTGGAGTCAGCCAGCAGTGCCAGCCTGACACCAGRCTTGGCTCACACCAGTCTGCTCTGTGGGGAACCTCTGAACATAGCTCCAAAGATTAGGATGGATCCAGCTTCAAGATGTCCTTATAAATGGTGTCCAGAATGGTTCTATTAGACCAGTTTGTTTGGAATTAGGGCTTCGTGATTTCTGATAGTCTGGCCTAATCCTATAACAACCTCAGAATTTGTGTTTACAGGCAAAGTGGAAATTTCTTCGTCCACTCTGAAAATCAAATGTTTCTGATAAATAGACAAATAACAATCTAGACGTGATATAAAACTTCTCTTTGCAGAAAAAAAATGTTGCACAGATTTTGAGGACAAACTGAAATTGTAATGCTCCCTCTATATCTGAGTCAAGTCTTGCAAGRATGAGCTTCCTGATAAGAGATCACAGGTTGCCCAAAGGCACTTACTCTGGGGATTTTGCTATCGTCCCTTGTGTATTGCCTCAGGGGACACGTTTTCATTTGGTTTGCAGCAGAGTGAAAAGCAAACACCACAAAATCTTACATGCACAACAAAAACCACTTGATGTGTTTTTGGTGAGAACTGGTCTTGAAGCTCTGCTTTCTTTGTAGTTCTGTTGCAACGTTATACAAACTGTTAGATTATATGACTTATTCAGACTCTCCATTTACTCATATTTTAATGGCTTRGTTTAAAAAGCTTATGAGAGGCTAWTGTTCTTGAGGTTCTAAAGTAAAACTCAAAGAAATGTGTTCCTTCAAAGTGCTTGTAGAGCATTATGAGTAACATTCAACACCACATTCATTCATGCTGATGTTTGTAATATAATAAGAGCTAATCCTGTAAATGACGCATGGAAGAGAGCGTAATTATATTATTTTATAAAAATCACATTCAGCTTCTGAAACAATGTGAAGAGTGAAAGCAAAGAAGCAAGAGTGGCTTTTTGAAGCACTAAAAGCCACTCAGCTTAAAGGTGCAAAAGCCTATTACCCATCATGTTGACTGAAATCAAGATTTTCAGTCAAACTAAATCTCCTCGTTCTGCTGTAGCGTCATTGTTCGAAGCAGTTTAAAGCTGGTCTTTTGGACACTCAAATGTCCCTGACATCAACGAGGAGAACTGGAGGGAGAAAGGATACATTTAAAAGAGAACAGGRACTGTGGAGTGTTTATAAAAAACAGAAGAAACAATGTGCATCCATCAGCTCAGAGAGCAGAGGACGAAACGCAGACGTCTGAAATGGCTTGAATGTTTAGAGCTCATGTCAGAAAAGACATATAGGATGTTTAKGACTTACTAGGTTCAGATTGGAGCTTGTCCCAAAAAAGTCAAGCTATTTCCAAACCCTAGTAAGACATTAAAAACAACCACCACTGACAGATTTAGCTGTGATGATGAGCATTAAAAGGAGGTATAAAATAATTAAACGCTTTTCTCTTAGATGTGGGAAGAAAAAAAATCTCCCTCTGTAGCTTGAGACCTTTGAATGGTGAGGCCAGACTGATAATTAAATAAACCTTGTTTGTTTTATAATAATGATTGCCATATATTTAATGCTCTGCGGTGTGATAATTTTGTTTGAGAACTGTTGCATAAAGAGCTCAAAAGATGAAGCTTTTCTTTAACAAAAAATGATTCATTACTGACAATAAAATTCACTTAAATTATACAGACGCATTTTGAATTACTGTGAATCTTTTTAAATGGCGGTGTAAGTTAACCTCAGAAACTCTTGGTGGAACTGATTTTTACGGGCTCTTTATAAAAAATGCGCCTGGTAATAAATTTGATGAAATAAACCGGTCTCATGCAGGAATTCCTGCGGCAGTGCCGCAAGGGTTGAAATAAGTGTCACAAAAAATATGAAAATAAACAAATGAATAAACGAAGCAGCATTTGTTTAGCTTTTATTTCATTAAATTCTATCTTTTATGTATCTCCTTGATATCCTGAGATGGTTTTGCCATTTGAATATTTGGAGGTTTTGCTCAACTTGAGGATTTTTGTCTTTTTTTATTTCGACAGCTCATTAGGACACAGCTCATGAAAGGCCAATTTCATGTATTTCATTATTTTTACTATTATTATTTTCATTTTCTTATCCTTGGTAATCTTCCATCCATCCATCCATCCATCCATCCATCCATCCATCCATCCATCCATCCATCCATCCATTTTCTTCCGCCTATCCGGGGTCGGGTCGCGGG
>NW_013952402.1:6486367-6496028 GCF_001266775.1 Austrofundulus limnaeus | reverse complement strand
AAAAAAAAAAAAGTTTGAAAGAATGAAGACTACAAAATCTGCAGCCAGCAGGGCACAGAGGTCCATGTTGAAGGCCAGTCCAGCAGCTTGTAAAGACAGTGGTTTCAGACTAGAGTAAAGATCTGTTTAAAACAGTAAGTTCCTCAGTTATTAGGACTTATGGAATACAATCAATGTACATTTAAATGGACTAACTAATGGATCCAGCCTAATTCAAGTGGCCTCCAGAGCTAATAAACCTTAGTCAACAAAAATTCATGTAAGTCAGTCTTACAAATACTGAGCTGAATTTGTTATGTTGTAACCTCAGGAGGAGTTTAAGTATCTGGATGCCCTGTTCACGGGTGATGATGGAGTGGGGGATGGATCGATGAATTGGGGCCTCATCCTTAGTAATGAGAGCGTTGTTTTGGTTGGTTGTGGTGAAGAAAGAGCTGAGTCGAAAGGCAAAGCTCACGATTTACTGGCCTGTCTATGTTCCAACCCTCACCTACAGTCATGAGGCATGGATCATGACTGAAAAATGAGATCCTGGATACAAGCGGTCGAAATGAGCTTCCTTTGTAGGGTGGCTGGGCTCAGCCTTAGAAATAAGGAGTGGAGCTCCATTATCCAGGGGGAGCTCAGAGTTTCACTGCTGATGTCCCTTCAAATGTTTAGAACCTTAAGTTTTTCAGTTTATAAGAAACTAACACAGAAATAAAATCTGTACTGTGCGCTCAAGCTTTTAGATCCACATTTCAGTCAGTCATAACTTTTCAGATCTGATCRAGTTCATGTTTTGCTTCGTCAAACATAAAATTCTCTAATGTTGTCTTTCGATAAGCTCTTTGAACCAGAAATGTCAGTTTGACTTCCTGTCATTTTCAATGCTTTTACCTGACATGATTTATTTTTTTCAACAGTCGTCACGTGTACAAGCTTCCTGTACACCCCCCCCCCCAATGCCCACTATTCTTTTTAATTTACTGTCAAGAGCACCGTGCTGTTTTTGTTTTTACCGCAGAATGAYACCTAATAAGTCCTCAGGGGCATCCATGTTGTGAAGTAACTGAATTTATTTGAAAACGCCACACTGACCCTGACGTATGAAATCTGCCAGGCCCTTCATATAATAAACCCAGACTGTCACTCCACAAGCTGAGAAAATCATATCTGGTTTGTGTCGGTGCACACCTCCTTGTTGAAGATCTTCCTAATAACCAGAGACGACAGCTAGTTTGTTAAATTCTGATTAAGTCTACCTCGAATATCTTATTGTGTTATCCCAGAGTTTATTTGCGCTGGGACTGACGAGACGCCTCACGTTGCAGTAAAAGCTGTCTCACTTGGCTGAATGTGATGAAGCTGGGTGAAATTCCCCCAACCGCCGCCGCCTTAAAGACCCTCGTAAACGCGACCGCAGATGATGTTTCTCCTGAGCGCTCTCCGTGCAGTTTATGAAGCAAAACAGCCTCATCTCATGTCTATTAGTGAGCGTTCGGCTTTACCAGACACAAAAACAACTTTACAGCATTTTTCTCTTCGAACTGTTGAGACTATAATATATATATGGAAACAGTTTTGCCTGCGTCTATGGATCTTGTTGAAGGGAAGTTTTGTTAGAATGAATTCTGTCTTCCCTATCAGCTGAGATGCAGCTGAAAGGTTTATCTCCCGCTGCTGAAGGCAAGAGGCAGAAACATTTTGCCTGTGTTTATTTGTCTGGAGCATTGATAAAATATCTTGTGAACTTTTGGGCAGATCTGAGTGAAACTTCAGAAAATATACATCTAAAACRRATTAACTTTTGAAGTCAGCTCGGCTTTGTCACAAAACCTTGTGTTTTGGTTATTGAGTTATGGTTATTTGGGTTAGATTATGACTTAGTCTACTATTTGGGTTTCTCTGGTTACTTTTCATTCAATATTTTATGTAGACTTACTTCAGTTTCAATTATTTTTTGTGTTTGGCTTCAGTCTTCTTTGTGGTTAGATTTCTGTGACGCCTGTAGTTACCTGTGTGTCTTTTCCACAGGTGTTCATCATCCTCACTCATTAGTGTCTCTTTAAACACCTTGTCATTTGGTTGGTTTAGTGTCTGTGCATTGTCCTTAGCAAGCCACTCATTAACTTACTTTGATTCTTCTTTTAGTTTTTGCCTGTGTTCATCTTTCGCTGCCATGTCAGCATTTTGCTTTGCGTTTATTAAATCAATTTATTAATTTTAGAGTTGCCCTGAGTCCTGGTTCTGTGGTTTGGACATACCCCCAAAAACAATAGACCAAAGATGGCTGCAACAGCTAGTTGACCTCATCCAATACAAAAGTGGCTGTAGCTAAATTTACAGACGACAAAAAAATAAGAGTTTAGAGTCATTCCCAACACATACTATGAACACTAACTAGTTGATTCAAGAAGGCCACMACTGTTAACTGACCTTAATCGGCCTATAGAGCTCCGGGAGATGATGTCATGCAACCACCAGGAGCTGTTTTGGTAGGAAAAACTTSCTTACACAACTACTAATCCACGTCTAAAGTTTTATAGTGTTGCAACGACGGTTGACTCGTGTTGTGCTCCTGAGTGCACAAAACACAGGACAAGTTAAAGACCTGTTAGGAGGGAAAGATGGATTTCTGCAATTAAACAGGCTCGGAGCTCGATGAAGAAAACTGAGCGATGGTTCCCGTCCTTCAATGGATTCCGCTTATTCACCGAACATTTCAACTACCGCACAGAGACCTGCTATCTTTAGAAGTTTTCTGATGACTCAGCAATAGTTGGATGTATTAGTAGCCTGGCCCTTGCCTTCCTATGCAGCTCTGCTCAATTCTAGTTTCCCTTCACTGCTCCGTCTGGGACTTCTCCCATTGAGATGGATTTCACTGGCAGATTTTTAGACGGGCCAATCAGAGAAGAGAACGTCAATTTTCTGCGCAGTGTCTGCTTGTAGTTTATTTTACCTGGGCCAATCAGCAAACAGAAGGTGGAGTTTTGAATGACATCAATGTTCTGTGCAGTGTCTGCTAGTTATTTTAGCATACGACAGTGGAGGAAGTGAATGAAGCCAGTCCGTGTTGATAAGGCTTCCAAATTAAATTAAATTTGTCTGACAAAGCAGAAGCTCTCATTTATAGTCGTCTCATTCGGCTCCGTACTTTTCTCCTCTTGGTAGGGTTGTTTACAACGCACGCGATTTCCGGTTAGCTTCTTAGCTTAGCCTCCTTCACAGCGACAACACAGAGGCCACGCCTCCTGCAAGAAACGCTTCTCTATGCATCAAGTCCAGACCCTGGTACGAAGCAAAGTGAAGGACAGGGTCTGGTTTTAACCAGGCTAATGTATTAGCGGCGGTGATGAGGATGAGTACAAGACAACAGTGAAGGATTTTGTCTCCTGGTGCGAGCTGAACCACCTACAGCTCAATGTGGCCAAGCCAAAAGAACTGGTGGTGGACCTGAGGAGGAACAAGACGCCTGTGACCCCTGTGTCCATCAGAGGGGTCAACGTAGACACAGTGGAGAATTATAAATACCTGGGGGTACACGCTGACAATAAACTCAACAGACTCAACAAACTGATTCGTAAAGTTGGCGATGTTGTGGGAATAGAGCTGGACTCCCTGACAGCAGTGTCAGAGAGGAAGATGCTGGCAAATCCACGGGGAATCACGGACAATGTTTACCATCCTCTCTACAACACAGTAATGAGTCACAGAAGCACATTCAGCGAAAGACTCATTCCACCAAAATGCACCACTGAGCGCCACAGGAGGTTGTTCCTACCAGTGGCCATCAAACTCTAACCCCTCCTTAAACATGTGAAAATAAATATATCATGTGTACATTTACATTCATACATCTGTACATTTTTTTTAAATATTTTTAGCCTTTATTTGATATTCAATGTACTGTATTTTACCCATGACACTCACCAAACATGTGCAATTCAACAAACATCATCTCCATATGCATTTTCTTAATATTTCTATTATTTTTATTGTACATTGTTTATGTGTACATAAGTGTAATTTTGTAATCCTGGGTGTTTATATTTATTTTATTGTAGTGTGCTTATTTCTTTCCTTTCACATTTCTCAAACTGAACGGTTGCAGCTGTAATACCGGTAATTTCCCTCGGGGATTAATAAAGTATTCTGATTCTGATTCTGATTTAATTTCAGGTAACTTCATGCGAACATGATTTAATGTTATTTTTCAATATAGTATTCATAGTCATTCATTGCAATAAAGATTTGTGTCCACAGTTTTAACGGTAATGATGTTTCTTCACAGCAACCCCTGTCACCTGATCAATTGTTTAAAAAAAAACACAGGAGCTAAATATGGATCATTGGTTTGCAGACTGTTTTGTGGTGTATCAATGTGTATTGCTTTCTGATTCCTCTCACTGATTTCTCTGCTACCCGCTCACTGTTTCCTGCCAAAATGGTGTCGTAAACAAACTTGGTCAAACTCAGAGATAATTTTGATGTGGTAGTTGTAAGTCACTCTTAACACACCACACATGGCACGTATTTCTTGTAAGATAATCTTAAGAGCAATTGCGACAATTGGGGCATCCTTACGTGTATTGGAAGGACAAATCAAATCAAATATTGGTATAATTATCTCGTGAAACAGGCTTAAACACTATAAAATTTCACAGTATTGCATCATCTGCATCCATCTGTCTTTAGGAGACGTAGCATCTRATGGTTGAGCAGACCAATTTTAGGGTGACATTTTCTGTTGCATCTAATACTAATGAAGGGTGACGTTGAGGCTGTTGTTGGCCTTTCTTCTATCTGTTTGCTGCCAGCTCCTTGTTTCTCACCGCCTCTGCCTTCTGAATGTCCTGTCGGACGTTCAGGCGACAGACTGCACAGTCGTCTGCACAGCATTCCCAAACGGTGGTGTTAATGATGCTCAATTTCCCGTCTTTTTTTGAAGACATCACTAAAGCACAAAAGTGGCCGTGGAACAGTTTGAAGGCTTAATTGCCATTCAGGACATCTTTGGAAATGTGGTATGTATTGTATTCTTCTTCTGCAGAACCTTATTTTACAAGGTTCCACCGAAACAGTTATAGCATTGTCCTTTTTCAACATGAGATGGTTTTAGTTTGAAACTTTAGCATGAAAGGCAACGACAGACTAAAAAGTGAAAGAAAATAAATTCATGTATTCGTGATGGATTAATAATAATGCATTAGTCTCATTTAGTGCTTTTCAAGACACTCAAAGACGCTTTACAATTTTTCGTGTATTATTCATTCACACACTGATGGTGTAGCCACAGCTGTCTCTGACCACCATCAAGGCAAGGGTGAAGTGTCTTGCCCAAGGACAAAACAACTGAGACCAGTGGAATGGGGGACTGAGCCAGCAACCCACTGGTTTCTACAGGACTCCCATAACCACTCAACCACAGCTGCACAGTTGATTGATCTGTTTTGTAGAAGCAGCCTGACTTAATGTCGTTTCACATTTCAATAAATACATATTTCCAATTAGTCTTGAATATTTGCAGACCGGGTTGATATTTCCTGCAAAAACAGCTGTGCATCACCATGTATCTTCACTTTTAAGAAATTGGTTGTTGTACCAATTAGCAAAATAATTTACTGAAAGGATGGCTCACATTATTGTATGACTTTAAAATGAAATGTTTCAGCYGGCAGCAATTATTTGATAAGTATCAGTCGCTGAGATTCACTCATTTTAGAAGATAATTCTGACAAATAACATAAACAAAACACAAAAACCCTGTCTCATTATACAGACAACAAACAAATAATGATAACTCTCAATCTAACTCAAATTTATGATGACACTGAATTACCCCAAAGCACACAATCACTGCGGTGGCAAATAATGCAGACTGATGCAGAAATAAATGAACGAGACAACGCAGTTCTCTCTGTGAAAAACTACATTTCATAATCCTTCATTAACCAAGCAGTTCCCACCTGCAGGGGTGAGACACGCTCTCATCCCTCCTGTTTCTCATCCRTCTTTCCGTTTCTCACAAATCAGAACAGGTTTCACAGAGGAAAAACTTAAAGCACATTTAAAAACTTCATTAAACCTGTTCACAGAAAACGACACAAACTGTTCTCTCACATTCATTATTCAAACACCGAAAGGTCTTTTTGCAAAGAGGAGGATGTCCAACTAGATCGTAAACTGTGGTAAATACTCTGTTTTTTGAATAGATATCTTCTGTTATTTTATGAAAAGGCTTTTAAATGGATCACAGCAAAAAAAAAATGGGTATTGCAATTTACCAAAATTACTAAAATTTGCCTAATGTGACTTTGGGGAATCAAATCTGACTATTCTTCTGAGCTTTCTGAGTTTTGTCTGAAAACTTCCAATCATGATACTATGAGGCTTTTAATGCTCATAATTCATGTAATAATGTAAATGTGCTTTTTTGTCTCACCTGAGTGTTGACTTTAAAGTGAACATATCATGCTTTTAAATCCTCCTTTTTCCTATTTAAATAATTCAGTTGGAGTCTATGTCAATATATTAAAATGAATGACATCCACATTAATAGTCAATATTTCTCAATGTCTCATACCTAAGAAGAAATAAAGGCATATTAAATATGAAAGTGCAGTCATTGTTCATTTATCCTGTAGTGTAGATCAGCTATGATTCTACTTACTTTTTCTCAGAATTATGAGATCAGTATTTTGTAATTATGATATCTTGTCTCATTATGAGATCAGGAATTAATTGATTAATTTTTTTGGCAAATGCAATGTTCTTCCGTACTTTTCAGAGGTGTTGTTTTGAATCTAAAGAAGACGCTTCACGCCCCATCTCCCTCCAGCTTCCAGACTGGTATATTCCAATTTGCAACACAGAAACTTTTTATTTACAAATTAATTTTAAAATGTTAACACAATGCTTGTCATTCCAGACTTGCATGTTGCAATTGGCAGTTTCATCACAAACAATTTGATGTAATAGTTCAGAAAAMGTSCTAGAAAATAGAGAAAACTGAACAGGTTGTAATWCATGACMCAAACAGAAYATAAATATATTTACACAATACYGGGAAARACTAAATCCAACTTTTCTGGACTCCTAGAGACTCTGAGTACGGAACAAAATACACAACAACTAAAGAGCATTTTCCATGATATGGCTTCTTTGAAATTTCAGTTGTTATTTGCTGTTGCATTTCAGGACATTTTGTGTTTTTAACAGGGGTTGTATATTTTTTTGGTGATCTTTCCATGAYTGTTGGGATTCTGTGCTTTGTTTTGCCATGGCCATCTAAGATTTGGTTCTGATTTGTGGTGTGTTGTTGTTGTTTTTTTAATGTGTTTTTTTCCACTTCATTTTACTTTTCTGCTCTCATCTCCTCTCCCCTCTGGTCCTACTTTATTTGTAATGGCTTTTTTATTTCCTCTGTACAAAATACTCCATGTTTTTTTCTTTTGCACTTTTTCAGATTTTAATTTGTTGGAKGTATTTAGAACTTGACTTGTTTCTGTTTGTTTGCATATTGTTGCACTTGGGTACCCATGTCCAAAAAAGCTATTTTATTTTCCAGGAAATTGGTTTTTCTTTTCAACTAAATGAACTCTGTGTGGTCGATGTATTTTGTCTGTTTAAMTATGGTCAAATAATTGAAAGGTTAATTTGATTTTTAACAAGCCATTATCAAGTCAGGATGAAATAACAAGTGTTTAACACTAACAAAACCATTGGTTTAATCTTAGAAAAAAACGATATGTTTATCATTATTTTGACAGTTTTAAAGTAGAAAATTTGAATGGATTTCCTGTGAAAACCACCTTAGTGGGAACATCATGCAGCATAACAGGCAGCAGTTGCCTGCAAACACCAACAAAAAATACACTCAGACTTACTGCAGCCATAAATGACATTCTTTCTGGTTTTTATCAGTTTGAATTGCCACCTATAGATTCACAGACAAATGTGTAGGATGACCAATAGAACTGATGGAACTGATTAATGAAAAGAAATGGTAAAAAAAAATAATAAAAACACAAGTTATTTCTTGAAAATCAAGGACTTTCTGCTTGAGCCTGCTATTGAATCCCCATTGCCATTTAATGGCATTCTTACAGTTTAATGCTAAATATTAAATGTCTAAATATACAATTGGCAAATAATTCATTAAGTGGTGACTGGAGTACATTTTCATTTATCTACTCAGCTGGTACGGATTCAAYGACACCTCAGAAGACTGAAAACAAAAGTGTATATTAAAAAAAACTTCACTGAAGTTATTAAGTATTAGAAAAAATAYCCTAAATCTCATTATCATAAATGTAACTCCACGACTCAGTCAAGGAGGGTCAATGTAAATCTTTTTCTATTAACAATGAACTGACTTCGAAAGCATTAAACAACAGCCTGATATTAGATTTGCATTAGAATATCAAAACAAATGTCTTATTTCACTGTTCAAAAATTAAAGACAGAAGCTGGCATCATTTTCTTGTCCACGCCTGAAGAGGTTTTCATTCCAATTCAAACAGATTTAGAGTTGAACATATGAGGGATGACGAGGCAGGGGACATAATAAACTCTCGCCCTCGTGTCACATCTCTGCACTCGTAGACAGCATGGAGCCTCGCAAATGTTCCTGTATGTTAATGAGCTGATATCCAAGTGTTTTCTCTTGTGAATCTTGTGCTTCACCATGGCAACTGGTGGGACGGAGCTCAGATGATCATCGCGCCAATGAAACACTTTTTTATTTTATTTTTTAATACAATGCATTGTTGTGGATGGAAAAAAAACTCAATTTACTGAGGCAGCTATGAGAAATGAGCTTTATTTCTTCAAAATCTAAAAAAGAAAAAACACACAAGAACACATATTATTTTCTATAGTTTTTAATAAGAAGGACAGCATTTCATTTTCTTATTACTTGATGCTGCATGCATGAATCTCGGAGCAAAAATAACSTCTGCTCCAGGATAATTTATAGATGGCTTAAAAAATAAACCAGTTGTGTTTATTCTTAGTTAACGGCACATTTTAAAGCAYAAGAATTTTTGATATCGAGGTTAGTGAAAAATTAAACATTAATCAATAATGTAAAACCTCTCCTCTCTACATGTGTTTTGTGGACCTGGAGAAGTCTTATGACCGTCTTCCTCTAAGCATTATGTGGGGGTGGATGTGGGAGTATGAGGTTGTTATAAAGAGTGATTTAGTCCCWGTAACAAAAACAAGAGCTGTGTTYGCATTCTTACCAAAAAGTCAAGCTYCTTCTCTSTGCKGAYTGGACTCCCCCAAGGTGGTCTCTTGTCTCYGATCCTGTTTGTCGTGTTTATGGACAGGATTTCAAGGTGCAGTCGTGGAGAGGAGGGTGTTTGGTTTGGGAACCACAGGGTCTCGTCTCTGCTGTATACAGATGATGTGGTTCTGTTGGGGTCTTCGGACCAAGACCTTCAGTGTACACTAGGGCAGTTCACTGCTGAGTGTGAAGCATCTGGGATGGTTCTCATTCGGAAAAGGTTGGAATATCCCCTCCAGGTTGGGGGGGTCTCAAGTGGAGGAGTTTATGTATCTGGATGTTTTGTTTATGAGTGATGGTAGGATGGAGTGGGAGATGGATGGACAGATTGGGACCTCATCCTCAGTAACAAGGGCGTTGCTTTGATCATCCATCCATCCATCCATC
>NW_013952402.1:6470864-6485172 GCF_001266775.1 Austrofundulus limnaeus | reverse complement strand
GTAAGATTCTTGAAATACTTGATTTGACTCTTTTTTTTTCTTATTTAAAGAATCTTACCAAGTAAAAATTTCTTACTCAATTGGCATAAGATTTTGACTTATTTTGAGTCACATTTTCAGGCTAATAAGACAAATAATCTTTATTATTTTTACAGAATCAGTTCTTGTTTAGTAAATCAGTCTCAAAACAAGATCAAAAAGACTTTTTGGCTGATATAATATTTTAAAACTTGGTAAAATGGACAGTTTTTGCAGAATAAGCGACAGAAAATGAAGATGAATAAAAAGGCGCAGTTAATGCACCCTGAACAGACTTCTCYGTTAGATTTTGCTATCGATACAACATTTGACGTGTCAAAGTATTATTCTTATAAAACTGAGACATAAGAGCTGTTGGGTAATTGCCAGACATTAGTCCTCGTTAGAGAACCAGACCGATCTTTCCAGAGAATCAACAGTCTTGCTGACATATTTTTATTTTTATCAAATGTCAAAACTGAAACCCACACACTTGTGGTGAACAGATTGGAACAGAAACAGTTTACTTTTTATGGCTTTTATAGCGCAGAAAATCTAAACACAATTCATCATTATCCCCATGGAGCTGGACTGGGTGTTTGCAGCCTTGTGTATGATTCATGGGCCGCTGCCGGGTGCGGATAAACCATTAGGCCCACGACTGCAGACACAGGCTGCTGATGCGAGCAGACATCTGGAGGCCTTTGGCTCTGAAGCGTACAGTAACACAGTCCATGCGCTTGGCGACGAACAGCATGATGGATGAGGGTGTGCAAGGTAGGAATGTGTTCCTTTGGCACAGTGACAGGATGCCGAGATSGCCATGTGTTTAAGCTGCCTGGATGTTGTAGATCTCAATACACGCAGACATGTATACAWATAAAGACATCAATAAATATAAATTCCCCTATTTATTTGGTCATTCTTTTTGCATGAGCCATAGGAAGGTAGTTTGGTAGCTTGAGAATCATCTTTGATTTTTGTGGACGATGTGGTTCTGTTAACATTTTAACCCATCATCTACAGAATGCACTGGGGGCAGCCGAGTGTGAATTGGCAGGGATTAAAGTCAGCTTCTCTGCCAGGGGAAGATGAAACACACACTCCAGGTTGGGGATGATTGGCTACTTGAAACAGAGGAGCTCAAGTGTCTTTGTGTTTTGCTGATGACTGATGGCAGGATGGAAAAAGACTGACGGATTGGGGATCCTTCAAGACTCCAAAAGTGAGGCTCCGGTCTGATGTGGTCAAAAGTTGAAAGAAAAAGCTCCTGATTTAATGTTTCAACTTTGTTCCAATCCTCACTTTTGGTCATGAGGTATGAATCGTGTCCAAAAGAACATGATCCTGGGTTAAACAGGACGATGGTGGCTCATCCTTAGAGGATAGGGTGAAGGGTATCGGCTGGAAATCACTTCAGCACCAGCCTTTATTTTCTCTCTGATAAAACACTCTATACAGGGGAAATGAAAAAGCTATGAATACAAAATTAACAGGAACAAGAAAAGTGGCATTGGTCTGGTGAAGGGGCTGAMCTAAGGTGTTATATTCTGACTCATAACTCGAACACTGTGATGGTAAAAAGACAGTATAAAAAATAATTTAATTTGCAAAGTGACCTTGCATCTTTTGTGTAGACATAACTATGAAAAAGCTTTAAACGCTATAGAAGTATACGAGATTGAAGTAAAAAAGCAACCATGTCAAGTACTTTTGTTGTTGAACCTTTATTCATTTTCTTGTTTTTTCCTTTAATTAAACCTGTTTTCCTTTGTTTTGTGTTTTTACAACAAAACGTATCTCGCTTTGAAATGTAAAGCATTGCATTAAAAGGTAAAACTAAAATATCAAATTATATTATTTACGGAAGAAAATGAACATAAAATACAAGACTCCACTCAAAAAAAGTTGTTTGCAATCAGTATATAATTAAGTCTAAATGTCACATTTGTTTTTATGTTGTCAGCTTGATCTATGTGGTAAGAAATAATATTTAGAGAAAAAAATAATAGAAAGGAATGAAAAGATCCACTGTTGGAAAATGTGTTTTGTTTTAATTCATCTATGAACGTCAAATAAACAGGCTTTCTGCTTGTACATTTCAATTGACAACATTTTCAATTAAAAAGGTGAATACAGCTGACATGAAATTAAAAACATAATTCAGCATTCACAAAAAAAAGAAAAAGAAAAAGAAAAAAGAAAAGGGGAGATGTTTTTGAGTTGTGCTACAAAGCTTATAATGGTTTTTTATCTCCGTCTGAAATTTGTTTTGGGGAAAATTGACCTGAACACAAAAAAAGCTGAGAGAATCACTTATTCTTTACAAAGGCTGTGTTGTCATAGAAACTCCCAGCTAGTTGTAAAAAATTGATTACCCTGAAGGTCTTGTCTGAAACAGTTTTTCTTTGGTCGTTTTTGTTAGTCGGCGGGACAGAAATGTGTTAGCCGATTGAAAAACTCGTTTCATCCAGCTTTATTTTAGCAGAGGAAGCTCAGAGCCGGAGCTCAAGGCWGAGGAAAAGTAGACGGATGTGGTAAATATTATTTCCTCATCCCAAAATACCAGAGCAGGATGTTTTGGCGCTGGTGAAATTCATCGTTTGAGACCCTCCAGAAGAATTTCTGATTTCCGATTCAGTTTTAAAGTCTTGTTTCAAATTCACTTTTCATCTGACAAAACAAGAAAACTGAGAATGTTGACACACATTTGGCAATTACGTAAATCTCAATCTTTCAGGCCAGAGTTTTAATTGAGACCCTGCGTCCTCATATGTGAACATTGCATTTTTGCCTCTCTACCCATGATGCATCATTTTTTTCAACTTTAACCCATTGTCCTCATTAATAGACCCTACCAGCACCCTCTAGTGGTCCTACAACAATATTACACTCATTTGAATGAAAACAAGATAGCGGGGATCCGAGTGAAAAGCGTCTACAACAACTCTGGTAAGAAAACTAGCCAAAGAAAAAATCCTATAYATTTCACGCTTGAAACCAGCATATTTATGCACACTTGCATCTTTAGCTTAATAAGACATGCAAAAATAACAYTTTTACAACTGAAGCAAAGTACAATGTTGGTAAAGATAAAGTACTAATTTGAGGACATTGGGACTGTAATTTTGTTATTAATTGTGCCATGAGGTAGGACAAACCTGCAAATATTTAGAACCGTTTACAAATGTAAATACGTGGTATATTTGGTCACTTTTTTATTAAACAAATCTGGAAATATTTAGAACAGTTCACAAGCACAAATAGTCCTTACAAGTGATTCATTTGTTCAACCAATTAATTATATCAATGATGTTTAGGTCAAATGGTCTGTGATTTCCTGCAATTACATCAGGTAATATATCCTTCAAACCGAAGAGCAATCTGAAAGTTGTCAATGATGACGATTTCACCATTTTTGTTCTGGTCAACAGCTGGCTGCTGTGTTGCCAAAAATAACTAGGAAAATGGAACCAACAGAAAGGCTATCATGAAGTTTCTCAAGTTTTGCATAGCAATTTCTTAGGGATTTCTCAAAAAGCGWAACATTTTGAGACCCAGTGTCCTCAAATGAGGAYATCTTTTTTTGTTGTTGCAAAAAACACTTCCTGTACCATGACAGGTTCTAGTTATTATACTTATTAGGTCCTACTAATGCAATGTATCTTAGAGAAAGAAAAAATGCCCATCCAGAAAAGACTTAGGTCTTGACGTTAAACCAAGATAATCTTATTTTGAAAAATAAAGTTTGAGCCTTTTGGTCAAATTTTGAGAAGAATGTGTTTGGTCACCATATTGCGAGACCTCAAGTTATCTTTTCAGCTTAGAGTAGATTTTGGTGATGACTCTCAGCTACTTCCACACCAAAATCTAGGTAAAAATATGTAAAGCTTTTTTTTACAGTTTTAAAYAGTTTACTGACACACAAACACAGGCAACTGCAGTATCACCCATCTTTCTGCAGCTGGCAATGTTTATGGCAGTGGTTCTCAATTCCGGTCCTCATGGCCCWGTATCCTGCATGTTTTAGTTATTTCCCTGCTTTTCAGCAAGTCTTTGAGTTCTGCAGAAGCTTGTCAATCACTCATTCATTTAAATCAGGTGTACCAAAGCAAGGAAACAGCAGAATAGTGGTTCGTGAAGACCAGAATTGAGAACCAGTGACATACGATTAAAGACAAAGATTTGTATGTTTGCGAAGGACTTTCACATGAGATTTCTGAACAAGCCTTGACAACATCCGTCTCCTGAGCTGTCGCTGAACATCTGCTGTGACTCACAGAATCACAAAACTGGCAGACAAACAGTGAAGATGAATAATTGCACATCCAGAAAGCAGCGAGACAAACAGAACTGTCGAGCTGTTTGTCAGCCGGACGGACATGCAGAAAAGTGACAGAYGTGGTGCTGCTTGAGCTGATGGACGATGCTCCGAGGAACAAAATGAGGCACGAACAAAAGAACTCGCACACCAACCCATGTGGAATCCCACTCGAGCACCAAACAAATGTCAGAAAAAACGTCATTTGGACTCCTACTTTCTCTGTTTAGCATAATTTTTCCAAACAAAAGTACTAAAACACCTGAATGCCGAGCATTCTTTGAACAATTATGCATCATCTGCTGCCTTTTCTGCCTGAGATTTAAACTGAGATAWTGTTACATTTTCTGTAAAGATCTCGTACGATGTGCAGCATGTCACTCAGCTACTACCAACTCAAGTTTTCAATAACTGTAACATTGCTTTAGCCATTTTTATGTATCCTGTGTTCGGTTGATGTGGTGGCCATCTTGAATTGTGTCGATTCCTAAAATGAATCAGTTGCGTAACGTGGTACCTTCTGAGAGTTTCAGCAAATCTCTCTGCTGGTTAGGTTAGGGGAGTATTTACTCAGAGGGTCCTACCTGTCGCCCGATGGCTCCGCAGAGTTGGGAAATCTCTTAGGAAGTGCAAGCTCGCTCAAGATCAGGGCCCTCGTGTATAAACGGTGCGTACACATAAAAAAGTTGTGTGAAGCAGGTTCTACGCCCACGTTGTGATGYATCAAAACCGAAGTTGCATGAAAGTGTGCGTAAAAATAYGCACACTTGTCACCTGCCGTGAAAATGTGCGGCAGCCACGCAAAGTTTTTCAGTCGACAGTTTTARCCCACAAAGTCACGAATCTGAGCTGAATCCACAGAAATATKACTCTGTTCTGTTTTCTGGATGTAAGGATGTTAGTTTTAACCTTGGTGTTTGTAGCCAAGAAGAGAGGAAAAAAAAAGAGAAACACATGCAGCAGAGGCTAAGACCCCAAACTGTCTACAGCGAGGATCAGCCTCCACACCTGATGTGTCTTCTCAACCAGCTGAACTGCTCGGCACGCCCACCAATTTTGTCCTTTTAAACATAATTTATCACTCTCCCRCAAGAAAAAAAATTAACTGACTTAAATGCACCAAAATACACACAGCAGACCCTCCACATGATCACTGACAATAACCTTTACCAAGATCATTTGTCAGCTTTGAGAGGCGACGCGTAGGATTAGTCCTGATTGAAAGTGATCTGAAAAGATCAATATCTGTAAAGAACCAGATTAACTATACTGACAGAAACTCAGCAGTTTCACAATACTGAAGCTTAGTGTTTCTGTGAGGTGATCCATTAAGATAATGTGTCAAATTTTGTAATTAAATTTACAGCTATAAAAAAAAACGCAGGTCATCTCATTAAAACCCTTAAACCATTTACAGGGTTGTCTAGTTCACAAAGCTTCAGCASGCACTGCATGCACTCAGCAACCGTATGTTCCTCTCATTTGACATTTGCTGTCCATTTGATCGYGAGTCGCTCATGTAATGGTTTGCCATCTGCAGAAATAAAACAACAGTTTAGGGTCAGATTCAGCTTCTTGGTTTTGTTGCCTGGAAACGCCGCTTTCAATGGACAGGAGGCTTCACGGTTGAGGTTCTCTTTTCACCTTTCACCCCCTTTCAGGAAGGGCAATAAAAGCAATCATGGGTGACAAAATGTAACAGATTTCACAGTTTGGATAAGCTCAGCTGTTCACTTCATTGTTCTGTCGTGCTGCCGTGATCCAGAGGACCAGGGGTGTAAGACTCAAAAACTTGGAATATGAGGCAATAAGAAATAAAGCAAATAGCTGATGAGGTAGCAAAAACAAAAAGGAAATGCAGTAAGRATACAAGGGAATAATGGTAATATAGGCTGAGCAAACAGATAGACTGAAAGCAGGAGTATGTAAGAACACTGATTACTGAGTGGCTGCAGCTGGGCTAATTGACAGTTGCAGAGCAGGTGAGTTTGGTTTGGTTGATAACTTCTGACTGTATAACTAAAACAAACCACATCCTCATTTTCCATGCTCCTCAAGGTTAGAGGCCATACTTCATTGGGAAAAGGGTGGGATGCTCCCTTCAGGTCAGGGGAAGTCTGGTACGAAAATTTCATAAAGCTTCATAAGAGGGGTTGGGGGGTGTTATTATATGAGTTTAAAATGGACTCCAAACAATTTTATCATTTATCTCAATAATTTTTAAGACAATTTATAGTCCAGCAAAATTTATTATCACGACAGGCCTAGATGTTGGTGGGAACTACTTTTTCTTCCGCCTGTGTAATGCGTAAGCGCAGTGGCACATGCTCAGTCTGTACGCATTGCATGCTGAATATTTTCATGCTAAAATGTTCATGCAATGTTAATTAAGATGCAAGTTTGAATTTTTAAAGAAGGTCTTGATAAAAAAAAAAAAAGCCAGAATCATAACATTTTGCTCAAGTTTGATCTTTTGGGAGAAAAAGAAGAAGGAAAAAAAAGACATTTTCAGACAAGTGAATGAATTTTCAATCCTGTTGGGACTTAAATCTACCAACTTTGATCATAAATGACACGTTTTATAGCAAATAAAGATGAGAAGCAGAATGAATGAATCAGTCACTTTGTAAATGACAAAAGAGCCAAGAGCCTCCATCAATCATTAAATATAAAAAGCACAGAGAATTGGTCTGTTTTTTTCTGTTTAATCAATCATAATTCCATCAGTCTTCCACTTCATTCTTCCACAAAATTACCTTATTTATTTTCCCTGACAGCTTCTTCTCTTTCTTTTTTTTTCACCTATCTTTCATTCTTTTGATTTCAAACGACAAAACACCTCCTGAAAGACCAAATTGAAAGAGCTCTAATTTTCCCGGAGTGTCTGGTGACATTAAGAAATTCATTGTTCATAAACACACACAGGAGGAACAGCGGGATTAGCTCTCCCTTCTCGTAATTGTCTCATTAGGATGAGGTTAAACTATGTGCTACTTTACTGTGTGCAGAAACACATTTAGGGAATAGAAGAGAGCATCAGTATTATGGGTTTTTATTTATTTATTTATTTTTTTTTGTACACTCAAGGTTTTCACACTGGGCTGCTTTTCTCCTGCATCTTTGAGTTTTATTATTGCCCAAAGCGCAGGTTGGCTCCTGGCTCATTTGTGCCAAATGAGTTTGGCGGCATCCTAAAGCAAACAAGGTAATTGCAGTATAAAATCTGCAGCAATTACGGKGCTGTCTGAGCGTCTTAGGTTAAAAGCTACATGTGTCATGCAGAGCAGATGTTACAAAACTAAGGTCAGCGAAGGTCAGAGCCGACAAGGAATCGCAGATTTCCATGGGCTGCTCAGTGCTGCTTCATCTGTCATCTGCAGAAAACCTGGTGAGGTTGCACRCTCATCCAATGCAATCAGACCCGATTCAAACCCATCAAAGACCAGAATCTAAGTCTAAATCTTTATTTCTTTTCWTGGGTTTAGTGCACTCAGTGAGAGCTCATTTGCATTAATAACCTGAAGTCGTTCTGTTTCATCCCATAAGACCCACCTCCCACTAACTGAAGCAGTCTGTAATATGGTTTCAATAATTATGTGCAACTTATCCAAAACCACACATCATTTATACTGGAAGAGCTGTGGCAGGACAAAATAAAACAAAATAAAAAACCCTAATCCTAAACTGTCTGAGAAGAAAAACAAAACGTGGTTAAATGTATTTATTTGACTTGTTCATGTAATTGTATCCCTCACAATGAAACCTTTCTTATTTAATGGATACCACCCTTCTCCTTGAAGAAACGTCAAGGGTTTGTCAGTGCAAGCTTTTGTTTTGACCTTTAATTCTGTTTTAAAATGAAGTTATCGCTTGCTGTTGTATGGAAAAGGGCATGTATAATCCCTCTTGTATTGTAACCTTGGTAACATAGAAAACCGAGCTTTTAAAAGTGAGATTAACTGTGTTAAATGGTGCAGTTTAACTAAACCTAAACCTCAAGCAAAGATTTTTAACATAAGTGGGCTTTTTTCATGTAGAAACACTGTCACATCAGCACATACACAGTTCCAGTCAGATGTTGTAAACAAGATGCTAACACTCTGTTTATTTGAGGAAATAATATACAGTAATACACACCATTTGACCTGGACCACCACAGATTCAAGTTTGTATAAGAACACGATTATTTGGATGTAATTTTTGTTTTGAAAAAAGACCATGAAATCTTTTCTGTAACAAGAAGGCTTCCAAGTTTTTGTATCTAAAATTCTTTTTTGTGTGGAACTCAGTGAGACCCTATTTTTTTTGGGGGGGGAGGGGGGCTTCTGCAGACTTTAAAGATAAAATGTTCATAAAGCAAAACAACAACTGCCTGAGGCGATAACAATTCAGGCACAGATGCACTGACAGGACTGCATGACGTCTGTCAGCAGCTTTATGAAAACAAGGATCGAACAATCAGTCTGCACAACGAGACGCTAATAAAATCCATGCAACCCATTATTCTTGCTGGAATTGTCTGTTAAATGAAAAAAAAATAGTTTTTTTAATGTTTTAAATAAATGAATGTGTTTATTTGATGATGTCATTGACCACCAACTGGTGGCCCTTGAGCCACATTCAGCCCACAAGCTCATCCAATTTGGCCCACAAAGTATTTTATTTTTAATATGTATAATTTATGCTTCATAAAGGAGTCAGTTGTGGTTCAGCTCAGAAAAAATAAGGACAGTCCCTTAGCCCATCAGAGACCTCGCTAACAGAAAGGTGATTACAGTAGTTTCACATTTTTTAGGTTAGTCAACACGACATGACAAAAAGCTTGAAAGATTTTACCTTAAGCTGGATTTAAATTTTTAGATTTTCTGTTACAATGATTCAAGTTAAGCAACTGTTGAGCACAAGAGACATAAATATCATCAAAAATGGTCTCTAGTTGTAGCATGGAATTTTTCCCATTACGTTTCCCTTTTTTCTTCATCTTTTCCTTTTCCTACTATTAAAAAAAGCCACTGATGATGAAGAAAATAAGAAACTAATATGCAGTTCTGCTTTCTACTGAAGTGGCTGGGAATAAAAAAAAGAAGAAGATAACAGAAGAACRTCTTGGGCCAGCTTGGCAAAAACCTTTGTGTTAGAAATGAAAAAAGGCCATAATTTAACAAAGTTGGACACACACTGCCTGCTTAAAAAAAATGTTTTTTTGGGCAATTCTATTTTGAAGGCCCCCCTCTGTAACCCCTTTCCAGCTTTCATCTACACCTCACTTCAGGTGGAACTTGTGTCTCCCAGGAGAACAAGCTCAGCTCCGAGCCTTTTTCTAAAACTATTTTAAACACCCAGGGTTTTTGTTGAGCGTTGCGTCTGCAGACAGGTGACTGCAGGGTTGTTATCGGAGACTCGAKGGGGGGGGGGGGACACCGCTGGGTCAGACAGCGGGAGGTAGAAGAATTCATTAGCGGGGCTCTTTGAATTTTAGACTCATGAACCACACGCTGCTACCTTTTCTTTTTAGCGTCGTGTCTTCCCGTTGCTGGGTTTTGACTCTCAAACGCACACCTGTCTTGTTAAGAATGCAGCTCTACAGAGACGCCACGCGACGTGGAAAAGCAACAAACAAGTATAAGACCGAACTTGCTGCTGAGGCGGGTGCAGCTTTGAAAAYGCTCCAGCTGCTGAACGTGTGACCGAATAGCCACAGCTGCTCGTCAACCAGGATGCCTGTGTGGGGGACAGGCATTTTGGGGAGGGGGGGGGCAGTAAAACACCTCCCAGTGTCGCCATGGCAACAGGAAGTAATCCACACTGGCAGCATAGTCCTTGTGGGAACCCACCACAATTGATTTTTTTTCTTTTTTCTTTCAATTGAGCATGCCCCACCTCTCTGGTCATGTTTGTTTGCTCGCCAAAAGTTTGCAGATGTTTGCAGAGGGAGCCCGAGAGAGGCCGCAAATGGACAGAGATAAAAGAGTAAAGAGAGAGAGAGAGAGAGATGTTTTTATGGCTTTGAGTTTGTCATTACTCAGAGTGTGTGTTAGGAGGGGGTCGTACATCCTCTGCTGCCTCTTTAATCTGCCCAAACTGCTTTCAAGGCCAAGTCTATAAAAGGGGGTTGAAGAGATCAAGAAAATAAGTAAATACCCATCTGTGTGTGCCATTATCTAAATGGCGGTCCGCTCTCGCTACGCCAAGAGGGAGAGGAAACAAACAGCAGGCAGGGATGGAGAAAATGAGAAAGATGGATGTACAACTGTGATGCATGGTGATTTATTCCACTTGTAATTCCCACAATGGCTCATTAGCTCAGAAAGTTGCAGAAAGCAGGACATCTCTGTGGTCATGAGCAGACCCCCTGGCTGTGTTCGGTCTGAGACAGTAATATTATTGGAGAAAATGAAAGGGAGAGGGGCGCAGGTGGATCCCAGGCTGCTCAGAACAACTGTCCTTATTTAGTGTCCCAATCGTCTGCAAAAGGAAGCATTATCTAAAGCTCAGCGTCTCTCCTCTGCCTCGCACCCAGATGGCTGCCGTCATTAAGACAACACTGGCGCCTGAGCTCCGTTTCAAAAGCGATGTCGCCTCTCGTTTTGGTTCCATTCTCCAATTGTCCTTTATTTCATTGTGTCGCTTTAACGGCACAAAGAGCAGATCAATTGTAACCAAGTATTTTGGGTTGGATGACATCTAACATCTGACACAGATGTGAGCATTCAGTGAAGTAAAAGTTTGGTGAAAGTGCATTCAGTTATACAAGGAAGCAATAAGTGGAGCTGTGTGATGTCGTGTAGTAAATCACAACAAAATGAGGCTCTTGTTTGCCCATTTGGACTACAGGAAACCCAACGCCTGCCTGACCGCACTTCACCGACTCCATCAAAACCAATGAAGTGARTAATGGTTAAGTTGAACCCATCAGAGTGAACGCCCTCGTCCTTTTGTCGCCCCCACCCCTCATGTCTTCCTCCCATCCTTCTGCTGTCCTCAGTGATCACCATCAGTCTTTCTCCACACACCCCTGCTCTCACGGCCGGCGCCTTTCCAAGTGCTCTTGTCATTTTCCTGCTGCTCTGCTATATCTTTCCCACCAATCTAAAGCCTTTTTTCTACCTGAAAGAGCATCACTGCGATTCAGCTGAAACAGGGGTGGGCATTCTATCAGCAGAAATGTCAGTTTTTCATATGCAATTAGAGACCTGTTTGCACCGATGAAATCCACTCCCGAGGGGCAGAATATCATTACAAGACTGGATCACTTTCTAATGCAAACCTGATTCGTGATAAAAAGCACATGAAACCTTGAGAATATTAAGTTTTTTTAAACGATGGCATGAGTAACGTGAACAGACAAGTCATGAGAGGGCTCTACATAATCATCAAAGAAAACAGCTGAGAACATGTGGTAATTTTTAGAAACACATAAAAATCTTTTCCTTTTTTACGCCTTTTTTTGACAAATATTTTTTTAGCAATTTTAAAATCAACAACTAACAAACACCCCTTGCCCTGGCTCCTAAACAAGTAAAAGAAAAGTGTATATATACATACAGTTACAATGACACAAATTTTGTCTTTTTGCCTGTTTACTGAAACGTATTCAAGTTACAGTTATATAATGTACACGGACATAAAGTCCAGACATTCAGCTTTCTTTTGAGGGTATCCACATTAAAATTGGATGAAGGTTTTAGGAGTTTCAGCTCCTCAACATGTGCCACCCTGTTTTTAAAGGGCCCAAACGTAATTGGACAATTGTCTCCAAGGCTATTTCATGGACAGGTGTGGGCAATCCCTTCGTTCTGTCTCAATTAAGCAGATAAAAGGCCTGGAGCTGATTTGAGTTGTGGTGCTTGCATTTGGAAGATTTTACTGGGAAGTAAACATGTGGTCAAAGGAGCTGTCCATGCAGGTGAAACAAGCCATCCTTAAGCTGCAAACAACAGCACAAAAAAAAAAAACATCCGAGAAATTGCTACAATATTAGGAGTGGCAAAATCTACAGTTTGGTACATCCTGAGGAAGAAAGAAAGAAAGCACTGGTGAACTCATCAATGCAAAAAGACCTGGGTGCACACGGAAGACAACAGTGGTGGATGATCACAGAAAAATCTCCATGGAGAAGAGAAACACCTTCACAACAGCCAACCAAGTGAACAACAATCTCCAGGAGGTAGAAGTATCAATATCCAAATCTACCATAAAGAGACGACTGCATGAAAGTAAATACAGAGGGTTCACTGCATGGTGCAAGACACTTATAAGACTCAAGAATAAAAAGGCTAGACTGGACTTTGCTAAAAAACATGTAAAAAAAAGCAGTACAGTTCTGGAAGAACATTCTTTGGACAGATGAAACCAAAGTCAACCTCTACCAGAATGATAGAAAGAGAAAAGTCTGGTGAAGGCGTGGTACAGCTCATGATCCAACGCACCGCATCATCTGTAAAACACAGCAGAGCAGTGTGATGGCTTCAGCATGGCTGCCTGTGGCACTGGGTCACTAGTGTTTATTGATGATGTGACACAGGACAGAAGCAGCCCAATGAATTCTGAGGTATTCAGAGCCAAACTGTGAGCTCAGATCCAGCCAAATTCAGTCAAACTGATTGGTCATCATTTCATACTACAGATGGACAATGACCCAAAACATAAATCCAAAGTAACCCAGGAGTTTATTAAAGCAAAGAAGTGGAATATTCTTGAATGGCCAAGTCAGTCACCTGATCTCAAACCAGTTAAGCATTTCACTTGTTAAAGACTAAACTTCAGACAGAAAGGCCCACAAACAAACAGCAACTGAAAATCGCAGCAGTGAAGGCTGGCAGAGCATTAAAAAGGAGGAAACACAGCGTCTGGTGATTCCATGAGTTCAAGGCTTCAGACAGTCATTGCCAACAAAGGCTTTTCAATCAAGTACTAGAAATGAACATTTTATTTACAGTTATTTAATCTGTTCAATTACTTTTGAGCCTCTGAAATGAAGGGTTTGTGTTTAAAATATGCTTTAGTTTCTCACATTTTTATGCAATAATTTTGTTCAACCCACTGAATTAAAGCTGAAAGTCTGAACTTCAACTGCATCTGAATTGTTTTGTTTAAAACTCACTGTGGTAATGTCTGGAACCAAAATTAGAAAAATGTTGTCTCTGTCCAAATATTTAAGGAGATACATATATTTTTTTTCCCATCTAATGTTGAATGAACTAACAACTTGTGCTGTTACCATACGACATAAGGGACAGATTATTATCCGGATTATTTCAAAAATATACATCCTTTCTGACCAAAGTCAGGCAGATTTATTYCAGTTTAATAATATAACGGACCTCTATAATCCAGCTTGTAGGTGGAGCTGCAAGTTTTCAATTTAGCAGTAGCCTTCTAGCTAGCAGAGTTGTGAATGCTCCTATGTGCTATAAGATGAGAAAGAAAGCAAGTAAAGACCACACCCCGATCAACCCAGTAAGAGCAATAAAAGTGCTATCCACTCCAGTTAACATAGAGTTTAAAGTAAGAAAAAGTGAGGGAGTTTGTGTTTGGTAGATTATTTATTTGTTGCTTCTTGGCAGTAAATCTGATTGGCAGCTCATGGAGGGACCAGAAGCTCAAAACAATATWTAATAATAGCAACAGCAAACAAGCTATTTGAGRGTTTGRCAAATTTTTCATGTGCACATACTCRGCACTACTGCTCATCCCACAAATGCATGTTCCTTACARATGTGGCACTATTTAAARGGGAAATTAACAGGCTTTTTAACAGTATAAAATTAATTTCCGAGAAGCATTGTTACAACAACGRATTTTCTTATTTCTTGTGCAATACCAGAACCTCTTCATACGGATCCAAAACAGGTGTGAACAATTTGCTGTGGCACGCTGTGGGCTGGACTCACACAGAGGAGACACAGTATAACTATGGACATAATGTGAGAGAGAGAGAGAGAGAGAGAGAGAGAGAGAGAGAGAGAG
>NW_013952402.1:6463145-6467579 GCF_001266775.1 Austrofundulus limnaeus | reverse complement strand
GCGCTGTAAGGGCGAGTTTCCTTACGACCCTCTCGTGCCACCGTAAATCCCGCGCGGGACAGAGACACAAGTCAATTCCTTTGCTCCGATTTTGTTTTCTGCCTCTCCTTTTTCAAGCYCCCCTTTCCTCTCCTCCCTTTTTATTTCTTTTATTTGCTATACGACTCTGTCATCAGGTCTAATTACTTCCCTCTCCATCCTTCTTTTCCTCTTTTCCTAATCCGTCCTTCCTCTGCTCGGTTTATTTTTTTCCCTTATGCCTCTACCATTCTCTTACTTGTCTGTATCCTTCCTTCCTTCCTTCCTTCCTTCCTTCCTTCCTTCCTTCCTTCCTTCCTTCCTTCCTTCCTTCCTTCCTTCTGTTTCCTCTACAATAGCCTATTCTTTGATCCATTGTCTCTATCTTCATTTTACCTCCATTCCTCAACATTTTCTCTCTTTCTTTGCATCTGTCTTTCTATTTTATTTCTTCAGTCGACTTTGTTTTCTTCCATCCATTTTTTGTTTTCCCTCCTTTGCTGTGCCTCATTCTCCCTTTTTCCATATTTGTTTTTTTGTCTCATCCCTTCTCTTCATCTTTTCTTTCATTTTAGTCTCATGCTTTCATTTTTCATTTCCACACAAGTATTTTTCCATTCTTTAGTTTCCATTCTTATGTCTCATACATCCTATTTTGTTTCCTTCTTCTCTTTTTATTTCCTGCACATCTGTGTCCCAAAGTCCATCGGTGTGATGTTTTTGGTTGACTATACGTTTCCCTTTACATCAGGTTTACTTTTGATCGTTGTTCAGTCTTCCTGTTTTCTCTCTAGAATTCTTCTTTCTTTCATTTTTTTCCTCCATCTTCGATTCCTTCAGGTGCTTCCGTCTGTTCCTCTCATCAGTCACCTTCGCTCTTTCATCTTCGTCCTTGTTTTGTTCATTTCTTCTCTCACAATCTTTCACTGCTTTGGTTTCTTCTGCACTTTTTCTTCCTTTCAGAGTGTTTATTTGCCCAGTRTTTGCTTCACTGTGATATTTTCGCTCACGCAGTCTGCAGAAAAGCCCACTGGAGGATGTGTTTGAGTCCAGCTCAGTGGCTTTAATGTCAGACGTACCTTTATGAGGATGTTTCACTCGCATTTTTGTTGAATACGTGCTTACATTTTCCTTTACTGCTTTGGGTTATTGTCTCTTAAAAGCAGAAAGAGGATGTGGGGAATGGTAAACAGATGCAGGAGAACTGCTGACTCATCCTTTTAATGATTGTCATCACATTTATAAAGGTCCTTCATAAAATATCATCTTCTAACAGGTGGAAGATTCATGAAGCTAAACTGAACTCCTTTGTCTCTGCTGTCATGAGCTTATAGATAATACGAGATTTTTAAATAACTATTTTTCACTGTTTGTTAGAATTCAGGACTGGTTTTCCTTGTTTTCGTGTGGCTGCACAAAACTTTGCTCCTCAATGGCAATAAGTATTTCTAAGATGTTTTCAGTGCTCCCTGTTRGCTCATTTGTTTTCAACACATTCTGCTTTTCCTCCTGTTTGTCCTTTCCCATTCTTGTCATCCTTATTCTGCTTATTTCTCTCTCCTTTCCTGATTTCAAAACTGCAATGTGCGCACACATGTTCGTAACCATCCAGCAAGGGCAAAGTTTGATGGAAACCTTGGAAAATAAATCAACAGTCTGGATGGCAGCTGAAGGATTATTTGTCAAGCTGTCAGAAAAAAGCAACTTCATAATCCTTCTCGCTGTTAGTTTCTGTTTTGGTGAGGGAACATAATTCAGTATGATCCAATAGGAATTGATTTTAATTTATTTAATGCCCCTGCTTGTCTCRTTACAGCTCCCGAGTGGCTGAAAATGTGCTAAGACACGCTCTCAAAATGTGATGCGAGGAAAATTTTTCAAAAAAAATATTATTGTAAGTGAAAGTCGTATTTGGATGTTTGCTTTTAAGAGCTGCTTTGTTGRAAAAAAAAATCCACAAAATTAAAAAAATAGTTAAAAAATTCACCAGAGACTGTGTCTTCATGTTAAGTGAAAATATTTCCAAACTCAAAATTTTTCCTTTGGCCTTGCTGAGATGAAACCGTTGAACATGAATACCCTCCCAGGCTTCCCAGGTGTTTGCAGGATTCTAAATGGCCATTCCTGCAGGTTTGGTGTTTTTGATAAATGTGTTGTTTCCTGTTTGCAGAATCAGGTGCAGTAACACCAGTGCTTTGAGTCTGGAGCTTTCTGAATCTTGTCTGAAACGCTCAGAAAAGTGGCACTAATCAAATGTCAAACATTTTTCAGCACTCAACAATAAAAAAAATATGATCCTTGAATTTAGAAGATCTAAATACAAACAAAGTTTTAGGTTTTTAAATCACTTTCTATCACTTGGCTGTGTCCATCCATCCATTCATCCATCCATTCATCCATCCATCCATCCATACATACATCTGCCCATTTGTCTGTCCATCCATCCATCCGTCCATCTATCTATCCATCCATCTGCCCATTTGTCCATCCATCCATCCATCGATCCTTCCATACTGTACATACATACATACAGTACATACATCAATCCATCCATCTGCCCATTTGCCCATCCATCCATCCATTCATCCATCCATCCATCCATCCATCCATCCATCTGCCCATTTGCCCATCCATCCATCCATCCATCCATCCATCCATCCATCTGCCCATTTGCCCATCCATCCATCCATCCATCCATCCATCCATCCATCCATACATCCATACATACATCCATCCATCCAGCCTTCCATCCATCCATCCATCCATCCAGCCATACATCCAAACATACATCTGCCCATTTGTCTGTCCGTCCATCCATCCGTCCATCCATCTATCCATCCATCTGCCCATTTGCCCATCCATCCATCCATCCATCCATCTGCCCATTTGCCCATCCATCCATCCATCATCCATCCATCTATCCATCCATCCATCTCCCCATTTGTCCATCCATCACCCATCCATCCATCCATCCATCCATCCATCTGCCCATTTGTCCATCCATCCATCCATCCATCCGCCCATTTGTCCATCCATCCATCCACCCATCCATCCATCTGCCCATTTGTCCATCCATCCATCCATCCATCCATCCATCCATCCATCCATCCATCCATCTTCTTTAACCTCCTGTTTCCTGTCTGGGTTGTGGGGGAGGAGGTGCCAATTTCTGACAGTCATTCGAAAGATGGGGACACGCTGGACTGGTCGCATGGAGACATTYAGAGACAAACAACTTTCACACTCTCACTCACACAGGGACAGTTTAGAGTTCCTACAGAAAGTAATCATCACAACATGTTTTGGAGTCGAGCCAGTTGAAGCTGCTGCCACAGCCGGCTGACAGTAGAAAACAAAATGCACAAAAATAGTTATAATTTTAAATGTGTTGTGAAGCCACACACAGGCTGAGGCTCTGARCGTGATATTCTGTGAGAAATCAGATCAGATCATACATAACCAGATTTGCAAGAACTGACCAAACCACTCAATCATTTTTCAACATAAGTTTATTTCTTTCAGGTTTATTCTCTAGCAGGAAGGCAGCAGCCTTCAGTCATAATATCATTCCCAATGTTTAACCTTTCCCTGATTTTCCCACACAAACACCTTTAAACTCATAATATGCAGGCCTGCATGTCTCTTCAGCTGAAATAAATCTTTCTCTGTGACCAGAGGGCTGCTATTCAAGCTCCAGTCTGAGTAACCTTCAAATACAGACAACCTTCACTCTGACAGGGCTTTGTGCTGATAGTATTTCTGCTGGGCAAGTGTATTACTGAGAGGTGCTAATGGTAAACATAAAAAGAACAGACGGGGGCCACATTTTAAAACATGAGCACCCTTGTAGTTCATCTGTTTGAGTAGTTGTATTAGAAACCAAGGCTGAGCTCTTACTGCAAAGGCCTTAAGTTAGATTTCTTAACAGTTTCCTATCAAACAAGGTCTCCCAAAATGATGAAATATACTAAAAAATAGTGGTAAGAATTTTACAAGTCAATCTTTATGCAAGTTAGAAAGAAATTTGGAGAAKGCTTTTATGGTTGTTTTTCTGTTTAGACGGCATAGAGCTCATTTAGGCTTTCTGAAAACATTTTATTTAGTTTGTAGAAACTTAGAAATAACTCAGAATGCTATTAATAACAAGAAAGTCATTGCAACAAAATCATTCCTGCACATTTATTTGATTTATTTATCCCCAGCCTCTGAAAAACTTTTGCTACTGTTAGTAAAACTGGTTCCAGTCAAGACTAATATTTTTTGCTTGGCTTTTTAACACATTCCATTCCGTTTATTCTGTCCCAAAACTTTTTCCAGTATTTTATTTTTACTTATTTATTTATGTATTTTTATTGTTGTTTCATCATGTTTGTAATTAAACTATTCGTAGCATAGCTCACCAGGACCATTTGATAG
>NW_013952402.1:6459343-6462263 GCF_001266775.1 Austrofundulus limnaeus | reverse complement strand
GATGGATGGATGGATGGATGGATGGATGGATGGATGGATGGATGGATGGATGGATGGATGGATGGATGGATGGATGGACTGAGTGACTTCAGGATAAATGACAGTTGCTGAAAAGATAAGTATTTCCTCAAAAATGACAAAAATAATTCATGCTTGGTCTTTTTTCAAAGCCTTTGGAGTTATTTGTCGGTTGAAAATTTAGATTCTACTAAAGATTTTCATCATTTTAGAGAGAGAGAGAGAGAGAGAAAGTGCCTTGGAGTCTCTTGATGTTCCACTTAGTGCTTATCCCAGCCAATAAACACCTCATTTGTATGCATTGGATTTAGGAAACGTTCCTACCCAGACTCTGTTTAACCAGTTTTTAAATGATGGGTGAAAACTTATGCAGGATTAGGAAAATAAAATCTCATCTTCTTGTCTCATTATGCACGGTTGTATGTGAGAGACCCAATGCACTGTGGAACAGCCTACATAATTGTATCAGTTAAACAAAATTACAAATACGAAGAAGAATATTAAAACAGTGAATTACTGGAAATAACGTAAGTATTAATTGGGATCACCTTTATATGAGAAAAACATTTTAGCAGACATCAGCTCTATCTTTCCTCATTATAGGCTAAATGTGTTTTTAAATGTTGAAGTTGAAAAATCCTTTTTATCTGCAGAAATTTTATGTAAATGGAGGTATAAATCCAGTGAGTCTGAACATTGCATGACTAATGTTAAATTATTGCAAATGAGTGTTTAGCGTTGGGATAAAAAGCTTAAATAAAAGCGAGTTTGTTCCAATAAAGTGTTACCGTGAGCATCTTCCCTTAATGTGAGTAATGGATTACTAACATTAACAAACAGAATAAAAAATACTTTTTTTTTTTTTGCAAAAATGATACAGCACTCAGCTTACAGCTAATCAGCTGCTCCAAATGGATTTGAGGTGACAACAGAGAAAACAGAGCATAAATATAAAATCTTTGCATTGCTTACCTTTTATTTATGTATTTGTTTTGCTTCTTTACATTGCTTTTCTCTTGTTTGCTCAACAAATGGATCTGATCTTCTAAGTTCCTGTAGATCAAAGATGTTGTTCTYCATGGTCCACTGTCCTGCGTATTTTTGATGCTGCCCTGCTTCAACACACCTGACTGAAAAGAACGAGGGATTGACGAGCTTCTGCTAACATTGATGACATTCTGAGTAGGTCGTTWTAAGATTTGAATCAGGTGCGCTGAAGCAGGGAAACAGCTAAAACATGCAGGACAGTGGGCCACGAGGAACAGGGCTGAAGGCCTCTGCTGTAGATTGCTCTTGTCCCTCAACGCAGAACTTTTCACCTGCRAAAGGAAAAAGAAACAAATTCCTYGTCTGAACTCCCTCTTCACCTTTTTGGACTCCTGGAATTGACCCCTACCTTACACCTAAAAGAAAACCAGAAACAAGTACGTTTATTCCTTTTATCAGTTCTAACACTAAGCGAACCTACCCGATCTCACTCCATCTCCAGTCGCACAGTTCTAAACGTCTTTTTCTTTGACATCACTAAAGGGTCTATCTGCTGCCCACCATTAAGACATAAAGTTTTAATTATACAGTATACTGTACCTACAGTGGATCTTTAAAGAAATGCTCTCCGAAGTGAGCTGTGAGGGTAGTTAGAGTTCCCCTGACTCCATTTCTTGTGATTACTTCATGTAGGTACACCACCTCTGCAAAGCTTCAGAGCAAACACAGGGACTTATTTGTTCCTGAGAGGAAGCTGCTTATTTCAGCCTGTGAACAGATGTGTTTATCGGAGTACACATCATCAAACTAATCCAGGTTTATGTTTGTTTGACGGTGAGGTGCAGCCTGTAGTGACTCTTCCTCCTATTGTTGAAATTCCAGTAAAATGACACAACAAGCCCTATAGAAGCACTATATAAGTTCAAGCCATTTACCATTAGTCCTCTTCATTTAATCTTAAATTAAGCTTCATTTGGGAAAGTGTAGCTTAGTTGGACTAAACTATTCGATTCAACTTCTTTCATTTGCAGTCCAATTCAATGAGCCTCAACTGAAGGCATTCAAGTTATTAATTGTTTAATTAGCTTTTTGTTTGCCTYTTTTTTACCCATTAAACAGTTTTGTTGATGAGTTTTTCTCCTGAAAATGGAGGGTTGAAAATATCCTGATCAGAAAGAAACTAGTATTTTAGAGTCTTGTGCTTTTTTTTAAGTTGGGGCTCATTTTGAGAAGAACAAAAAATAGTGTCCCGAATAAGAAAAATAAGATAGTATGATTCACTTTTTTATATCTCATCCTGAATGTAACTTGTGGCTGAAGGTTATGCCAGAGACCAAAGGAAAGACTATCATTTTTAATATTATAATTACATAATCATAATATTCATCTTTTACATGTAGATGCATGAGTTTGTTGGTGACAGTGTCATGGAGGGGGTCCCTCCTGTTTCTGTCCAACCATTTTTTCAGCTTTATTAATGATTTTATTTTATTTTATTAATTATTTTATGGGTTTTTTGTCAGTTTGTTGGCATCTCTGGCACTCCTCCACAAAACTCAGACATCTTTGCTTGAAACTGTAATAGAATGGGTTTTTTTGGGGGGGCGTTTTTTGTGTTGTTGGTTTGCTTTTTTTCTGGAGCAGGACACTTTTACAGACTGAACTGTTCACATACACAATAAAAAAAAAAAAAACAACAGCACCACTTCAAACACCAGTGTACTCAACAAAGAACTGACTGCCCACGTTAAGATGATGGTCATTGTGTCAACATCCAGGCATAAATTCTGCTGGAGATAAACTGACCAGTAACTGACTGATCACATGACCTGCCTGATGTGTAGGAGGCATAAAAGGCAGAAATTAAATATGTTAAATCTATAAGGACTGTGTTGCACTTAAACAAGCTTATGAT
>NW_013952402.1:6457788-6458843 GCF_001266775.1 Austrofundulus limnaeus | reverse complement strand
AAGACACACAAATGCACGTACAAGTAAAGGAAAAACAATTAATATAAATGTAAAAAACAGTCAAATTTAAATTATGTGTTAAAATATATAGACTAATTTATTGAAACTAACCTGGAAAAATAAATATGAAAGTCAATGAAGATATAAAACAGGAGATAAAGTTCTCTAATTTGTGCCTTTAAGTGTATTTATTTAATAGTTCATTAATATAATTCTGCTTTTATTTCTAATTATGCCAGTTTTGGTCCTCCGTACTGCAGAAGCCTGATAATCATATATTCATTCAAATCAAGTGTGTTGGAGCAGAGAAACAAGTAAAACATGCAGGGCTGCGGTCCTCCAGGACCAGGACTGCCCACCCCTGGTCTATAGTGTATAATGATGTGATTGTGATGCTGTAATTCTGAGTGTTTTATGTGCTGCAGAACAGGAACCTGCTGTAAAACAGCGATTATGCTGAGTCAGGCTTGATTTTTAATAATCTTTTCCTGTTAAATCAATAAATCAAATCAAATCAAATAAGTGAAAATTAAGTCTCCATATTTCATTCTTACAAGGCAGAAAAGCCATTGAGTTGTACTGTAATGTGTTTTTGTAACAACTTAAAGAAACTTTTCCAAAACATACATTTAGAATCATGGTAAAACGTGTCTTCTGATCAGTCACACTGCTTCTAAAAGGAAATGTCTTCTCTGTGTAACCTGGACGTCTAAACCAAATAGATTTCTTGTATCAAAGCAGATTTGGACACAGAACTGTGAAACAAAGGCTGYGAAATGCAACAAAATGTTCTGCCCATAGGAATATATGTCTGTGTTCTTTAAATTATTCTGTAAATCAAAGCAGGGACAAGTTCTCTCTTTGAAGCTTCTTGTAGTGACGTTATTAGAAAGCTTGAGGAAATGGCCAGGCTGCGGCTCACATTCTCTGAATTATTCCTTCATGATAAAAGGAGAGTTTTCTTTGAAAGCAAGTGTCGAATTTCATTTTGTGGAAAATACCTTTCAGATTTTTGTTCCTTTGGTTTGAAGGACTCAAACTAAAGTGCACCTGAG
>NW_013952402.1:6455001-6456644 GCF_001266775.1 Austrofundulus limnaeus | reverse complement strand
AAATGAGAAAATAAGACAATACCAAAACAATCTGAAAAATACTACCAGAAAATAACCAAAACACAAGAATCATAACATAACACACAAGAATCATGACAGCTGTTCTGTATAAAGTAAGGGAGTTATTTAATGATAAATCACTGTATGTTGTATAATGCAATAATAAGTCCATACCTGGTTTAATGTATTGAGGTCTGAGGGAAAGCGTGTCGGACAATTACAAATCCTATTTTTTTATTACAGAAAATAGCTGTGAGAATTATTACTGGAAAACATTGTCGTCACCCATCAAATTCATTATTTTGTAAATTGAAAATATTGAAGTTGTTTGATTTGCTTGATTATAATATAACTACTGGTTATGTATAAGGCCCACAAAAACACATTTTCTCTAAACGTCCAAGTAAATTTTGTTAAGAGAAAGAGTTTTTATAACCTTAAAGGGACAGAGATTTGAAAACCCAAATTCTGAACTAGTTTGAAGGAACGGTGTATTTTAATTCAAGGAATAAAACTATGGAATAATTTAGGGAAATTGAAACTGAAACTGAAACTATGACAAGAAAAAGTCTGGAAATGTCTTCCATATTGTCTGTTTAAAAGAAAATGTATTAGTTATGTTGTAGTTTATCTCTCTATGTTGGTCTTTGATGGCTTTAAATAATTCAGTTTGGCCCTCTGAATATAAAATGTCTTCAGCCTCTGGTGTTAAGTGATCATAAACAGACCTGCAGCTGACTGAACGATCATTTCAGAAATTCTCCTCTGCCCAACAGAACAGTTCAACAGTGTGTTTTTAGTCTCACGGCAGTGAAACTCTTATTTGGAGAATAAGCATCTTAAGACCTCCTTTTTAATATTTTATAGCGTCTCGTTATTCACGACGCCTCAGTTACTGTATTTCTCCCACAGCCTCTGGCCTTTCTGAGGTGATTTGCAGACATGACCGGGTCCCACATAAAGTTCTGMAAATTTACAGCCAAATCCAGTGAGATTTGGTTCAACAAAAATGGGTCCAAAATTAAACAGACCTAATGTGGATGATTAAGATCGTTCACACAGCTGGACTGAAAAAATTTAAGGAAACAAGCTGAGCTCTGAGACGCTCTGAGGATAATTCACAGACCTCAGACCAGGTTTAACAAGACAAACAAGGYTCGTTTTAACTGAACGAAACTGTTCACTTTCCAGCTCCAAAGAAATGACCCAAATTCAGCCAATCAACTGCAGATTCACTAAATGTTGTTCTGGATTTAGTTCCTATTACCTCAGTGGTTCTGTGTTGTTAAAGTAAACCCATGTGTTAAACCAGGTGTGTAAGGACTGCCCTCCAACTGTAAGAGAGCACCATTCTTAAATTGTAACTCAGTCAAATTAATGTAATTCTGATTTTTTTAATCTGGTTTGTTGCTTTTTTTTAAAAAAACAGTTTCTGATGTCGTGTTAAATTTTTGCTCTTTCTCTTCAGCATATGTTGTTTTCAGTGTTGGACCAAAATGGCTATAACTTTCATAACTATCATTTCTCATCATAACATMATTGTAGTTTAAAACTTAGGCGGGGGGCAATATGGAAAATCACCTTTTTTGAGTTTTATATCATGTTATAATGTTATACTCTCATAAAAAACATGCCCAAAGCCT
>NW_013952402.1:6439534-6451332 GCF_001266775.1 Austrofundulus limnaeus | reverse complement strand
CAACTAAAGGTGACATACTTTCTTATGGTATAGTATTTAAATATATGCCTGAGAAACACATAATATTGGCCCTTATACCTCCTTAAACTTTATGACTCCAAAGAGGAAGTTTTTCTGTTACGAAGGTGTAACATTTGACTGGATGGCAACCAAACAGCTGGAGGTTATCTGACTTTTTCCAGCAAAAAATAAATAAAAAAACAGAGGCTTGTTTTAGTCCACAGTCAAAATGACCCGAGCAGTGCCTGTAAGAAATGTTCAGGGAAACAAGTGTTACAGACACACTGATTAATGAATTCAAAATCAATGGAAACTTCACCTCTACTTCTTAAAAGACAAAAAAAAGAGTTTCTGTTTTTCCCTGTTCGTTTCAAAATGTAGTTCCATCTCTAATACATCATTCCAAGTTATTTTGTTATTCTTTTAGTTCTGAAGTCACTCAGAGGTCAGACTCCTCATCCACCTGAACAACCTGAAAACAACAAACAACCTTGTCGGCTGTGTGCGCTGTGAACTCTTTGCTTTAAAAAAAATGTTTTACCCACAACAACGTCTTACTCAAGATAACATGAAAAGTGCAGCATCAACAGCTGCTTACTTTTTTTTTGCATCTTAAAACCATAATCACGCATTTTGTTACAGTTAAGCAAAGATTTCATGTTCAAGTATGCAGTCATTGTGTTGTCCAAAAGCACAAACTGCCTCCAGTTACAAGAAGTTGAGCTCTTTCTGCTCTGCTGTGGGTGTCAAAGGCAGCAAAGCAACATTCAAATGTTACCAATAAAATGAGATATTAATAAACTCAAGGACAGCTTAAAAAAGTCCAGTCTGACTGGTACACATTGAGGATCTAGTACTTGTATTTGCACATCCAGACCTTTTTTCACTCTAATGTTTCATTCTCTAGAYATAGTAAGTACTTTTTGTCGTGCTGCTCCCTTCAGCAGGGTTGCCATGGTTGGTGCATAGCAATAGCAACGACGCACTTCAGAATGAGTGCTTACCTTCTCCTCCTTTAACTGGAGCAGGATCAAACTGAGCAAAACATCTCTTGAATCACTGGACAGATTTAACAAAACTTTCATCTGAGAAACACAAGATGTACTTTATTCTTTGTAGTTTTGTCATCAGCGAAAGCACTGTTTTTTTTTAACCTTTATTTAACCAAATAAACCCATTTGAGAACACAAATGTCCTTTTCAAGACTGCCTAAACGTGTGTTTTTGAACTGTGGGAGGAAGTCAAAATTAATTTAAAAAATGTTTTTAATGAAATGAAAATTTAAGAAAAACTTCATTATGATGAGAACATGTAAACTCTGCACAGAAAGAGCCAGGGGTGGTTCTAGAGGGCACTGGCTCCAGCTGAAATGATTGCCCCCAGAAGTGCCCCTGTCCTGTCACTCATCTTTCTTTTGCTTGATTGAGTGAAATCACCAATGATCATATAAAATGCAGAATGTTCAAAAGAAGATTGGCATACATTTAGTCATTTCTAGGGTTAAACCTTTCCAACCATTATTATTATTATTATTTTTAAATCTGGTGCATGTTTTCTGTACAAACCGTCTGCTTGCAGCAGTGTTTCAAGTTCTTTGACTCAGGTTTTTATGAAGCCTTGCTCATCACTAAGTCATCTACATGAAGAGACTCTGAAAAGTAATTTAAAAGAAAAAAATCTTTGGAGGTGATCTCAGGCTATTTCTGTCTTATCTCAATAATGTAATAAAGCAAAAAGGAGCTGACTGATTTAAATTTATATGCATTTTTAAGTATGCAAATAAAAYGGATGCAAAATCACAAAAGAAGTAGCCAGAACAGCTTAAGATCAACACATGTGCAGTGTTTGCATTGAGAGGGAGAGCCTTTTGGTTCATATTACAAGCAGAGCTATCGTCACCGCTGTTAGATGAACAGACATTTAGTGCAAAACAGCCATGAAACTGTGTTTCAGGACAGAGAGTGGAGAAAAAGAAATGCGAAAAAAAGAACACAGTAAAATAGAAAAAACACAAAAAAATATGAAGGATAGTGAAAAGGGTTGTTTCAACAAGCTCTAATGGGCCTTTCCTGATTCACAGAGAGATGCTTTTTTATATGAACAACAGCATCCCGTCACAGATACAACCATTAGTAGATAAACACACGCACTAACACGCACACGGACCTACTATGCTCCAGGAAAATAGCTTCAAGGAGTCTTTCCTAATAACCCACACAGCTAAGTGAGGGAAGAAATAACCCTCGAAGGATGCTGACTCATTTGATTGAAACACAAACAAGCAGAGAATCAGTCTCTGCCATCACTGCTGTTGGTATTTAATCAAAACCGCTTCTCGCCAAAGCAGCTCAGTCTAAGGTGTGCAGGAGGTTTTCCATCAACGTCCCTGCATAATTATTTCCTAATGCACGACACTCTCAGCAACGAAACTCCTCCGTTCTCTGAATAAATGCCAGCAATAACAACCTGGCAGGAATCCTGCTTTACAACCTTCGCGGGATTAAAGAATATTCGAGTTGGACCTTGTAAATTATTCATAACAGAGAGGTGCTTTTCATTTATGCTACTTAAGCACGTGGTATTTACAGTTTACAATATGAACATGGTGCTGCGGAGACGCTCACAAACATCTACAAGATGTCTCTATGTGTTAGATCTGGTTTCCCTGTGGATCAGGTCTGCCTCTGTCTCTTGACTTTWGTCTTGAGACTGAGAACACATCTGGTACCAAACTCTTCATCTCTGAAAACTTTTCTGGCTGAATGTCTCTGGCTGTTGTAGAACAGCAAAGAGAATTTGTAGGATCAGGCAGCTCGTGATGGAGATTTTCAATGGAAAATACAAATTTAAGATGCTTTTAGAGCTTAAAACCTATGCACAGTTTGCAGTAGTTATATCAAAATTGATCTAGCAACCACAGTAGTATATTCCATCCATCCATCCATCCATCCATCCATCCATCCATCCATCCATCCATCCATCCATCCATCCATCCATTATGTACCGCTTGGTCATAAAACAAAAACTTTTGTTTCTTTAACTTCCACAGATTTCTTCGTTACTGACAGTTAAGGAGTAAAGCTCAACAATAACATGACTGCTATAAATACTCTACCTAAGTACATCATCACACAGCACCACACACAGATATAGCATTACCGGGGGTTAAATGCTGGGCATGTGGGGTTCATTTGAGAAACCGCTGTCCATCTGGGAATGTGTATCACTTTTCCGTACAACCATGATGAGCTATAACCATCATCCTGAAGCAGGTCCTTAATGGAAATGCACGCCCACTGGTTGGTGGTCTTGATGCATCGAAGCAGAAGAGGCACATCTAAATAAATAAATCACAGAGGTTCTATCAGGCAGATGACGAGGTGCTTGAGCAGAAAATCTGCGCAGCACTTGAACCTTTTTTTTCTAATTTTGTCGATTACTTAAGCAGTGCAGATCCATCAGTCAAAGAAATAATTATATAATTTGAAAGCCATCATAAATATTTTACAGCAATCAGTGGTAAAGATTTTTTGTCTTCTATTAGAAGAAGCTGGTTTTTACTCTACAAGGTACAATTGCTGTAAAACTTAAAACAACTGCAGAACAAAATATAAGCTCATTTCTAAAAAAAAAAAAAAAAAATCCTTACATTCAAAAATTGAAGAAAAATAACTTAATCATTCTCCTGGACATTTAAAGTGTGTGCCTTTGTTTTTTTGTGTATCTCATGTGGAGTTTTTATATAATTTTCTGGATCCAAACTGTTTTTTTACCTTGGGTTTTTTTTTATTTTTGCTTAATTGCTGCAAAAACATCACAATGCAGAACTTTTTTAATTATTGGTTCACTTATTTCTTCTGTAGAAAACCAAGCAACTAAAATCACTTTGTCTTTATGTCAGCATTTTTCAGTGTTCTTTACTTGATAGGTTTAAATAATGATACAGCCCGTTTCTCCAGTTTTATATTAGACTTTTCATCTCATTGTATTTTTAAAGTGAAGAAATCTTCTTCCCTGGATCTTTATTTTTTTGTTTTACTTCTCCTGTTGCTCGATGAAGAAAAAGTGAAATTGTTTTTGCTTGTGTCTGTACATGTGCTTGGCCTTGATGTTGTGTTAGCAAAATATTTCATGAAACTTAATAGATTTTTTAATGAAACTTTCAGGAAAAAACCATTAAAGCCAACTCAATTCAGTTTTAAATATGAGCTAAGATTTGGCGAGGTAGTAGCTGAGAATCATCGCAAGCACATACGCTGAGCACTAAATAGTGCATAATATATTTGCTTAAAACTTTGGCAACTTATTTTGTCTGTTACCAAGATATCTCAACTTGTGCATGAATTTGAATAAAACATTCAGATCATTATCATTGGATATATATTTACAAATGATACTTTTCGGGCCAACTCAATTTCAAATGGCTGCCACAACTTATCAACGTTATCCAACACACAAATGGCTATAAATCAGGTAATTTTACAGATAATGAGCTATAATTTGGTGCAGTTATTGCTGAGACTCATACACAACTGCCCTTAACTGACCAAAAACATGTAGAGTGGGGTGCAAAACTTTGGGCAGCCATGTCCTGGTTTATCTTTATGAAACATTGATTGTTTGGATTTTAAAAAATCAGTAAACTATATAGGGGACAAACACAGTGATATTTGAGAAGTGAAATGAAGTTTAAATGATTTACAGAAAGTGTGCAATAATTGGTCTAACAAAATTAGGCATGTGAATAAATTTGGGCACTGTTGTCATTTTATTGATTTCAAAACCTTTAGAACTTGTAGTGTCCAAGAGTGGGGGGCCTCTTCTCAGGAATGCACAGATGTGATGTCTCAGTCTGTAGCTTCAGAGCTCGGCACATATGACCATATTAGGAAGAAGAACGCTTATAAGGTATACCGTGACAAAATTTATGGTACATCTGTGAAGCCTAGAAAGAGCCTTGTACTCCCCCACCCTTGGCCTTCAGTTTTCATCTTCTTACTTGGTGAATCGTTTGGCATTGAAGGCCACAATTTGKTTTTTTGGCTGTAATCTCCTGGACTGCAAAATAAAGGTTCTTGCTGTTCAACCAGCCTGTTTTCAGAGTTCTCTCTTCAYTGAGCAACARCATTTCCACTTCAACCAGAAGACGTGATATTTTCACCTCAAACTACTTATTGGAACTTAAGTTTGGTTTGGTAAGTTCAGTGACCCTTGACCTCCATACACAGGTGACTCCAATTATGGAAAGGGTATTTAAGGGTGGCAATTAAGTGTTTCTCCTCTTTGCATGTTCTCTGAAGAGTGGCAGCATGGGARTCTCAAAACAACTTTCAAATGAGCTGAAAACAAAGATTGTTCACCGTCATGGTTCAGGGGAAGGATACAGAAAGCTATCTCAGAGATTTCAGCTTTCAGTCTCCACTGTGAAAAACATTGTGAGAAAATGGAAGACCACAGACACAGTTCAAGCCAAGGATCAAAGTGGCAGACCAAGAAAAATCTCCAATAAACAGAAGTGAAGGATGTTGAGAACAGTCAGAGTCAACCCACAGACCAGCACCAAAGACCTACAACATCATCTTGCTGCTGATGGAGTCACTGTGCATCATTCAACTATTCAGCACTTTACACAAGGAGATGCTGTATGCTAGAGTGATGCAGAGGAAGCCTTTTCTCCGCCCACATGACAAACAGAGCCTAAAGCACATTTGGACAAGCCAGCTGCATTTTAGAATAAGGTGCTGTGGACTGATGAAACTAAAATAGAGTTATTTGGGCAGAACAAGGGCCGTTATGCATGGAGGAAAAAGAACACAGCACTCCCAAGAAAAACACCTGCTACCTACAGTAATATTTGGTGGTGGTTCCATCATGCTGTGGGGCTGTGTGGCCAGTACAGGTACTGGGAATCTTGTTAAAGTTGAGGGACGCATGGATTCCAACCAATATCAGCAGATTCTGGAGACCAATGTCCAGGAATCAGTGACAAAGCTGAAGCTGCTGAAGCCGGGGCCGCATCTTCCAACAAGACAACCACCCTAAACACTGCTCAAAATCTACTGAGGCATTCATGCAGAGGAAAAAGTACAATGTTCTGGAATGGCCATCTCAGTCCCCAGATCTGAATATTATTGAAAATCTGTGGTGTCACTTAAAGAGAGCTGTCCATGCTCAGAAACCATCAAACCTGAATGAACTAGAGATGTTTTGTAAAGAAGAATGGTCTAAAATACCTTCAGCCACAATCCAGACTCTCATTAGAAGCGTTTAGAGCAGGGGTGAGCAATCATGGTCCTCGAGGGCCGCTGCCCTACTTGTTTTACATTTTTCCCTGCTCCAACACACCTGATTCAGTCACTGAACTACCTCTTCCAAGTTCTGCAGTACAGAGGACCCAAACTGACATAATTAGGAATAAAAGCTGAAATAGATAAATGAACCTTTAAATAAATAAATGCATTAAAATGCACAAAATAGATTAAAAAAGAGAACTTTACTTCATGTTTCATAATTTAATTGACCTTCATGTTTATAAAGTTTAGTTAAAATAAATGCACAGGTAATGTTTTCCTCCTTGCCTTTGTTTTAAACTAAACTTTAAAATTTTAGCTAAACTGAGGCAGCACAAGCATGCAACGCATAGAAATAAAAAGACTTGTTTGGAAAAATATTTTAAAAACAATTAAGTATAAACATTTAAGACACATAAATGCATGTTCAAGTAAAAGCAAAAACAATATGTATTTTAAAAAATAATAAAATTTAAATTATGTGTTCAAATATATTAACTAATTTACTGTAACTAACCTGGAAAAATAAATATGAAAGTCAATTAAATATAAAACAGGAGATAAAGTTCTGCCTTTTTGATTTAATTGGTGCATTTTAAGTATTTATTTAGTGGTTCATACAATTCTGCTTTTATTTCTAATTATGTCAGTTTTGGTCCTCCGTACTGCAGAAGCCTGATAATCATATATTCCTTCATATAAGGTGTGTTGGAGCAGAGAAACAAGTGAAACATGCAGGGCTGCGGCCCTCCAGGACCAGGATTGCCCATGCCTGGTTTAGAGGCTGATATTTCTGCGAAAGGAGGATCTACTAAATATTGAGGGTTTTTTTATGGTGCCCAAATTTAAGCGCATGTCTGATTTTTTTTAAACAATTATTGCACACTTTCTGTAAATCATATCAACTTCATTTTACTTCTCAAATATCACTGTGTTTGTCCCCTATATGATATATTTAACTGATTTTTTTATCCAAACAATCAATGTTTTATAAAGGTAAATCAGGAAAATTAACAAGGCTGCCCAAACTTTTGCACCCAACTGTACATCAGGTTGCCTTCAGGCCCAGGCCTCCCTTGAAAAAGACACATGAGATCTCAACAGTACTTGCCTGGTTAAATAACGGTAAATAAATTAAAATAAAATAAACAACTCGTACTCTGAGTGCATTTGAGGAGATCTCTAAATATTGCATGAGATATCACCAAACATCATTTACAAGGCTTGCCAACAAACATGAAAAGCAGCAGACAAAATGGATTCATGCAAAGGATGCTAGGACTTGATTTTCCTCTGATGCTGCCATTATGTCCTGCTTCAGTTTATTGTTCTATTTATCGGTTTATTTTTCAATTTTCTAAACAAACTAAAAGTGATTTGTTGGTCTGATAACAGCGATCTGTGCTGACTGATGTGTAAACACATGCAGACTGGTGTACACCGGCACTATTATCCTCAGGTAAATCTGTGCAAATCAGTGAAAACTCTCTTCATCTTCCTGAAGCATAGTTTATATAATAATGTAATTGCAGAGCTGTCAGATAGTAAGTTCACTTTAATCCTGCAGCACTGTTTACTCTAATTGGAAGGCTTTTTTTTGCGTGTCCTAATTATCCTCCATCGAGGTAATTGTTTTCCTCCCGAGTGAAAATATGMTGCATTTTACGATGTTTGTGTTCAAAACTAAGATCCATCTGAATCTGACTGATGTTKGACGTCCTCGCCAGAATCTGAATAATTCAAGGTGTTCAAAAAAATAGATAAAACACTGTTTCTGTTATAGACAGATTGATTTACGGTAAAGAAAACAGCACATTCAAAGTTAAGATTAATGAGAAGGACAAAAATTAAAATTTATTTTTTTATTAAAGGCCTAACATTCTCTGAAGAAATGCATTTCATGTCTAAGTTTAAGATCTTATGTTGAGAAAAAAAACTGATTTGTTGTTACGTATGTCTCTCAGCTAAGTGTGATTAGCTGTGACGGCCATCTTGAAWCAGGTTAACCTGAAAAGTTAATTAGCTGTAGATGTACATCTAATGATGACTTTCTGAGAGTTTCATTAAAATTCCTGCAGTCATTCAGGAAATATTTGGCGAATGGAATCATCCACACAGAGACACAGGTGGAAACATTATTGCCATTTTGTCCTAACTGGTGGGTGATAAATACGTTTTTCTCATCATAATAAGCAATTATTATGTAATTGTGTATAAGTCCCTCCATCGCTGTGATGTTACCTGGCAACTAGTAGTTTATTAATGTAATAATTCAAACCTGGTGTTTACATTCCTGCTTCAATAAAGATTAAACAAACAATAACAACATGTTAATGTGTGAAGCGACAAAATCATGATCGTTCTAATTAATTCATTCTCATGTTTGTGTGATGCACTGCAGATCATCACARCAAACAGACGTGAAATAGGGACAGAGATTCAGATTTTGTTAATGTTTGTTAACCTTAAATGACTCGCTGTGGATGATAATTCAGATTCTCAGCAGGCTTGTTCCAGGAGTAGAGTCATCCCACTGCCCTCATGAAGTTACCCATATTAAAGAAACAAAAACAACAGAGAAATCAGGTATCATGTGCAAATGAAAATAGAGGGAAAAAACAGTTCATTTGTCTGTTAGCAAATTATTTTCTAAACCAGTGACTAAAATTTTACAAAACAATATATGTCGTATTCTACAGTTAATATAAAAAAAATAGAGAGCTACAGTCTGGTATGGTAGTAATTGACATTTCACCTGGCCCCAGTTTATATTTCTATAAAKTAAATTTGTTATATAACATGTTTTTGATAAGTTTTGATTTTTTGACACCGCTGCTTTAAAAGAATGCTTGTTTTCTCTAAAAGTATTGCTCTAAAACAGTTCTCAAACATTTTGGGTCTGCAGACCCCTTACAARGGTGAAACATTTCCAGAGACTCYCTTATAAACCCCATGCTGTTTTAAAAATAGTTTACTGTCATTTTACCTCCTRYGCCATAGGGATATTCTCTTTGGTTTAGTRTGTTTGTTTTACTAGTGTATTGTTCTCCAYATGCATTCTTTTAAACATAAGTCAAATGAACAATTTATTGAACATTTTTGAGGACCCCCAAGATATGACTCGCGCACCCCTGGGGGTCCTGGGACCCCAGTTTGAGAACCTCTGATCTAAAACACCTGATAGGTTTGTGTAATTGTTCCTAAAAACTGGTGATGGACGACATCATGAGAACATCATCAGTGATAACTGTTTTAAAATTAGTTTTATTTTTACAGATTTGCATTAAACTCTTACAAAGATCGTTATGAAATTATCCTAATGGTTTCTTATGGTTGTTTTTTTTTTTCAGGTGACATTAACTTTGTCTCAGTCAAAGACATTATATTGTAAAGAACCGTTCAGATTGGAAGCCTGGATAATATGTAGAAAACCRATTAAGTTCTCAGGTGAATGTTATTTTTCAGATCTAAAGACTCCATTTCACTGTGGCTTTGTCTAAACAAAATAGCTGTCAATCATGTGTTCTCATAATATTTATGGAAAACCTGGTCACACCCCCTGGGGGTGGTCCCTCTTACCTCAGCATTGGAATGACTGATACGTTAAACACTGTGTTTACACTGCTGGAGCGAGGCACATGTCAAATAGAGACTTGTTGATYCTTTCACTGTTTGAAGTAAATAACCGATCACAAAGTATAAAATAAAATACACATAAAATAGTCAACAATATYTTTATTCCTCTAGAGAAATAAGCTTTAGAGTCACTGATGGACCAAAATGGTCCTATAGATGATGGTTGCTTCAAGTGTTTGTTGGAAAGCTTTTACTTGCTGCTTCTGCATTTTAGCTTAGTTTTTATTWAGAGCTCARATTAAAACYMAAGCCTTTTTTACCTACTTTTATAAACTTGCTAAGACCAAACTATTTCTTTAATTTACTATGTCCTAGAACATAAAGCTTAGCTATGTAAAAGAGTGTTTCTTTCACCGTCCAGTAAAAATGCACCTTTGCTTCTCTCTCAGTGTCATATTTTGTAGAAGATGAAGCCACAGTTGGTCAGTGTGTTACGAGGATTCAAAAAATCTGCTCGCTGTGAATTTTTTTAACCTGATAAGTCTCCCTCGTAGCAGGAAATGAGTGTGTTAAAAATTTAAAGACATGTCACAGCAGATGAAGAATCCAGGCTTCAGCTAAGACTCCCAGCAGAACGCCAGTGTGTCAACCCACCGACAGCCTCGCCACAGGAGATTCCCCCACCCTCTCTGCTCGGAGAGGGCCGAGAGGAACATCAGCCCTCCGGTGGTAATTAGTTTTTTTAATTAAAGCGAAGCAATGCTTTTTCACAGAGACTTGAGCTGCTGAAATGCTCGAGCAAAGGTGAAGAGAAGCTATATTTCGCTGCCAACAGTCTCAATGAAATGAGCAGGGTACATTTAAAACCAAGGGTTTCTCTTCTCTTTCCCTGCTTTAGTCATTGTTAATTATTTAGAAAGTCATATCTTCTGTTTAGCATCAAGAGATAAATTCATAAATAATACAAAAAGCAAGAAGAAAATGCTTCCAGACTAAAAGCAGAASAGACTGATTGGATGTGAATAGAAGATTCTAATAATATTGTCTCCTGATTTGATCAGTTTGAACAAAACTTTATTAGAACCAGRGCTGTGAGAATTTTTTTTATCATTTCCAAAATGGCATAATTCAGTCTATACATCATGAAAAGATCTGTAAATTTAAAATCATACAAGATTTGATTAAGTTTAAAATATTTTTTATTCAACTTGTTTTGAAACTTCTTATTTTGCAGTCGTTTTGTTCTCAGGGTCACAGCAGGAAGCAGGAGGCACATTTATCTCAATGTAAACTCCGATAAGCTGCTGTGAGTCAAGGAGGTAGTTTGATTCTTTGACTTTGTGTTCACATAAATCTCCTCAGGCCAAACATCAAACCTTTATTTTTATTTTGGATGTGCTCACCTTGTGTGAGTGTGTGGATGACGGAGAAAAGGATGAGGCTGAATGAATAAATGAGGACAGCTTGGAGCTCTAGGCCTTCTGCTCATTTCCAAAATCCATTCTGCTTTATATTTTTTTTCTTTTTTGTATTTTTTTTAATCATGTGTCACTCTCTTTTTTTCAGGCACCATGTTGGTCAGTCCTTTGTTTTTGTTAGGACCATGTAAAAAAAAATGTTCAATGTGTCCAAAACAGTGAGCCAGCCTACCCGGTCGAGGTGGGCCGGGTCCTTGGTAGACCGGGAAGACCGGAACAAAATAGGCTGTGAATTTGGACGGTCTAGCCTCCAGTCCTTACCCCGGCGTACGTCATGTCACCTGGCAATCATGACGATGCTAAACAGAAGCAAAATTAGATCAAAATTAGAAAAATATCAATATACTAGTGTTATTAACATCACAAAACAATAAAATTAACTTCAAGAACTAATTGATGATTGTAGGCACATGTTTATTTCGTGTTTTTTATGATTAAAATACTTAAAAATATC
>NW_013952402.1:6431504-6439098 GCF_001266775.1 Austrofundulus limnaeus | reverse complement strand
GTGCAGCTGTGATGGGTTGTGTACAAGCTAATACTGTGTCAGAATGGTATTCAGTTTCAGGCAAACTGCCTGAAACTCTCAGACTGAAGAAGTCTCTTGGAAGAGAGACGAAACGTTTCATTAAAGAAGAACCCGTCCAGAGGACCTATACAATTTTTTTCCTTTTGATTTTTTACCTGGATTACTGAGATGCATCAGGACGTTTCATTCTAAACGTTTCTTTGCTCCATGAGGTTGAAATTATTTGGTCTATAGGTGGCCAAACAAACTTTTAAAGAAGACCACATGAGCATTAAGGTTGCCCTCAAACTTAACTTTGATGTTTCATGTTAAACGTCACGTTTCTCATTTAATTTATAAGGTTGAGCACCGCTAACAAACAATAACTGAGCTCTACATGGTATTTCCTGCATGGAAACAGTGTTTTAACACGTCCTCTGATAAACACTGAAAGGTAATACACATTTAAGTACCCTTAAAAGTAAGTGTTAGAGAGTTTTACTCATTGTTGAGTTGTGGTGAGTATCTGCCATCTTTAATTTTAAACATTTAGACAGGGACTTCCCATTGAAGGGATCCTTCCGGTTTAAATTCATGACTTATAAGTTGGAAATTCCCACTTGGGCAGAAAGCAAAAGCATCCATCAAAAATTCGCTATAGCTACCTATCACTTCCCACTTGTAGTGGGAGGCAATGTTGCAGGTAAAATAATCAGCATGCATGATGGGAAATAGTGTGGTCAATGGTGGCTTTGGAGCAGCATACTTTATTTTCAGACATTAATACATTTTTGAATCTCTCACCGGCCACAAAAAATGCTGTGGTGGGCCACATTTGGTCCACAGGCCTTGGGTTTGACGTACATATTAGATTAAGCTTTTGTGTCACTTTAAAACTTTGCTGCAAAACTGGGAAGAGTTCAGTTTGTGWGTGCTTTTTTTTTAATCATCGGTGCTGAATAGTATTTCCTTTTCACCACTGAGCACAAAAAGGAACAATTATTTTCTCCTCTGACTTTTGCCTCCTGAGTTCTGGACTCAGGCTCTGCTCTGAGGTAAATCCCGCCACAAAAAAACTCACCTTCGGCTGAGATTTCCTCACTGTGAAGCACGTGTGTTAATCAGAGGACTGCAGAGAAAGTTTGGACTTAATTTTCTCCACACTTTGACTTTTTTTCTCTGTTTCTTGAGTGAAAAAATACTTTTCGTGAGAGAAGAAGAAGCTGCCAATTTGTAATAAAAAAAAGACATTTCTTCTTGTCTAAGAGAATTCTCAGAAACTTTTGAAACATGTGAACAAAAGTAATTTGAAGGGGAAAAGATGGTAAAGGAGATGAAATGTGGATGTTGAATGTTCACTTTTGAAAAGACAAAGTTCTTATGGAGGAGTGAAAAGATAAGAGCCTTAGCCTATAGCTGTAACAAAATGATTGTGGGATTCGAAGAAAGAGGTCATAAAATCTCTTCTCACTGCAAAGCAWAAGTGGAACACGAAGACAGATGTGCAGAAAAATCCAATAAGAACCATAGTGTGACAAAAATACAGAGGAGTGTAGTGAATTCATAAAAGGGTTGGTAAAAGGAAGTTATATAAGAAATGCTCTTGTTCCTGGAAAGATACTTTAAAATCTGTAGAATGGAAATACAGATTTTATCATCTGTATTAGCCATGAAAACCCTGGAGTTGTAAGCAGATATGACATCCAACCCTTATAAACATTAAACAATTTAATGGGAAAAATAAACAAAATAAAAATGTGTAACAAAACATAACCATTTTTAAAAGCATTTTTAAAAATACGGTCAAACGAAAAGTAAATGTGTGAATTATTTTTTAAAGTGTGGAATAATGTTAGTAAGCTGCAGTAAAATGATCAATTAGGGAAACAGATTTGAAAACACAAATACTGTATGTGCGGGCCGATGAGAGTCACTCTCAATGCAAAATATCACTATTTACATAAAAACTTTCAATTTTTTTTACCAAAAAGGTTAAAATTCCATATTTCTTCAGGATAAGATCCTTTTAGTTTAAGACATATGCATGAAAAACAAAAGCCATTGTCCATCCTTTCAATAAAAAATAATTTTAAAATAATTTGATCACTTTTTAGAAACTTTARAATGAAGAACATCATGGACTTTTTAAATTTACGTCAAGTTGTGTATTTGTTTGTTTTGTTTGAGTTGTGTTTACGTCTGTATCTTCCATCTGTGCCCTGCACACCAGAGCCTAGTCTGATAATCATCACATCTTTATCTGGTTGTATACTGAGTCTGCTTTCATTTACTTTTTGMTGCTTGGTTGTTTTCTTATGTTTGTCTGTTTTGTTTTATTATTACTTCTCATGTCATCTCTGCTTTTGTTTTGTTTTSTCTCTCTGCTGCTGAATTTGTTGGATCTTCCACCAGAATAATTTTGTTTAGCTTTATTAACATTTTTGTCTCTTATTTTCAAATCTATTCATGTAGTTACTTGGCGCATTTGCCTAAGAGGAAAAAATAGTCTCAAACCTTGTGTCTGCGGACAAAATGATGCAGTTTTTGTCACGCTACAAGAGTGGATTCTGCAGCTTTGGATGGACTACTGTATGTAGGGACCCTAACTGTGAAAACATAGAGAATGGGTGGAAACATGAAGGCAGAGGAACAAACAGAACACAAACAAAATATATACACTAAACGCATTTAAAAAAACTCAAAACAGAAAACAAAACACTGAAAGTTGATTATGATGACCTGGACATACTGAAGCCTGACCAGAGCCGGCTCTTGGCATAGGCGAACTAGGCGGTCGCCTAGAGTGCCATCTACTGGAGGGGGCGCCAAACTGTTGAGGAAAATAAAAAGTTGTAACTCTGCTCAGCGCCCATTTCAATTAGCTTTGTCTTAAAAAACAATGAGGTATTACAGGAAAAATAAACTACTCCTACTAATAATCCTGCTGACATCCATTCTGACACAGTGAGGACTGAGTTTGTCAGCTGAGGACCTTATGAGGTAAAATCAGACTTATATTTTCCAAAAAGAGAAGACCTTCTAAATCTTTGCACAAATTGTGAACAGGGTCTTTTGTTTACCCTTGTCATTTGATTTAATCATATTTACTTTATTTATTCATTTAATTTGATGTGATGTATGTTTGTGTTTATAGCAAATAAATCTAAGTTTACCATAGTAAACTAGTGGGGTGGTGTGGGGGGGTGCGCTTCAACTCGCCTAGGACACCAAAATAGCTAGAGCCAGCACTGAGCCTGACAATTCGAACATATATACTACATATCCATGTTAGATCATTTTACTGCAAATTTATATTTGAAGTTTTGGAATTTTGTAAAGTTTGCTCCTGTAAGTAAATATAAGTGGTGTTCTGGTATTGGTGTTAAAAGCATGCGAAAATACCCACCAGGAAATCACAACTTACAATTCATGGATTTTTCCTTTTGACGGGCATAATATAACTGCGCATTCGGCCACCATGTATTTGTAATGTTGTACYCCACCTGTTTTAGTGCAGTCTTTTACAGAAGACCTACTTAGGTTTTTTAGAAAGAGCTCATATAATGGCCCAAGAGATATTTTCACACGCAACACGCACCAAAAAACATATAAAAACACATATTTCACTACCTAAAGGGCCCAATTTATCGTATGGCTTTAAACCCCCACAGACTGATATGTTTAAACGCTTTCAAACCGTCTTTTACCGTCCACATTAAAACACGATTGTTATGGCTACGCCGAATGACACGCTGTCTTTGCTGAGCTGACAAACAGGCTTAGCTTAGCAAAGCTAACACTTAGCGGGGCTGTTTCAACGCCCCTGCCACACAGCCCAGCACGCAGAAACACCGATCGCTGCACAGTTCTGTTTGGTTAACAAGATGGAAAGCAAAAATGATTTTGCTCACCTGTTTGCTGGCGCCCAGAACGTACGTCGAGACAGCGCCTCCACCGCAAGGCCTAGTAGCCGAAGCCCCAACACAGCTCCCTAATTGACTTTCAGTCAGACGTCGGGGTCACCAAAAATGTAAGAAAAATACGTATTCAATAAACTGAAGTTGATATGAAAACTACCATTGTTAAATAAAATGATTTGTAGAAGGAATCAAACCATACAACACCAGAATTCTGGATCTGAGTGAGGTTTAATGTCACCAGAGCTGAYAGGAAACCACACTGGCGAAAAACCAGGAAGTTAATCAATTTATACATGTTCTTCAATGCCTGCGTTCGCCCCCTACTGACCTACGGCTGAATCACAGGCATTCAGACAAAATTCTCATTTAATGTTCTCATAACGTTTAATTATGTGTTGTCACAGATATTTCGGACGTGTAACTAATCTATTATCAATCAAAGCGTAATAGATTAAACACTGTCAACATTATAAAAAGGAAAATCTAAGAATACTGTGTTGTGCTTCTAACATCAGTACTAACCTATTATAACTTTAAATTTTTTCAAGTGCATTTCCTCGGTTGTTTCCTGTTAGTCTAATGTGCAGACAGGTAAGTTTGGATGCAGGAAGTCAGGGGTTGCAGGGGCAGAAGTCCTGGGCATGCAGTCAGCAGTATTTGTGCAATTACCCTCATGACCAGACAGGGGGGAAAAAAGGAGTTCAGCACTACTCTGGTTAGAGGTACAGAACCACCTCTTTTGGACTGTGAGGCTTTCATTTAATAGCTGGAGATTTTGTGACGTAAAATAAACCTAAAATAATTATTATTTTTCTACAACTCAAATAGAGAAAAAAGGAGGAATTACTCAACGCTGCTGCTGAACAATCACTGGGTTTACTTTTCAGTCCAAAGAATAATGTACTCCCATCTTTCCASTCCTTTACCTTGAAAGGCAATCCTTTTGTTTTTTACTGTAGAATTTATTTTCTTATGATTTTAATTGAGCCTTCCACATCGTCTTTGTCTCAAACCAGAATTATGATTCATTCAGGGTTTTTATTTATTTATTTTTTGTGCACACCTCCACCCTGCTTCACTGATTCTCCTACACACTTTAACCTTGTTCATCTGTTAATTATTTACAAAACATAAGTAGAAACGGTTGTGTTTTATACATTAGAGAAACCACCGCTCCACTTATTCCTTTTAAKTAATGTTTAAATGGCTGCCCAGAGACTTCCACTGCTCCCTTTTTTCTCTGCTGGGAGCTTTGGCTGCAAAGCTCAACCTGATCCTTTATCGTCCTGATTTTTACTGCAGGTGGCTTGAAAGAGGAAGCGGTCTGCACTTGGATGATTTATGATTTATCTTTTCTCTATTTTTCTTTGTTAAACTGAACCAGTTCCACTGTATGGCTCTCAAATCTTATACAAAAACTCTTAGCCTCATCTGTATTTCCCTCACGGTCATGATTTCCTTTATATCTGGTTTTCTCCGGGATGGGGGGGGGTCCCTTTTTGATAAATGTTGTGATTAATTCAGGAAGGAGCGCTGCAGGAGAGCAAAAGATGAATGAACTGAAGTTATATGCTATGAAGATAACAGTAAAAGCTAAAAGTCTGCACTTTTAACCTCTTCCAGAAACCTGTTTGGAGGATTCAGGCTTTAATCTGTTACTGTTGTGTTTAAGATTCATTTTAGTCAAACGTAAAATCGCTGCTTTGTGGTCTTTTTTTATGTCAACAGGATATTTATGCAGAACAATTCTGCAGCAACGTCGAATGCTCAAACTCCTGTTAATCATCTATCAAAGTTTCCAAAGATGTCATGCAAAAGTAAAAGAAAAGCAAAAAGTACAGAGGGACGTGCGTTCCAGAACGCAGAATATGACAATAAAGTTTAGAATAGGAGAGAAATTAAAGCTTATCGCAAATTATTATCGTTCAAATTCAGCAATCAGCCTTGGGAAGGTGGGAAGCGTCTCACTGAATGCGCTAACTGCCGGGGAATATTATCAAGTGCCGCTTGGCAGACTCCACAAATGATGAATTTCAAGCACTTCTTTTGCAAGAATGACCATGAATTATTTAACGCGATTGACAGAGTTTGAAACGAAGTGAAGCTGGGGGACGCCCAAAAATAGATGGTAAGGTAACGGGTGCACAAAAGTGGAAGTTGATATTGGTGCAGCAGAATCCAAACTTTATTTTATCATTTCCATTTTATTACAAGGGAATGCTTATTACCTTTGCATGTTCAAATTTTAAACTGAGATCATTTAGCTAAGAAGGGATGGGACAGGGTGTTGGCATTCCAGCAAAATCTGTTGATGTTTGTTTTCCAAAATGTCAATTTTTGTGTTTGCTAGGGTCACTTAGCTGTGGTGGATGTTTTTCCCAGATCTTTAAAGTGACAGCCTTTAGTTTTAGAGCAACTCGTTTTGACACTGTCTCTTTAAATCCAAACTATAAATTGTCACTSTCCATGTGACAATATATAGCTTTTAAAATTATAAAAACTAAACAGTTTACAGTGTTTTTACAGGATCGTGGATCCCTTTAGGTACTGTAACAGATTACATGTACTTCATTACGATRCAAACACACTTTGATTCTGCAAAACATCCAAAAAACACTGATTGCGCTCAAGGTTATTTTCAAGATTTGAYCGAAGCAGCTACAACTTCATTTCTTAACAAAAGATGATTTTTGATTAAAACTCTGAAACATGTAGTTCGCCGAAAACTGTTCACATCTTTTTTATAGGATCCATGTTTTTTACTGTTACAAAATGTGGTCTATTTACGCTGCTTGGTATAACAAACTGAACACACGGCTGCACTGGGTTGAATTCAGTCAATTAAAGAGTGAAGTGACCTTTGAGCTGAAGATGTGATGCCTAGAGCTGTTTGCCTCTGTGTGTCAGGACTTCACTTTTGTTTTCCTGTTCTCCACTAACCTCTTGAGTTTGATGGTGAGAACGATGGTGATCATTGGTAATCAAGCTAGTGTAACTCCTGTTCCATCATCCCCCACAGCCTTTGTTTGCTTCCAGTTATGGTTCTGCTTTTGCCAAAATAAAACTGGTCTCATTTTTTTTATCCGTGTCTGTTGTTGCTTTCACCTCAGTTACCCTGAACACCAAGTTAAAAACCCTACAAACCGTGACACTCTGAGGATTTTGTCTACAAGTCACGTTGCCCGTCGTAGAGTTTGGAGCTTGTCAAAGTGAAAGGCTGCAGTCTGCTTGAACCTTTTCGGTGGCTGAGAGCATCAACTATTTTTATAGAAAAGAGATCATTTAAGTAGAAATGCCGTCTGCTCTCAGGCGAGGGTTTACTTGGAATGAATCAGTGTTTCAGCTGAAACATAAAAACATGTGGAACCTGACCTCCAAAGAAAGTCGTTTAAACTTCTAGAAAAGTTTCTCTTTGAATCCCCTTAGAGTCAAATTGAGTGAAAGCATTGATTTAAACAGGTTCTGACATATACTGCTTAAAATATAATCATGTGGGGACTAAATCCTCGGTTCTTTTTTAAAAAAATAATTCAGCTTTTAAAGAGGTTTGCAAACAGAAAAGAGAAGCAGGTAAAGATGGACGACGGTGGGATGGGCGTTTTTAGTCAAAGCATTTTCACTCCAAAAGAACTGAAGAGATGTTTTTCTGTATTTTCAGAGTTGTATGTTTTTAT
>NW_013952402.1:6429009-6430944 GCF_001266775.1 Austrofundulus limnaeus | reverse complement strand
GCTTTAATTTCAGGTCAGTTAGAGATGAGAAAAACAAAATCAAATTTATCTTTAAAAGTACAATGTACAAAATGCTACTGAATCCAGACATACACTGAGATGCTGTATCAGCAGAGATATTTCTTCATTAATAAATCCAACTGATGCATGGTGGAATTTATCAGTATTGCRCCTGTAGTCTGGCGTTTTCTGACAAATACATTTTAGCAGATGAAATCATGTGAGAGGATAATTTCAGATCTGTCTCGTTGTCTCTGTCTGATGGCAACTGCAGCTGTTCTGAGTGTTGATCTGCCACAAACATCATCCTCTGATTCCTCTAAAGACACCACAAAAGCATTCATGAAAATTTTCCTTTTACTAGCATTCATGAACATGGTAGTCACGCAAYTATGAATTGATTCTTGTGTACGATGTGAGCAAGGACGTTCATTTATTAATGGTAGAAAAAAACAAAGAGAATGTTGGAGAACTGCAAAGAAACTAAGTCAWATTTTGCAAAGTAAATGTGCTTTTTGTTAAAAAAATGTACGTGTAATTTCAGCAAACATCTACAAAATTTAACAATTTTTTATGTAATTTGAAACTTTACAAATCTTTGTTTAATGTTCCAAATAGCCACAAAGAGTCCTTCAAACATTTATTTTTCTGAGCAGCATCACAAACCAGCTGGCAGTTTATATTAGAGACAGGATGATCGGATGATCTCCTGCCTGCCAAAAAAACGACAGACAACAATGTTTCTGTGCGTGTCTTTCTGTTAGCAAAATATCTAATGAACCACCTGACACATTTGAATTAACTTGTCGGCAGGAATCGTGTACTTCTACAGATCAATAACTTTTAGAGTCTATCTGATTAAAGATGGCTGCCACAGTTTACTGACCATAAAAGTTGGCCACAGCTCAGTCAGTTTTACAGGTACTGAGCTGAAATGTGGTGCAGTAGTAGCTGAAAGTCATCCACAACACATGATGTGAAAATAACTCACAACATTGACGCACAAGACTGAACTTAACCGGGGTTTTTTTAAGGTTGGTCCAAAAAAGCTACAACTCTCAATATAAGACACTAATCTAAAACTTTCCAAATTAGTTTAGATTTTTAGCAATTCACATATGTGTTTTATATTATATATTTAATATACTCCTGTTTGAAAAATAGCATTTACTTGCAAACTGATTTAGTGAAATTCTCATGTTTGTTCTGGATTTTCAACAAAATGAGATAAATGGGGGGGAAAAAAAACCTCAGCAACAATTAGTGAGTAATAAACGAAGAACAGCCTATATAATATTATTGGGGTGAAATTTCCAAGAAAGTATAATCCAGCGTTTCAAGTAGGAGAGGCAGACCAGAATTTAAACCTCATTATCTTCTKTTTTACGACATGAGAATAAAAATGTCACAGTTGCTTTGGCAGAATTCCAATCCATTACTGAGAAGAGCTGCAGTGAGAACTGAGTGTGTTGCTGAACAGGAGGCTTTGAGTGCAACACATTTGGTGAGAGGTTATTCTCATCTTTAATGAGCATCTAATTCCAACGTGTTGGTACTGTATGTGTGTGTGCTGGCRTGGGGATATTATTAAATACATTTAAATTTATAACTTGCAAACACTTGTGCAAAGAGCTCGAGGAGAGAATATTGTCAGTGGAACAGTGTTGGAGAATAAGAACTCAATGTACTCTTTTATGGTTATAAAGGGAAGTATTAAAAGTTCATAATAAAGACCGAACTCAGTGCTTCTATGATTTTCTTGCACACAAAGAGGAAAACAGACATTTACTGCCTTTCTGAGCTATTGATTTGTCCGAGYCGCGCTGCTCCGGTACATCTGGATTCAGCTCTCATCGTTTCACTGWGAAACTTTCAGACAACCTGAGAGGTACCATAAATATGCCTGCAGGCCACGCTTCCTGTCTTTCCCTTGCT
>NW_013952402.1:6425042-6428879 GCF_001266775.1 Austrofundulus limnaeus | reverse complement strand
TCGCTATCGCGTCCCGTGTGTCGGGTTTCACCCTGGCTGCGATGACAGCCGTTAATCGCTGTAGTTTGTCGCTGCCAGTGTGTCGAGCCCTTTACTGAAAAAAAGAAAAGCTAATGTTTACTTACAATGCTAATGCTACCTTTACTCTCTGGCGCTTACGAGGTAGAGGAGCCAAATGGCTGGCTCACTGCTGCCAACTAGTGGTCAGAGGCTGAACTACACCATAAAAATGAACGGTTGGCAAGAAGGATGACATTTTAAACCTTAATTAAAAATTGAAACAGGGCTTTAGAATATCGATACAGTATCTGGAAATGAAATATCGCGATATTTCAATATATCAATATTTTCTCACACCCCTATAAGGTACTATGGTAAACTTAGATTTATTTGCTTTCCCAGAAAGCAAATAAATAGCAACATTCATGTCAGCTTGTACAGATTGTCCGTAAGTAATAAGGATTTTACGTCATTTTGCAGGTAAACGGACGTATAGAGCAATCTCACTGATTTTTTTCAAGTCTTACAGATTTTTTTCAAAACCTCATTTTCAAATTTATCTAGCATGTCAGAGCCTGTAGGATGATTTAAAAAAAACAATAAATAACATCAAACACCCATCTTTCAACCTGTTCTGTCACTAGAAATAAGTTTTGAACTTTTTCTGCTCTCCTGTCCTCCTGCTTCGCAGCGGACGCTCTCTCGTCCTCAGCGAGACTGAACCCCTAGCCCCACCCTCGCGGGTACGAGTTGTATGGATTTTTTGTAAAATTTATGGATTTTTGAGGCTTTTTTTTACAGGTAAGCATCCGAAGGGTTTGACATGTATAGGACAACAAAATACAGACTTGTTATTATTGAGTTTGTCAACACGAACCGCTACCTGAGAGGCACTACTAGCCCCTCCCCCATCAGAGTGTTGGAGCAGGATGAGTCAGTGCAACGTCAATCAAATGAGAGAGAAGGTGGGGGCGATTGCTGCATTCGGGGGAGGGGGTTATGGGTAGAGTAGTTTATTTTTCCTATAATACTTCATTATAGTTTTTTAAGACAAGGCTAATTGAAAGGGGCGCTGAGCAGAGTTACAACCAGGGATTACAATTTCTTTTTTTTCTTCTGCAGTTCGGCGCCCCCTCCAGCAGATGGCACTCTAGGCGACCGCCTAGTTCGCCTATGCCCAGAGCCAGCTCTGCTTAGAATATTGTGAAAAAGGTCGAATATTGAAGACACCTGGTGTCACACTCTAATCAGCTAATTAACTCAAACCACCTGCAAAGGCCTTTAACTTGTCTCAGTCTAGTTCTGTAGGTCACACAATCATAGGGAAGACGGCTCACTTGATAGTTGTTCAAAAGACGACTATTGACACTTTCACAAGGTCACAAAAGGTCATTGCTACAGAGGCTGGCTGTTCACAGAGTTCCAAGAACTTTAACAGAGAGGCGAAGGGAAGGTAAAGATGTGGTAGAAAATGTTTACGATCAGTAGGGATAACTGCACCCTGGAGAGGGTTATGAAACCAAACCCATTCTAAAATGTGGGGGAGATTCACAGAGTGGAGCTGCAGCTGGAGTCGGTGCTTCAAGAACCACGACACACAGGCGTTTGAAGACATGGGTTTCAGCTGTCACATTCCTTGTGTCAAGCCACTCTTGAACAAGAGACGGCGTCAGAAGCGTCTTGCCTGGGCTAAAGACAAAAAGGACAGGACGGCTGCTGAGCCGTCCAAAGTTATCTTCTCTGATGAAAGTAAATTTTGCATTTCCTTTGGAAATCAAGGTCCCAGAGTCTGGAGGAAGAGAGGAGACGCAAAGAATCCACATTGCTTGAGGTCCAGGGTAAAGTTTCCACAGTCAGTGTTTGTTTGGGGGTCCATGTCATCTGCTGGTGTTGGTCCACTGTGTTTTCTGAGGTCCAGGGTCAACTCAGCCATCTACCAGGAATTTATAGAGCACTTCATGCTTCCTGCTGTTGACCACTTTAGTTAAACTTTATAAGTATTGAAACTTTATTTCAATATCTGACCGAAATAAAGCCATTTTTGTGTTGGCTAAAGTTTATTAGCTGTGGTGGAAATCTTGAATTGGGTGTTATAAGTCATAACTCACTGTAAAATTAGCTTTGTGTTGGCTAAGGTTGTTCGGCTGTAGGGGCCATCTTGAACAAACTCCAAATGTTTTACTTTCTGTCATTTTCATTCAAATTTGTCCTCTTGTTCATAAAATATTTTGCYAACAGAAAAATAAACACACAAATTCTTGTTTTTCTGTCTGTGACATCGAGAAAATCATTCCACATCTAAATTGTTTCATCTTCTCTACATTTATTTTTTTTCCCCTGTGATTAAAGCCATGTCTTGTAAAAACTGGCCTTGGACTCTGTACTTATAGGATGCTAAGTGATCTGACATACAGATATTTGCAGAACCATGCAGGCTTGCCTGTAACCSTCCTGCCAATGTACAATCTGACTGGAATATGTGGCGTCAGGAGGCAGAGTCAACACTCGGGCTGCTCAGCGTGGCCTCTGAGCCCATGTTGTGACGTGGGAAGCTCTCTAACTGGCAACAGGCCTTACAGGCTGCATCGCTCTCATCAAGGCTGGCAGTGAGCAACGTGGGTGGTTGAAAATTAAAGTACCCATGACCCCGAACCTAGTGACTTTTAGTAGAAACTGAAAAAACAGATGAGTGTTTCTTTCTTTCTTTTTTTTTCTGGCTGATCTTTTGAATAACATTTGTAATTAATCAAGTATCTGCAACTTTAGATAAAGGCTTTCACCTGTTCAGGGCATTAATGGTTAGAATAGCATGGTACCTCAGAATGTACTCRTTTAGTTTCCTGACTTCTTGTTTTCCACCTCCGACTGTTGGTTCAGTAGAATTGCAGTAATGGGTGCGCACAGCAGCACATCATGTCGATGTGATGTGAAAAGGAAAATGGGATGTTTCTAAAGAACAATCTGATCATCGGTGCCGTTCAAGCTCGGTTGGTTCTTCAATCGTGCCTCCCTCATGTGTGCAGATAAAGATTTCCTCACAATCACACAGACGCTCACACCTGATCATTTTACCCAACTTTAATCCAACATACATGAAGCATCTGAGTTAGTTTAAAGTCAACACACTGTGCTTTTAAATCCTTCTAGTTCACATTTAAATCACTCTGTTGGGATCTATATAAAGGGGAACTACAATGTTTTGGTCACAAAAGTTCACAAATAATTTGACATAACAGTTCAGAAAACGTCACAGAAAATGAAGAAAACTGAACGGGTTAAAAATATGACCCTTACAGAATATCTACACAGCACCGGGAGAGACTAAATTCATATTTTCTGCATAGAGACTCCGAGTACACAGCAAAGTGCCTTTAACAACAAAACAAAGTTGATTTTTGCATGATACAGTATGTCCCGTTTAAACAGGAAGATTTAGCTGTAAATTACATTTAATAAGTTGCCATACAGCTTTTGTCTTTGACAGCATTAATCTACGATATTAGCAAAATTTCCAAGTAAACAGTGAAAACAGAACACAATCAGTGGGTTTACATTTACAACTTTGTTGAAGATCATTTGATTTATGATGGCCACCACAGCTAAGCACCTTTAGCAATCACAAAATTAGCTGTAACTCCACAAATATTACGCTTATCAAGCTAAAATTCAGTGAGTCTTCCTCAGTACATACTCCAAACATTTACTGATCTCATGAAATTTATTTTGAAAACTTTGCCATTACCTGTTGTAGTCAACTCTGTCTGTTAGCAAAAAAATCKCATGCACTGCATGGATTTTAATCAAACTCTCAAAATGTAGTCATTGGGTGTATATTTG
>NW_013952402.1:6419954-6423477 GCF_001266775.1 Austrofundulus limnaeus | reverse complement strand
GAAAATTTCATGTCATTAGCACCTCTAGTAATATATTTACTGAGAAAAATGGTGACGTGTTCAATACTTATTTTACCCGCTGTATACAGTGAGCACTGACACATTTACCAGGATTTTGTTAAGTCACGTAAGATTGTTTGACCAAAACGATRTGCATTGCTTGAAGGGAGGCTGGACTTTTAATTAAACGTTGCAGAATCTTGACCACGTGCAAGTGATTGCAATTATCCTTAGTGAGAGAAAACRAGAAAACAAATATCCAAGCTGCTTTTAATCCAATTATTGAGCCACTTGGGTCTTACCGTTAGAACAAAAATATATACTTAACCTTTTCACAGTCTTCCTTTAAGAACCTCTGTCTCATCCGTTTCTAAAKCCAGAGCACATCAGGTGTTTAAAGAGTCCTTCTGTTGCTTCTGCAGTTATACCTTATTTGGGCATGCAGGGCTGAAAAGCAAGGGCAGTTAATATGCACTAAGATCCAATCATCAGTAGCAGCAATTATGTTTGCTATTTTCAGTCTTAGGTTTTAGGAGTGTGCAAGACGATTGGTGTCGAGCATGATTGAGACAGGACAGCATTTTAGTGCCCCCTTGTGTTTACAATGGTTTTTATAGTTTATTTTTCAGCCATCAGAATGTCTTACAGGATTGTATTCTTCTCAAAGCAGATCCCCCTAGATGGGCTAATATGTAACTGTTATTTTTATTTGTTTAAGCAGTATTTCATACATTCTGGGTGAAATTCTATATTTGTTTAGAGGCTGGAAAGAACTGCATGCAGTCAGTTTTGTATTTCAATTGAAACATGAATTTAAATTGAATTCACTCATCATCTTGTACAGCATGTTCATAAAATAAAACATTTAATTAAATCAAGCACCTTTWAACACTTTTTGACTTAAAACAAGTTGTTTCAACTTTTTTTTTGTAAATGTAAAAAAATATTTTTAAACATTATAGTACACACATACAGTATTGCATGCCTAAAATGAATTACTATCTAATCAACAGTGTCCACTCATTCACTAAAAAAATTTATGAATCTTATAAGCTATTAAAAGACACATAATAATTATTAAAACATCAAATTGTGACTTTGATTATAATTATAACTTGTTAGTAGGAACACTGTTTTATTTAAAGAACAATTAAAACATGTTTATTTTGATATATTAAAGAAATATATCTAACATATATGTCCTGCTGAACTTTATTTGAAATAACAAACAAACTTTTGTCTTTGACCTGTTTATAAAAGCGTTTGATTGTCTGATAATWTTGCGATAGCATGAATATCTGCCAGAAAATCTATCATAAATAAGTTGCATGAAAAAAAATTGTTAGCCTAAGCCTAATTACACATGTTTGTTTGATTAGAAAAGCAGAAGTGACAGAAAACAAGTCAACAATGGAGACGTCCATGTAAGTCTTTTGAGAAGTTTGACAGTTTTTGATGCATTAGTAGGCTACATGAGATTTATTGATTAAAACGTGCAGAAAATAGGTGCGTTGAGTGTGTGCCTGTATTTCAGAATTCCTTTAACAAAAATAAATAAAATAAAATCCAATAAAACTACTGGCGTAAACTTAGACTCCCCCATCTTTTTTGTGTTTGATTTTAGAGTTTGCAAGGCTTAAGGTTTTCTAAATAGGGGCCTTCTAACTTTACTATTTCAGTTTGACTGCGTTTGAGTTTGCTAGAGTTTTACACTGGCATAAAAACTAATGCTGGACTGTTTAAATGTCCTGTTGTGTATTTCAGTGTGTAGTGCTGCGGTTGTCGTGCAGCAGGGACGTTATCAGTGTGGAGCCTCAGTAGCGCATCTGCTGTCGGACTGCAGCCTCGGAGCGGCGGCGGCGGCGGCAGCGCGCCTGCGCAGTGCATCCAGGGGCTCGGTGGCAGTCGGTGCTGAAGTGGGGCGGATGGCAGGAAAAAAAGCAGCGGAGATGGACTTTACACCGCGGGATTCCCGTTTGCGATGCTGTTAAATAAGCGTCGGAGCATCGTGTCTTCATCCCCGTTGCTCTAGGACGCTGACAACCCGACACGAAGCGGTAAGATCCGGGTTAGTCCGCGCTAACGTTCCGCTCAGGCTGGGCTAGCTGACATTAGCTCGGCGCGCTAGCTGCCGCCGCCGCCGCCTCCTCCTCCTCCTCCTGTCGCCGCCTGAGGTAGCGGCTCCGGAGCTAGCAGCAAGAAAGTGGGTGGTGTTTTGATTTGTGAAGGGTGTCCGTGGCACTGWCAGTACCGAACATCCCTCTGTGTAGCTGGGTTATGGCTCGCTGGTGTCAGCTGGCGGGGCACCGCTCCTCCCTTGTCTCTGTCTGCTAGTCGGAGCTCCGTGTAAAACACAAGCTAACCAGCAGAGCTAGTAGTGCACAGAGAGGTTGAGAGCTGTTTCCGATCAGCTTGTCTRCTTCTTATCTGAAGATATGMACAGGCCTTTCGGGCAGATCCCTTGCTGCGAGAGTCCACTGATACTTTATCCTGTCAACYCTCTCTGCCTTTGAAGTGCATTTACTTGTCTTGCGTTGTTTCCCTCCCMCTGTAATGTTCTAATGCATTAGATAGATCCTGCAGTGCACAGCTGAAGGAACACCCACACTGCAGTTCCCCACGGGTGTGTTGAGTCAGAGGAACTCAGGTTGTGTTGCAGCTACATCCTGGGAGACTTCCTGATCAAACCCATTCACTTTATCCCTCACTTGGGCATGAACAGGCTCGACGATGTCTTATCAGCACACTTTAGCAATATTTTACTTAAGCAGGTGTATACAAAGAAGCAAAAAATGTGTAACAATAATTTTAACTAACATGYTTTTTTAGCCACTTCAGTAGAAAACAGAACTGAATGTTAGTTTCTTAATTTCTGCAACTGTAACATGTTTTAATACTATACTTGAGCTCATACTGTATGTTGATGTAGCTTTTCAGTTATCCAGGTTAATCCTAAATGCTTGAGTATACTTTATTTTTCTTTTTTTTTTTTACCTCTCATCCAAAAGGCTTCATCGGTTCTGATGCATCAGTCTGCAAACTTTCGTGACATCTCATACTCACAGCGTTGACCTACCAAGTGTCAACAATCAATATGGTCAATACATTTAAATTGTTAGAATCTAATATACTGTTTGACTGAGAGGTGAAAAGTTTGGAAGAAACAGGTCGTAAAGTTAATTTGCTGTTTAGTTAATAAATATTTACAGTTGTTTCACCTCCTAAAGACACATCTTTTATAGCACGACAAAGACCTTGCAATCTTTGAAGGAATGGATATTGCCTGCCACCTTTCATGATCCATAGGTTTTAGACCAGAGGTGCCAAATTGGGGCCCGYGGGCCAAAGTTGGCCTGCCAAGCCATTTGACTTGGTACACTAGCAGTTTGGCCTAATGACGATATAGTTTTTCTCATAGTGCTTACTTTTTTCTTTGAATTATATTAAGATTAAACAAAATACAAATAGCTAGTTTATAAAGTTTATTCATTTAAAATAAAACAACGTAAATTCAGCATACAAC
>NW_013952402.1:6416499-6418392 GCF_001266775.1 Austrofundulus limnaeus | reverse complement strand
TTATTGAGGTGAAACCAAGTTTGTATTAACAAATTCTATCTGCATCATCCCCATCATTCGTTCTATGTCTTTACCCAAATGAAAAAATGTTGTTTCATCTGCAAACAGAATCCATTTTAAAAGTCCTGATACATTTACATTTACCAAGTCATTTACATACAAAATAAACAATTTTAGTCCAAGTACAGAACCTTGTGGAGCTCCACATGTGATGTTACAGAGGTCATCTTACATCATTTAYTTGTACAAACTGTTTCCTATCTTTTAAATAACTTGATACCCATTGTAGTGCTGGTCCTCTGATACCATATTGATTCAGCTTTCAAGAAGAATGCTGTGGTCAATCGTGTCAAATGCTTTCTTCAAATCAACGTAAACACWAACACAGTATTGTTTTTGATCAACAGCAGTTGTTATTTGCTCTGTTAATTCCATTGATGTTGACCTATTTGTCCTAAACCCATACTGAGTGTTAGTTAAAAAAAAATGTTTAGTAACTACAAAAGACATCCAGACTCATTAATTCATGGCACACTTTATAAGACCACAAATACTCAAATTTTGTCAATTTATGAAATGGCCCATGAGCCTTTGCTACCCGAGCATATGTCAAATTTTGTCCAAGTGCAAAAATAAATAAATAAATAAATAAATAAATAAATAAAACCACACTGGGGGCTAGCTTAATCATAAAAAGGACTTTAAATTATTTGCATTTCATCATGTATTACATTATTGCATTTGACCCACAGCCCTCAAATAGATTTTCATTTTGCCCCATTAGGGGGAAAACGTTTGGGCACACCTGCTTTAGACTAATACTCTTGTGTTGAAAAATGACAGATTTTTAGTCATTTTGATTTCAAAACTTGCATTTGTTGGTGCTGTTTGTGTTTGCACATACCTATATTAATCTATGTAAATAACTGTGTGATGTGAAATTGATGGGAGTAATTCACTTTGGTCTTGGGCCCATTCAGACTGTCCATTAGCTCATGAATCTGTTCAGAACTATGCAGAAATAATAAGAAGTTTTACTACATCAGATAATATATTTTACATAAACTTTTCAATAGACCCCATCTCAGAGGATGAGCAATCACTTAAGGATAATCAGTAACTAAATTAAACAAATAGCACTGTGTGGCAGCACATAATATACTTTTAAATTGTAATTTTTACTTTTCATCCCCCGTACGATCATTGTAAACTATAACAGATAATATAATTTAACAAGAGAATGTTATTTCCTGTTTAGCCTTTTCTATCTACATCACTTGGCTATCAACAATTACATAAGTGTTAGTTTGTATTGTTGTCGGTTAAATAGGAACTTGTTAACAGAAGTGTTAAAGATATAGGTTTTCAGTAAAAGTGAAACAGAAGATAATGTGCAGTCTGTTGAAATTGTTAATTTTATTTATTTATTTATTTTATTATCTATTTGATTAATTGGATCCACATTTCTATCATAGTAGAGACTACTCTTCCAGGGGTCCACACCAATAAAACATGAAAACACTTTAAACAAAAATAACAAGTACAACACAACAAAAATGCAACTCAAGCAAGAAAAATACGAAACAACTAAAAATCATGACCACATAGAAAAACAAGAAGAAAACAAAACGTTCTAAATCACCATTCAAATCCTAGTCAAATGCTAAACTTAATATTGTAATACATATATATTTTTTAATCTTTCATGTTTGTGAATGCTTGTATGAGGCAACATATTTCACAACATTAACTTTGATTGTTTTTTCTATTCACTATTCAATAATTATTACAAACAATAGAATTGTATTAACTAGCATGTTTTAAAGGGGCAATTTCATGTAAAATCTTTTTTTTTAGTTTTATATCATGTTATAATGTTATACTCTCATAAAA
>NW_013952402.1:6407983-6415279 GCF_001266775.1 Austrofundulus limnaeus | reverse complement strand
GAGCAAAGTGAAAGTGAAACTTAAACTGTTGCTCTTAACACTAGTTCTCACTCAGTGAAGCTCTTTTCAGATTCAAAATACACTGAAATGGATGGGACAGAAGCAGAAGGTGGTTCTTAAAGAGACAGAGGCCATTTTCAAGGCTTTTAGAAGAGGAAGTGATGAGAAGATAAGTTTATTTTCTATTTAAACATAAAAACAACCTTTTAATAACAACTAAAGGTGACATAGATACTTTATTATGGTATAGTATTTAAATACGTATATGCCTGAGAAACACATAATATTGCCCCTTTAAGTACTATTATATTCTAGAGATGGGATAAATGGCTCTTTGAAGGATCCAGATCTTGAGGAGCCATTTGTTGCATTCAAAAGAATCGTTCGATTTTGAATGAGTTACGTTATCACAAATGGTGTACGTGATGATGTCATCATGTTACGTGGGTTTTGTCAAGCAGAAACCCCCTCTCCTTTTCCCCTGAGCTTCTGTACACCACCGCTCTGCCGGTTTTCTGTGAAGAAGCTAAGCTGGAGTGATTTAAGGATGAAAAAAAAGATTAAATGAGGAATGAAAAATAAATAAATAAAACTACAAATGTCTCTTCACTGCCTGTAATTCAGCTCCTAACATTCGTTGTAAGGAGCCGTTCAAAAGATTCGGATCATTCTTGTACATCACATCTATATTCCTACAAAAACAACAACTTTTTAACAAACTGTTGACGATAAGGACAAAACTAAAGAATCAAACCTCTTAAGCACTCATATGTCAATATAGTATTATGAATTTTATTGAAAAACACAATTGATTTTATGATAATGATTTAAAATATTTATTAAATGTAATTTTTTTCAACCGCAGCACTTTTTTCCAATTTAAATTCCCTCCAGTTATCTTATGCCCCCCATCATCCCTGGCTGGCGGCCCCCATTATGAAAACCACTGTTGGAGGTGGCACAGAACTAAAGACTAAGACTAAATAAGGATTTCCTTATTTCAAATGACATGAAGTAAACTTTGCTCAGAATTGTTACAATGTTTCTACTCATTTTAGTTACTAACCTTTGAATATATGAGGACCATGATATTGTTTGACCAAATGTAACTCTCATCAGTTTGATTTCTTTAACTTGTTCAGTTTGTTGGTTATTTACAGAAATATCTAACGTTGGAGGTTTTCTGATGATATATTTAGAACCCAATATCATACTCTAAGCTTTTGACACATTAAGTTTTAACTTTAGGAAGTGGTGAAGGTACTGATGAATTTCTAAATGTGGAAAAAAATCACTCGACATTCATGAAACTATTGTTTATTAACCTCTTTGCCAAACCTGAAAAAACTGGACTGCATGAGCATTAGCCAGGGACTAACAACTTGTTTTTCCATGAGCTCCCCCTTTCTGGTCAAAGGTACCCAAAATTCAGGTCACAGGTGAAGCAGTATTGACCCTGTTAAAAGGTCTGGTACAAAAGTTTTAAAAATATTTGTTAGGATGGATAAAGAGGGGCTTACAGGAACAGACAGCTTTTGTCTTATATCATTTAGAAGTTGTACTTTCAGCATTAACACCTCTGCACAGCCTGTGGGAAGGTGCCTCATCACCACCTTTTGAGGAACAAAGAAGTGTCAGCTGATCTGGTTTCCACTGTGGGATGTGTCTTTTCACATCAACTAGCCAAGTTGTCTAATCTTTTTTAAAATATACATTTTTTATAATTGGCTAATCCACCTTAGACATTGCTATCTTCCAAAACCGTTTTACTTAGTTAAAGATGTGGGGTACTAGACATATTTTTAAAAATAAATCGTTTTTCTTACGTCAGATATTGCTTTAAATTGCATTTCTGACTGTGAGTTTATTAAATAAAAAGTTCAGCTTCACTGTCATGAAAGTTTGCATCTTTGTTATGTTAAAACATATAGAGTTTAAAGCATTGTTTTTCTTTTTCTATGTGTTTTTCAGATGCCATACATTCACTGCCCCTCTTCACGTTCACATCCATAAATGATCCTTTTACCAAGATCCAAGGAAGACTAGAGGGCACCGGCGAGAGCAGAATACAAAGAAGGTGAAGGAAACAAGAGGAGGAAAGTCTTCAACATCTCAGCTCAGCTTGTTTGTCTCTTTCTGTGCCACTCCGGTCAGGGATGGTGACACAAGTATCCTCTCTTCCCCGTGGTGAAAAGAACCCCCTCACCTTGACCTGCATCTCCAGCAAGCCAAACAAACAGTCCGCTCGCCAAAAAAAGACACTCAGACAGCCCACTCGTCGGTCACTTTGTCAAACAGCTTGCARCAACCTATTACCTCACGCCATGACCGCTCTGTCTGACCTGTGTTTATACACTCATTAATTCATGGTAAGTTTTAAATGTTGTCTGATATTACTGTTATAAAGGGCATCAAAGGGAAGCTAACGACATGTTTGATGACGAGAGTTCTATAAGCAGTTTGTGATTGTGGTTTCAGAGGTTTCCTTCCACCAACTGTTTTTTTTCCCCCACTTCTGTGTGGAAATATGAAGACAACTTGTGGCTCTTGTCAATGTCATTTTCCTCCTTTAACTTCATAGAAGTTTAGCTTTCAATACATAAGGTGTCATTTCATGTGTCAGTCAGCCAGCCTCGTTGTGTTGTGTTCACATCACAGTTTCCCCCAGAAAACTGGCCGAGGCAGGAGGGAGACAAAGTAGTGACCCCTTTTTTTTTAAAACTTGCACTTCTTTTTTGTCAGAAAAAGCAGACAGAGACATGTTTTAAAACTGAAAGAAGAAATGAAACTTTTTGGGCGGGAAAAATCCGCAGACAAGAGTCAAAACGTGCACAAAGTTCAGCTCAAACTGCAGTGTTGGATAAATCTCTTCTGTTATGCAGTTTAATTTCAGTCAGGGTTTGTTTTTGACATAAAGCGAACAAAAAATAGATTTTTCTTTTGTTTTTGCAAAAAATTGTGTTGTCAGTTGATGAAAAGTAGTTTCATAGAGCATTTTTTGCCGAAGTACTATTATAGCTACTTCTTTTCCCAACAGTAACATAGAAACCTGACACATCAAATAGGTTGCATCTTCCAACATAAGATTATCATCTCTTGTGTTACATTTAGCACTTTAGGGGCCCCAAAGAAAAAAATCATACTTCTACGATCACTTACAAACAGGCCCACGAAGCAAAATGAAGGTTTCCAGGTTAAGATGAGCAGTTGGATAATCACTGTTAATATGCAAACATGTAAAAATGTTGAAATTATTTAGAAAACTGGAAAGGGTTTTAATTACAGAACATGTGTCTATTTTCGACAACTTTTATTTTTCCACTCATCACAGCATATTTGTATTTCCAATCCACATTTGCATATCCTGTCAATGTGGCCTCTTCTTCCAGTTTGGAACAAAAACCAAACCCTTCCTCACATTTGCATGTTGCGGCCTGTTTGTCACCGGTGCTACCTGGTTGCTCAATAACCGCTGGTCGCTCCGCTGGTCAGGCTACTGCATTTGCATATCGGGCAGGTCGCCTCAGGCGTGCCTCCCGTGCGTCATCGCTGTAGGAAATCACACGTGTTCAGTGGAGGAAATGCTAAAGAGAGGAGAAGCCTTTTCTATGGTACTGGCAGTTATTTTTATGATATTTTATTTTAAATCCTGTTTTGAGACGTTACACTTGAGTCATGACTTTACAGGTAAGACCTCGGTTTCAGAAATAGTACGACGTCCAGTTAGTTTATTTTCAAGCCAAAAGCTGCACGATAAAACTCAGTTGATTTCAGGTTTTTTTTTAAGAAGTTGTTTAATTTTAGAAGATACCCATTTAGCAGAACGTTCTTGCTGAGCTTTCAGTTGTTTTCTGGCATTAAAATTAAATCCCAGAGTTGTTTTAAGTAGCCAAAATGACTTAAAAGCATTATATTATTTTATAAAAGTGTTGTGTTTTGTTTAAGTTAGCCCTTCAATAGGGGCAGCAACCTTAAAACTTTATTTAAGCTCCTTGTTAAGTGTCCAGAATGATTCAGTTCTCGTTGGTGCCGCAGTTCTGTTTAACAACAAAATAAATGGGTCTCCATGCGTTTTGACAGGAGTCTGAGTTTCCCAGTGATGTAAAACATCTGCAAACTGTGTTTTTCTTTATTTTTCATTTTAACCACACTCTTGACAACCTCACAATTCCAGTTTAGATTTTTGTTGTTAAGAAGACTGGAAAATGCCTTTTAAAAGTCATTATTTTTCAAACCAAAGTGGATCTTTGCTTGTTTACAAGCCCATTAGGAGTGTTTGCTTCTGACCTCCCAGAGTCTACACCGACGGTTGCTGAGTTGTTTTGAATAAAGAGCCAAAGGAAACTTTGGTTGAGGTTCCGTGTCCATCCAGAGCAATTAGCTGATTATGGGGAGAAGGTTGCATATTAGTAGCTCTAACAAGGCAGAATGACAGAATTACAATGTTATTTATAGTTCATGGATCAGAAGGAGGCTTGGCTTCATAAACTAAGAGATAAGGATCACTGGCTGTGTAGAAGAAGTATTCACCCATAAAGTTATGACTTAAGGGACAGAAACATTTTTTCYCTCTAGTCTCACTCTTTTTTGTAGATCCTTTATGTCAGTGGATAATATTATGAAAGTTAATATTGAAAATAATCATGAAACCATTAATAAAAAAAACCTTCAAAATATTGTAATCTTCCCAATTGTCAAGGGCAAAAGGTGATCATGATTTTGCCTGTGTGTGTTTATCATGTTAGCAAAATATCCCATGTACCAGTGGACAATTTTGATGAAATCTTGGATGGACATCGATAGCCGATTACCTTTTAAGCAACCTCAGCAAACACAACAATGTRTATAACTCAACCAGTTTTACAGCTTTTGAGTTAAAGTTGGTGTGGTAGTAGCTGAGGGTTGTCCTCAATGCATACTTTGAGGGCTAACTGATCACTCAAGATCTGTTTTTGAAACTTTGCCATCAACGATGTCTCTCTTGGCAAACTATCTCATGAACAACTGGACAAATTAACAAAGGTTTCAGGGTGTATTCACACCTAATGCATTTAGTCCGCTGTAAATGGGCCACCTGCTTCGGATGTTATCATCCATTAAATGGATGTTATTAGCCGTTATCAGTCCCATAGAATGGCTTCAGACTGTCAGCTGGTTAGTATGAGGCGTAAAACCACTAAGGTTTTTATGCAATCTGGTTAATATGAGGCATAAAACCACTAAGTTTTTGTTTATGCAATCTGGTTAATATGAGGCATAAAACCACTAAGGTTTTTATGCAATCTGGTTAATATGAGGCATAAAACCACTAAGGTTAATTTTAGAGAAAATGACATGGGCTACGATAAAGTAGACTGGATTCCGGCAGTAGCAGATTGTTGCATTCCAACGTATATGGCACTGGTAACCCACTATGGGGCACTGTCGGGACAGTCTGAAGCCATTCTATGGGACTGATAACTGCTGATAACGTCCATTTAATGGACTGATAACATCCGAAMCGGCTGAATGGRCGTTTCACCCTCCCAAGAAAAAAAAAGGCCGCTATTTGGTCYGGACCAAACAAGTGGAAAAAAGTATTTTCCTGGTGTGAATACACCCTCAGGAAGCAATCTTTGGATGTACTCGATTACCATTTGGAGTCAATCCAAGCAAGATGGCCATTACAGGGAAACAACATTGCCAGTCCAAMAACATTTGTAACTTAAGTATTTTTGGAGACATGGAGCTAAAAGTGTCCTACAAGCCGAGAGCCATTCTCCACATTTAGTCCAACTGCTAAATTTTCTCACAAAATCTTGCAGCGTTGCATGAGACTGCACAAAACATCATTTACAAGGTYTGATTAAAATGGTTATGTTTCTGTCATTTCTCGTCATAAAATAATTTGGTATAAAAGGTGGTGAGCGATATGCATTCCATCAGAGAAAGCAAGGCCTTTATTTTATTTTAAGAGTCCATCAGACTACAGCAGTAAATTCTGCCTGACCACAGGGTTGCTGTGAAATGAAAGAAGAGTTCCTGCAAAACAAAGTTGGATGATAGACGTTGCACATTCTGAGGTGGCAGACCACAAAAATAGTTCATGCTGAAGTAGCTGAAAGGATTAATACGAATGTGCATTAATTAGTGTTTTTGTTGTGCACTTTTCTGAGATATGTTGATATTGTTTCTGTTGCATGAAAACGTGTCTGTTTTCATGCAAATTTAATGCATGTTTAATCTGTGTGTTGTGTGGATGAGTGCGTGGAAACTGAGTGAAATACTTGGTCCGATGCCAGAAATCCTACTACCAAAAAAGGATGGGAATCCTCTCAGTCCTGCCTCAGCGCTTGCAGTCACACTTTATCTTTCTCTAAAACAAACAACATTATTTTCCCCTCTGTGATGTACAGTAACATATAGCTGAGGAGCAAAAAAGTGCAACACAGAGAGTCATTTTCTCACGTCTGTCTGTTAGCTTGTGATCGATTTGAATGATATTTAACTATGTTGATTTCCTGCATGCACTCTCACCATGAAGCCCCACAGCGTGAGTGGAGTGGAGATGAGAAAAAGGCAGGCGGCTCATATCGAGGCCCCACCCCAGGCCCCAGGACAGCCCCGACCTAACACCTGCTGCCTCTGTTGGTGTGGCTGCTGCAAATGTCTCTGGTAAGGAAACAACATCATTTATTTAGGTATTCTGTGGCACAGTGATAATATACATTTTGTTAAACAAGACTTTAATGAAAAAGTCACAAAGTAAAGCTAATGAAGGAAATCACTAAGAGGAAAGTAAGGTTTAACAGTTTGTCCAGCCCTCAATTTTCAGCTCTCGTAATTGTAACATATGGTATTATATACTGCATGTAATGATCACACAGAGGTGGATAGTAACAAAATGCATTACCTTTGTTACAGTACTTAAGTGATTTTTGTTTTGAGGATCTGTAATATTTTTAAATCGTAAATTTTAATTTTATTTCAATAAATTCCTAACATAAAAATTATACTTTTACAATTTACTTTGAAATTCATCTTGTTACAAGCTACAAATTTAAGAAAATGTGACAATTGCTTTACATTTACTCAACTTGGCTTGATGCAAGAAGTTGACGTGACTTAAATACAGTGGTTTGCAAAAGTATTCATACCCCTTGAACTTTTCCATATTTTGTCACATTACAACCACAAACATAACTATATTTCACTGGAATTTAATGTGAAAGACCAACACAAAGTTTACATGAATCAAAACATTTTTTACAAATAAAAAACTGAAAAGTGCGATGTGCAAAAGTATTCAGCCCCCCT
>NW_013952402.1:6391263-6406624 GCF_001266775.1 Austrofundulus limnaeus | reverse complement strand
TCCATGCAACTTTTTTAAAAATATTTTCTCACTATTTTGAGTCACCAAATAGTCTCCAACAGTCACAGCCAAGTGTGATACCACCCTAATCAGTCAGTTATCAAGTGGTGCCCCTGGGTCATAATCTGTCTTCAAACTGATCCCATCCAGCCTCTGAAGTATTCTTTTCTTAATAAATTATACAGAATCAGCTGTAGCCCAGCTCAAAATAAAGTTACTGACTGCAGTGCCTTAACCAATCATAGCGCCTACTCAAACCATGTGATCAGATCTGACTTGGATGCTAAAAAAAACAGTGTAGTTCAGTGCTTGAAGCGGTGCGACTGATTTTCTTTAGTAGATTGAGAGAAAGCAAAGCAAAGGATGATGTTGCTTCACAACTCCCACTTGTTGCGTTTTTTCTTTATGGTGAAAGGATGTGAGCTCTGAGTTTTCATTGGCTCAGAAATAAAAATTAATAATTGCAGGTTGATTTATGCATATATTAACTTGACACAAACAGCATAAACTGCCTGACTAGTGACTGAAACTTGGCTGGAGTTCAGCGCTCATCATTTAGTGTGCATTTCCATGTTCTTCTGTTACCCTTATCCTGCAGTAAAGTTGTTGGTTATGTTTAACAAATGAATGCTTGTATTGTTTAGCTGTTTTGCAGAAATAGTAACTACAATGTAGTCTTTATTGGTTCTGCAGCACAAAGGGTTTTTTTATGCGGGGTTCCATTACCATCTATTTGAAGAAAATAATTGTAATGCAGCGACTACAGCCTTTGAAAAGGACCAATGACGGAAGAATACACTTTACCATCAAAGCAAAGTAACGCGTGGGAGTAAAAATAATCACTGTCAGTGTGCAGCACTCTAGACATTATWTTGATGAGAAGCAGGTAGCACATGCTGCAGATTACACTGGCTGGTTGTCTTTGCTAACAGGAGTAGGCCTACTTATCTAAGTCTCAGTATTCAGAACTGACAAAAATAGTCTTTTTGCTGGAAACTTACTTAACTTAGAAAACAATAAGAGTTTGTCCTAATCTTGCTAATGTTGAGTTCTAAAAAAAACAGCTGAATAAATACAGACTTTGTTCTGAAACAGAACGAACTCTACCAGACCAAATACCAGTAATTTTTATTTCACTGTGGAGGATAACTTTTTTCTATTTTGAAAGCTAATTATCTAAGACTCGACTTGCATATTATATAAAGTCCTGTCAGTATTTATCATAGTTTCTTTGGCTTTATTGCTTGTATCACAGGAAACACAAATACAAGGAGTATAGGATGGTGCCATATTTGAATGTCTTTTTATTAACGTTTAACGTTTCTTTACCGCCTGTTGAGGAAACAGTTTGACACCCTTTTTAGAACTTATATTAGTGTGTTGAACAATTGAAGATAATGTTTTAAGCTTCCTGTTACTCATTTTTGTAACTTGCTTCTGCGTTTTTATCTGTTCAAGCTGCACTCAAACCATGTAAAAATACAAGTGTGCTATTTAGAGAAGCAAGCAAAATTTCCAGGAAGTCACTGCACTTGGACAAAAATTTCTACCTTATTGTTTTCTGCAGCTTCTGAGTGACTAATACTGAAACTGCAAATATTTGTTGTAAATAATGGATAAGTGGGTCTAGAATAATGGTCAAACAATATTATTTTTCTTGGATGAGTCTACAAATAATGACAGTCATGTAAAAAAAAGTCCTTCCTTCGTCTTTTTATTTAGTTTGTTTTTTGTCTTTTCTATTAAAGACRTTCCAGTGTAAATGAAAAAGAAGACATTATATTTTACATGTAATTGATTCTATAAGGTTTAGAACTGATAAGGTCATGAAAGGCAATTACTTCAAGTCAGTACATACAAATTTTGTGCTACAAACTAACACATTATGAAGGTGGACTAAAGGTCCTGTCACACTATAAAGTTTTAAACAATGTATCAATAATGTATTGYCATCGCGATAATAGCCTGTGCAATATGCATATCGCAACAACTGCATAAACTGCAGTAAATCGTTGACTCAAAAGTTTGCATTTATGCGTTTTGTCATTCAGAGGAAAACTTGACATACAGTATTTCACCAATCAAATGGAGCCCTTCATGTATTTGGTCATTTAAAAAAAAATTCAGGCTAGAATGGAAATGGTTAGTTGATTTTTATGTTGTTTTTTGGGTTTTGAACCCAGAGCTGAAAGATATCAGCACTACATACATACGTATTTGATCATTTATTGCAAGTAATGTCCTCATCGCAATATTAAGGACTGTTATCGCACATCGCAGGTTTTCCTAATATCATGCAGCCCTAAAGTATAACGCTTGGAAATTTGTTCATCATGCTGGCATACATTAAAGATTGAATGAAAATCAACTGAAAGTCTCTGTTGGATGTGCATATATCGCCCCTGAGCAAAGCACTAAAGCTGTCCATGGCTATGAAGCTCCTGCAGCTGCCTGACTGTGGCTCTCCTCTCTTACCAGGAGGGAGGAGTGAATGAAACATTGTTTTCAGCTGTGAATGGTGAATGTACAGCTTCTTTCACAGCACTTCATCTGAAGTGGCGGCAGCTTGTGGACTGTGACTCTGCTGCATGTTTTTATCAGTCCAACGCTGGCGCTGGATCTCCAAACCTACCCTGGATAGCTGTCCTCAGTAATGTGTGTTTATTTACTATGGTGCCCTACTAGGTTGGATGGTTTGCTCTGCATATTTGACAGATACAGCCTTACTAAGGGTTGTTTGTTCACTTTATATTTTTCGACCACCGTGCTCATTCCAGTGCTGGATACAAGTTTWTGAGTCAGAGATCTCGTCTAATGCCAAGCGTTGGAAATTAGGGGCTGACTTTTTTTCTGAAAATATCAACAGGCCACACAAAGCATCCTCTCCCACTCTTTACACAAGGACCCTTATCTGGTTGGGGTGCCTTCTATTTTCATCCACACATCACATGCAAAACAGCTGTGAAGAGCAGCCTGTATATTTAACTGTATTGTGAGGACGCCAGGGGGGCTGTGGTTGGCTTAGCCCATTACTGCTGCACAATAGGGACTTTGACAAGAGACAGCAAGAGGAAGGAAAGATCCTCCATGGTGGGACAAAAATAGACTGCTGAGTGTGTGCTGCATTGGGGATTCAGCAAGTGTGACTGAGCTACGATAGACATGGAGACTACCATGTTGTTCGGAGGGGTTGAACTGAAACTTTGTTTTTATCTGGGTATGATCAACAGCTGAAACAGGGAAAGAAAACACGTTGTAACTTGGGATGGGTATTTTTAACCAAAAACACTCAACAATTCAAATTTGTTGGGAAGTTTAGAAGCAGCAAGGGCTAATCTGAGCAGCTGCCTTATAATTTAGAACGGCTGCCTGTTTCATGTTTTTACTTAAAAGACTGTTCACATGGTTTAGACTTGCAGTAGATTCGAGTTTAATCATTCCAAGTCCTGCAGCTAAAAAAATCCTCAGAGACTTTGGGTGCAGAGACATGTGCTGTTGCTAATCTTGCTAGCTGAGGGGTCTTGATATTCCTCAATATTTCTTGGTTCAGTGGATCAATGTGGGGGGTATACATCTACAGTAAAGTTGACCTCACCCATGACCATAGTTTCAACTTTAAAATCCTTTCAAAATAAAAATACTATGGCTAGAATTCTCCAAGTTTCTTTTTATTTATCTTTTTTTTCATCTTGGTCATTGAGGGCATCTAAGAGTTTGTTTCCCTGCTCAAACACACCTGATTCAATGGTTGGATTTAGGRGTGTCCCAATACCAGTTTTTCTCAAATAGAGTTTGAGTACTACAGTTTGGATACTTGTCAATACCGAGTACTGATAAAACTYCAAATTTTGGGTTGTTAAACTGACTGCTAAGAATGTTTTTGATATATTTGACGAAAAAGCAGTTGGATATGGATAAAAACAATTGGTCTGTTAGCATTATTTGAATACTTCAACCAAAAATACTTTAATTTGTGAGTTTCTGCTACAGTTTTATTTTTATTTTTTTGTCATTTGTGTTTTATTATGAAATTGGTCTTAAATTAAATTTCAGTTGGCATTAAAAAGTCTTAAAAAGTCTTCAATTAAACTTGCTTTAAACTGTAGGAATGCTGTGTTACAAAATCAGATACGTATCTGAAGTTTTTCAAAGCAACTGCAGTCTGAAGGGTCGTGTCGCACTTTATTCAACTTTAACATCAGTGAGGTGGGGTTATACGGAGAGATCCAAGTAATAGTAATGACATTAATCTTGATTCCTTCAGTTTAAAACTTGGAACTCTGCACATCTTTTGCTAAAAAAACAGATGTCCAGTTGCTGTATTTTTTTTTTWAATTTTCCATGTCCTGGATGATGGAGATGTTAAATGTTAGCATGTCGATTCTGAAGTTGTTGTGAATTCAAAGCTGTCTAAATAATTAGCTGACACATGCTGGTTTTGTTCACTGTTTCTATTTGAACCTGCCTCTGGTCAGCTGCTCTGGTGTAGCACTACCTTGTGAAATGAAGAAACGTGCTGTTGATCCAGTAACTTTAGTATAGACATGCTAACATTTAGCATCCACGAATAGAGACCTGTTAACTTCTGCAAACAGAATGCTGTGACATCATGTCATCTTCTGTTCATGCGGCTCTCATCGATGGCATAAGGCATTCACACTGGAGTCCAATGGAGGTCACATTTTTAAAAAAAATGTGAACGTCCATGCAAAGAATTAGTATCGTTCTGGGTATCGGGGCATTTTGAAAGAGTACAAGTACTTGCAAAAACGCTGGTATCAGGCTTGATACGATTCCAAACTAGATTATTCAATTAATGGTGTTCTTTTCTAATTAATTAAACATATATTGAATATGATATAATGAATTAGCAAGTCCTGCAGAAGCCTAATCATCACTCATTGGTTCAGATCAGGTGTGTTGGAGCAGAGAAAGCTCTTAAACGTGCAGGATAGCGGCCCTCAAACACCTCTGACATGTATTAACAAAATAATTTTTACACGTGATTTTGTGTTTTGAGATATATATTCATTTTTAGAAACTTTTTTCTGTTTGATACATAAAAGTATTTCAATAAGAATCTAAAGAAACGGTGCTAAAAAAGACTGTTCTGAAATAAAACTCGAATGAACAGATATGGCAGCGTTTGAAATACCCGAAGGGATGAAATCCAGTGTGTTAATGTTACACCCATGATGTACAGAAAGAATAGGTTCAACATAAGATTCAGTAAGACAAATAGCAATTAAAACGTGAAGGTTTGGAGCTCAGGCATGTGTGACGCAGGCGTTACCACAACAGATGGATTCCTACATGGTACAATGCCATCAGCGGCTGCATTGATGTTTTCAGTTGGTATGAAGATGAAGGCCGGATTGTTTTGGTTGTGGATGGATTATTTCACAACCTAAAAAACACTCGTTCACATTTTGTTGCAGCTAATGTCAGCCTTCGAGTTTTAATCTTAAATCTTTACTCTTGGAATGACAAATCCTTTTAGTCTGTTGTGTGTCTGTTGTGCTGGCCTAAAATCAGTATGTATATAGATAAAATTCAGAAGAAAATGATTTGTTCATATTTACAACCGCCCCCGTTTACAGGTTGGTCAAATCGTAACTTGAATATGTCTCTTTGACCTCCTAAAACACATCCAGGCTTTTATTTTGGTGTGCATGATCATTTCCTGTGTCAAATTCAGGAATGAAGACAGGATTGAGAGAAGTGAACACCAAACCTGCACCAAAATGGACAGTATTGAAGCTGCTGAAGAACAGTGAGTGCAGCCAAATTCTCACTACCGTTGCTTACTTCTGTTTTTGTTGTTTTGTTGATTTCAAACCCAATGTTTTTTTTTGTTTTGTTTTGTTTTATGAACTGCAGACGCCCCAGTTTAGAGGAAGTCCTGTCGTGGGCACGAAGCTTTGAGTTGATGCTGCGCTCGTTGGAAGGCCGGGAGATCTTCAGGGAGTTCCTGCGCTCGGAGTATAGTGAGGACAACCTGCTTTTCTGGTTGGCCTGTGAAGAGCTGAAAAAAGAGGCGAACCCCTCGGTGGTGGAGGAGAAGGCCAGGATTATATATGAAGATTATGTCTCTATATTATCACCCAAAGAGGTGAGTTGACACAGAATCATAGGCTTATATTTTATCTAATAAATGAACTTGTGAAACAAAACATCTGATAAAAAACACAACAGAGGTGGAGTTGCAACAAAACAACTGGATATAAAACATTTAGTCTGTTACGTAAGAGACAAAATAATAAACGATCTGTGTGTCTCATCTTCTTGTGTCCTAACTCTCTAACTTCCTAATCTGTCCCGACTCCAGGTGAGCCTGGACTCACGGGTAAGAGAAGGAATAAATCAGAGTCTAGCGGAGCCCAGCAACCGGATGTACGAGGACGCCCAGCTCCAGATCTACACACTAATGCACCGAGACTCCTTTCCTCGATTCCTCAACTCCACCGTTTACAGAGACCTCCTGGCCAACAGGAGGCGCACCTGCCTCGACACCTAAACCTCTCCACCGTTCGTCATTGCCAACAAGACTACTACTTAAAGTTCAAATATGGTGCCAGAAGTCAGGTTTGGGAAAGAAAAAGAAAATCTCTCTTGCTCTGTTTTGGTTGACAAGACTGAATAACTTTCAAAATAGCTGGTTGTTTTGTTCTTTTATTTATATTTTTTAAGCAATTTATATCCAGTTGTCCACTGGAGACAGGTCGGCCTTTACTGGCTGCTTATTGGTCAGTTTGAGACCATTAATGCTGGCCAGTGATTGTTTCGAAAGCAATTTTGTGCCGTTGGTTTCAGTTGGTCGACCGACTCGCGTCACTGTTGAAACGGCCAAGCTGACGGCCCGGCGTTGGTTAATTGTGAAGCAGGACTCCTCAGGCGGTGAGGACAGGATGAGAGTAAGAAAGGACAAACCCACTGTTCCTGTACTGTACTATTTAAACCTCATGCTCTTCACTCTCACTTTACAAATCTGTCTATAACACACTCTCACGCTTATCTGTTGTTTTTCTTTTCCAAGTTGTGTTCCATTCCTTAACTTTGTTTTGCCTTTTATATTTATTCACTGTTCAGCCATGACACCCTGTGGTTGGTGGGGATTGGGGGAATCTTTGCCTTTTTTCACCAGTAGAAGCATTAGCTCTGCATGCAGCTCTCTCTCTCTACTGTAGCTTGACGACATAAGCCGCGGACTGCAACAGTTTTTGAATTTTGAGAGGTATTAAAGCAGGGGAGCTGGATCTCTGTCTGACCACCATGTTCAGTGAAGGGAACAAGTACTCCTCTGCCGATTTGAAGCTTACTGCAGTCATTTTTTTTATTGAAGCCATTTTTAAAGCTGCTGCTGTAGCGGCACAGCACCGACCATCCGTCTATCCAAATGTTCATCTATCCGTCCATTCATTCGTTCGAGCGCTTTCCTCCGTTAGGATCCTCTAACCGGGAGAAGTAGGAGCTAGAATTGTGGTTGGGCAGCTACATCTGTCTTGTTACTCGTGAACTTTAAAAACAACAACAACAACAAAAATCTCTTCACGGAGAAAATTGCGATGCCTTTATGTCTGAGAAGAAGGCAGCACAAGAGCTGCTGGAGATTTTTCTGTGAAGCAACCGCAGTTTTGTTCAACAACTCCTACCTCCCATCTGCTTCCCCCTACCCTCACCCCCACCTTAACCTCGGATCACCCCAACCTGACGAGCACAGGTGTACAGTTTGGGCAATACCACAACTTGAGGAAGAAAAAAAAAAGGATACCATATTGTCTCAAAGAATTGAGCATTATGGAAAGATGGTTCCACTTGGGGAACAGTAGCAAACGTCCTGGGAACAGWTGTAATCGAACGGGTTATTAAAGTCTTTTTTAGTTGTAGACATCGAAAGTGACGTAACAGTCAGGAGCAGATTTGTGAACTGYGTGCCAAACATGATTTCAAAGATGCTATGGGGAGTTATTTGATTTGACTTGTCACCAGGCTGCAGATACTCAGCCATTTTGGTGGGTGGTAGTCACTCAGTTAGCTACTGCCTGTTCAAGACTTTCTTTCTTTCTTTCTTTCTTTCTTTTTTTTTTTAAATTTTCTTATTTTTTATTTCCAGTGCTGACGAAGAGGGCTGGTGTAATAATGCCACCATTCCAGGCTAGCAAAGACATTTACATAGTCATGCGCTACATAAGCCTTTTCAACAAAGCCAAATGGGTTTAAGCATGCTGTAGACAAGCGAATAGCATGCTTGTGCTAGCCATGCCAATCTTCCCTTCAACTGCCAGCCCTCACACACACACGGTTTATTTTTCTAACCCAAACTTTAACAGCATGCAGTCGTAGTGAACGTGTATGTGAGAAATTGCAGTAATACACTCAACAGAAAATAAAAAGACGAGTTGAGAGGTTTTTGCCAAATGTCCCATTAATAATTTTTAGCACATAAAAGAATGCTGTTTTTTTTATGATGTGAATATTTGAACATGAACTTTGTTCCTGGCCTACGAATCTGCAGTGGAAAGTGCATGAGTGCAGTATATATGCTGTTTTTTTTTTTAATCAACTGAGCCCTTGTGTACATTTATTATGCCATTTGATGGCCAGGTTGTTAGTTAGTGCAGTGTTAAAAGTGTCAATGAAACAGTGCTGCTCTTCACTGAGAAATGTAGACATCTATGTTCCCGCCTTTTTTAACTACCTGAAGTTTATGTGCCAAGCTTGGTCTGGTTTTAAATTATGTTTTTAAAAAAAACAGACAACAGGTTGTTGATGTGTAATTGGTTTAGTCTTTTTGTTATAGATTACTTCTGGATTGTTAAGTCATGTAAATGAACCGAAAACCATTTCAGGATTAACAAAATGTTGTAATTTCCACAGTTTATGGCTAACTGTTAGCACCTGCACGTGTTTCTGGAGGAATGAAACAAGCCTGTTGTGATTCATCATGTCAAGAGGTTGAACCCAATAATTTCTCCACAGTTTTGCCATGCTAATTATTAAGGAAATATCATTTAACCTTTGGCAATACAGCATTTAGAGGCAGACTACATTAATATCTACCAGGTATTTACTGGTACTGCTTGGCTGCTTGAATGGAGAGCTGTGCTTTTGCATGCGCCCTGGTAATCAGAGGCGGAGGATTGAAAGTGAAGGTCAGTTTTCACATTTACTCCTTGGAAAGGATGTGTTCASAGAAAGGAAAAAAAAAAAAGCATTTTAGATCCTGCGTTTGGCTTCTCCGGGACTTTTTCACTGTCACTCATGAAGCTCCCTCACTGGCAAATCCCTCCTCTGCACAGTATAGTTATACCCTTGTGGTCTATATAGTAGTAACTAACACAAGAATGTTTTACCAAGAACCAGATAATGAAAATCATGGTGCAATCAAAGTAAGTTTACATTTATAAATTGTGAGAAGTGTATACCTTATATAATACTTGTAACAGTGGGGAGATGAACGCCAGCAGGTTTAAGGCCGGCACTCGTCTCCCGAGTTTCAAACTGGGGGGGGGGGGGGGGTTTACAGGAAGGACGCACACAGCAGAAACTCAGGTTTCCTGCTTTCGTCCTATCCTCTTGATTTATTCAGACTTTTACGCAGCGAGGAAGAGCGGCGCGGTTGTTTATTTTTTAATACCTGCATTACAAATGTGGATTTTACAAGCAATGACGATGATGTGAAATGATTTTTTTTAGTGTCGTCGCTGAGTTTAGACTTTTGTCTCGGAAGATTTCCATGGGTTCCAAGTGAATGAGTATTTGAAATGCGGCAGTGGTTTTATTAACCCACACACACACACACACACACACACACACATGCATACAAAAGGTCGAGAGCCGAAGTGTCCTGATGGGATTGGAGGTCTGCAAAGCTTTGGCCTTATTGAGATATTTTATTTGTTTGTTGGTTTTTTTCTTTGTATTTAAGAAAATAGACAAATGTCTTTGTAGGCTTTTCACTACCTCTCATGTTTGGTTAATTTATTTCACATTTAGTTTTCAATGTACAAGTTGTTTTGTTTTTTTTTATTAATTTTTTTTAGATCTACTTGAAGCCTAACACTGTAAAACAAAACAAAAAAAAAAGTGCACAGAAAATGTACGTGACCCGAGAGGTAAAAGAGAGCTTGGCCTAGTCAACATTATTGTTATGACTATTTTTGTTTTTATGTATGTTTGTTTTTAAATTTGTGTTGAGCTGAACTATATTTTGCATCTCTATAAAGAATTCAGGAATCCACTGTCTAAGGGCTAATCCCATTTTTGCCTATGCAAATCTGTTATTGTGGGTGAGTTGAGGAAAGGGTGAGCTACCGTACCTTTTCACCTGTTTTAGATGGACTGTGGTTTACATTGCCCTTTGCTGATATTCTTCAGTCTTATTTAGCAAAAATGTACGCTTATATTTTTGTTTCTATATGAATAATATATCAATATAAATAAATATATATATATAAACCAATTAATATACAGAGAAAATAGTATATGCCTTTGTGATGATAAAAAAGAAACCTTACTGAAAAGAAATAAATGTGTTGTCTGACATTTTGTAGCTGTGTGCTGGAGTTTTGGTAAGATACAGTAGATTGCTGGCATTCAGCTGACATACGACTGTCAGGAAAGCGTTAATTGTTTAAGCTACGACGCCAGTAGCCGCTCATGTCTAACCAAGAAGGAAGTATTTATTTAAGACGCAACCACGCCATGACATTTTCCCCACATCGTCACCCATCCCCTGAATCTGTAAGGCCACAAAGGTGTTTGGGGCCACCCAGAACTTATCCTCGTCATTTTTTCACTGTAACATTTAGTTGTTTTTTTTTTTTTTTTGTTTTTTTTTTTTTTTTTTTTTTTTTTGGGGGGGGGGGTCGAAGCAAGACTGTGTAACTTTTGCCAGATAAAGACCATTGTTCCCAAAGGTGACACTGAAGGCTATATTGTGTGAAAGCAGCGCAAACACGATGAAGTAAAAAAGCCAGCAAACAGACTCAGTTTACTGCTTTGGAAGCCAAGTTTTATTTGTAAGGAGGAAAAATAAAATGGGTGTTCTTTTTTCTTTTTTTCTTTTTTTTTGTATTGTTTTGTTTTGTTTTGTTTTGTTTAAGAGTTGCGTCGTCTCACTTTGAAGGGCTGAGTTGAAGCAAACCTGGCGATAAAGCCAAGTTTTATTTGTAAGGAGGAAAAATAAAATGGGTGTTCTTTTTTCTTTTTTTCTTTTTTTTTGTTTTGTTTTGTTTTGTTTTGTTTTGTTTAAGAGTTGCGTCGTCTCACTTTGAAGGGCTGAGTTGAAGCAAACCTGGCGATAAAGCAGGCCGGGGTCAGTTTTCTTTTGAGATAAGCAGATAAGCAGCAATGGGTTTTATTTTTTCTGTTGGTTTTGTAGCCACATCCAGCCAGACTTTCACTGTGTTAATACAGTAGCGTTGATCTGGAGCAGAGGTGATTTCTTTTTTTTCTTTTTCTGTTTTATTCCAATGCAAAAAAAAAAAAAGCTATCAGTACTGAACTGTTCACTCAGCTTGTTTGTGTCACAATTTTGGACGGTGTATTAAATCTGTCTGTTTAAAGTTTTTACCCAAAAGGCTTTGGTTCATTTATTATTTTGCTCCTCTCAGTGCATCCATGACTAAAGACCAATACCAACCAATGTGGGGTTGTGTGTTTACCCCAGCTGGGTATGGTGCCTCCTTGTGCTCCACAGCACACCTCAAACCTTCTCACTTCCTGTTTCCTTGTTTTTTTTTTTTTTATTTTATTTTGTTTTTGTGGGGGAAAAAAAATCACACTTATGTCACACCATAGGTAGAATTGTAAATAAAAGCCAGAGCAGAAACGGCCCTGTTTTAACAGCAAAAACAACACTTTGTTTTGTTTTTTTCCCCACACATGACACCCTCATATTTATTCTCTTACGTGCCTCGTCCAGAGGCGTCTGTGCTATTTTAGGAAAGGGAGTATGTTTGTACAARTACTCCTTCAAGTTGGTTCTCAACAGTTTTAGGCAATCACTTTTCTCTTTATTGATTTAGATGCCTAAGCTTCTTGTTTTTTTGTTTTTTTGTTTTTCTTTTGTCATGCCTTTGTTGATAGATCGCAGTCTTTRAGAAATGAGCTGCGAGTGAAGATTAAGAAAAGAAAAAAAAGACAGTCACTTTAGACCRTTTTAAAAAAAAAGGTGACGTTTTTTCTATTCAGCATGCTTTGTGCTAAATAAATGAAATAATTCAGTTATTTGCTATAAACGATACTGTATGAGTATGTATTCAAGTACTGCAGTATGCAGACTATTCAAAATATGAGAAACTCTTTTAAGAGGTTCATATTTTTCTTCTAGTATGTTTGAATAATAGAGACAGTTATGGGAACCTAATTCTTGTTTTGAGTGTGTCACGAAATATYGCCAGAATGACTTGATGACCCTCTTTGTACGACCCAACTGATCGAACACTCGGCTGTTTTTTTCACATGCACGACTTGGTCGTTTTTCCAAGACAGTGCTCTTCGAGAGTTTGGTCAATCAAACTCTTTTTTTTTATGATTTTCACAGGTTACTGCTCAACATTTAAAGACTTGAGATTCAGCTTTAATTAAATCAAAACTGAAAAATAATCATTGTCACAAATGGTCAACAAGACAAAAATATAAGACTGGAATTGTTCCCTGCACTAATATGTGTAGCGTCCTATTATAGAAATAAACTGTAGAAAATGAAAATCATGTCAAAACAATTACGCTTCAGCAGTAAACAATATGTAAGTCCAGTTAAAGACGTGTCTAAGGACTGTTCTTTCCATTAAAGAGGACATATCATGCTTTTAAATCCTATTTAGTTGATATAAAGTGGAACTGCAATGCTTTGGTCTGAGTTCCTTGTTATTTTAGCTCCACAATCCCCTCTTTCACCCCTGTTCTGAAGTGCAACTGAGAGCAACTCGTTTTGACGCTGTCTCTTTAAATGTAAATGAGGCACTTCACACCCAGGCCCACTTCTCCCCGTTTGCCTATTTTTTGATAGCCGGTTATCTAGCGGTACATATATTTTGTTGACAAGATTGAAGAACCTACATACTTGCGGATGTACAAAAGTGATTAGCTGTAAATGGCGTCGGTGACCTTTTTTTAGTAGTTCTGCAGCAAATACTATGATGTTATTGTTCAAAAAACGTAACATGACTATAGAAAAATAAATGACCCAAACATAAYATACTGGAAGAGACTAAATTCCAATTTTCTGCACTCCTTGAGACCCCCAAGTGCACAACAAAATGTATTTAAGGGCTACAAAAAGTGATGTTTTGCATGATATGTCCCCTTTAAAGATTGTGCTGCTCCAAAGTTTTATTGCCTTTTTTTATTGTGACAATGAGGCGCATCAGAAGAACTGACCATCACTGTTCTCAAGTGTAGCATCGAACCGACTCGTTTAACCTCATTTCACAACAAAGTGAAGTCGAGTCAGGACCCAGTTCAAAACACTGAGCACTCCGAAATCTGTACTTTGTGCAACACTTTAAATTGTGATCGCAGTGGCTAGTTAGTGCATGGTAATACAGTCCTTGWAATATTTGCACCACATCAGTGTTAACAACTGTTAAAAAGTATAGTAATGAAGCAACATTGCTCTATAATATCTGTGGAAACAAAAATAAAAGTCAAATTTGGATGGCTAAATACAACGTTATAAGTTCCAGTTAGCTAACCTAATGAGCACTTTTCCCAAAAAATATTTTTAAAAAAGTTCACAAAAAACAAGTGAAGAAGTTGCTCTGTCCACRTGTTTTTGGTTGAAGAAATATGCCATACTTACAATCTACTTTTTGTTTTGGTGTTAAAGAGGTGAAAGGAGTTGTTRGAATATCAAATCACAACTTCCATTGCACTAAACACGATCCTGAAAAAAAAAAGTTAGTTTTATGTCCTTGTATGTTGCTGTCATGGGTTTGTTTCATCTCTAAACTGTTTGTTTGGATCTGTTTGAACACGTGATCTTTGTAAACTGGTACTGAACATTTTACAACACCGCTGATGTTCGYGGACTTCACTCCATTTAAAAAAAAACTGTAAACGTCACACGATGCTGTACATTGTTTTAGTTTTTTTTTGTACTGTTTCAGTCCATTCTGACCAGTTCAATTTTATCTCAAATGACACACGACTTGTTTCTTGTCCTTGWAACTCACATGAGTTAGAGGCACACTGACAACATGCCCATGTTGTGATACATTTTGGTCCAATTCTCTCTTCAGTGTCCGTCTTTGTTTACATGATGACATCTTGCATTAAAAGAGAACTACAGTCTATGGTTACTGCCCTTGAATATCTGTAATTTAAATAGTGCTGCTAGAGGGAGAAATCTAAATGTAACAACGTCAAAATAAATACTTTATTAATAGATTTTTGCCAGTTGTGATTGTGTCTTTCTTTGACAGACGAAGCTTATAGTTTCACTTGAACTGACGAGGTACACTTATTTACTTAATTATGATGTTAGTTATGGTTTTCTTTTTTTTCACTACCATCAAGTTTGTTGTGTTTAGACTTCATAAAAGATGAAATGTAGTAACAGACCAAACAAGCAATTTCGTATTTGGCCCAAGATTTTTCAAAAACGTTTACCAATTTTGCCTAAAACCATGGTCAAATGTCCAACCAGATTTATGCCAGAAGTACAACAAGTGTGTAACTGAGGTGCAACTTGCCAAAGGGATATTAAACCAGTTTGTGGTATTGATGTATGTTAAATATACAGGATGAGTCAAAAGTGCCAGGACCCTCATTTATTTCAGAAGGAATACCAATTTCCCCCATCCTGTAAGAGTTAATGCGCAAAGGCAGAGATGGAAACACATTTGCCGAATAAGTTCTGACCTAGCGAACATTTAAGCAGGCAGTATGCATGGAATTTCTTCTCGGTGGAGTCCAATGTGAAAAAAACAAAAAACAAAAGTCAGACTCATCACCCAACGTTATTCATCGTCAAACTGGTGTCGGATTAAGCTCCTAAGTTTTCATCAGTCACATTTCACCATGTAAAACATCTGTTTTATCCCCTTGYATGAGTTTGTAATGGTTTGACTCTCTTTATAAAGAGCTTCCTGGCTCCCCCGTCTCCAAACTTTGAGGCCCGGCAGCTCTCTGTTCACAAGCCTAGTAGCGAGAAACTGTTCTGATTGGTTGTTTCGGAAATGTGGTGTGTTTGAGGAAATGGAAAAAGTAGGTTTCATGGTGCAGTCACGCACTTCCTGGTCACAAAACGTTCTGTAAACGTGCACATTATGGCAAAAATTATTCATCATTAAATATGGTTTTAACATTACTTTTATGAAGTTTGAAGTCCGTGCTGTCCAATCCAGCTGTTTTT
>NW_013952402.1:6380198-6391040 GCF_001266775.1 Austrofundulus limnaeus | reverse complement strand
CGTGAGCATAAAACTATTCGTCACAAGTATAGAGTAGCAGGTCTAAACAGAGTGCTTACTTTTTTGTTTGAGTTGTTTTTTTGGTTTTTTTTTTTTTTCAAAAAAAGTCACATGTTGGCTTCAAGAACATAAGGGTCATTCTAGTAAAGAGAACTCACGGAATTAGTCTTCATGTCTTTTTGAAACACTGAAGAATGATCTAATATAAGTTCCTTTTATCCTAAAATCTAATAATTTGATTAGTTAAAACCCTTCCTGTGAAACATTTGTCTATACGGACTTTTCTCAGAAATACATTCATTCCCCCTTCTGACACAGTTAAGAAATTTCTAAATATATATATATTTAAAAAAAAATCCACTTCATTTAAAAATGTATTTATTTGATCAACTGGATCAAAGTATTTTTTTTCCCCAGGCTTTACATTCGAACAAGATGAGACCACATGCTGCGAACAAGGGAGAAGGCAGGTTTGTGTGCATGGGTGCTCTCTCTCATACAATCCTTTGTATGTATGCAGATCCCTTTGTCGTGCAGACCTCTCTGCACGTGGGCGCTCTTGTAAATATATCTGTTTCGTTTTTTTTAATCATTCTCAGGCAGTCTTCTGATCCGTTTGCTCCGGAGCCGTCGACGCCGAGTCCTCCTGGGTCTTGTCTAATCCCTGGCTCAAGCCCTGATCGCTGGACTGTGCGCCGTCTCGCACCGTGGTGGCGGCGTTGGAGGCGTCGATGCTCTCGTATGGCTCTGATGTCCACTGAGGGCGAGGGAAGAAAAAAAACGATGAGGGCGAGGATAAAGTTTCGTACAGAGGTTGAGCTGAGAGCGAGATTTTAAAAAGAACATGAATTAGAAGATAAGGTTGAGTGGTAATATTATACCCATGAGTGTCTAAAAATAGTTGTACTATAAACTTCAAGAACACTGTCACAGTATCTTATGATAAGTTCTTTTTTATTTCCTGAGTGCGGTGCAACAACTACACTGTGCCTTCAGTTTTAGCACCACACCAAGGTCGGCTGATCTTTTTCTGCCAACCTATTGTGCTGCTTTGAGCTAAAGTAGTTGTCAGAGGGTGGAGGGAGGATAAGAGGGATAGATGGAGGTCGTAAAAAGATTTTTTCCCAGCAGAATGAAATCATGAAGGACAAACGACAACTACAGGCAAGTTCCTTTAGTCTCCGTGCAAAGGAGCACATATTTACGATGTTTTTGCACAGTAATTTGAGCATGTTTTTACCCTTGTATTATCTTTAATTTATCATTTTATGAGGCTATGGAGAGGTTGAAAAGTGACCTTCTTTGGAATCAGAATGTCTACAAAATATTGAATAAATCGAGCCGACTGCTGACTTTACAGCTYGTGATTCATGAAGACATTCCACCAATTAGATATTATCAAAACAGAAGATAAGTTTTAATGTTTGTCTGTGTGTTTACCTTCCTGATGGCCTGGATGGAAGCTTGATCAGTGTGCATTGCCAATGCAATGCACACTATTGTGATTCGTTTCCCATCCAAGTCATCTCAACTTTGCCATGCTTCTCCTCCTGCATACTTTGTCCTAGAGCTGCCATTGTAATTTATATCTGTAAAGCTCCCATGCCAAATGATGGCTATGCCTTTTGGTGCCTGTAAAACTTATAGTTTATGAAATATTAATGTTTAATGAATTATAATAGTAGTCAATGGAGCCTTGTATTGGTCCAATACTGCCCCATGCTGTACTCAACTTGGTACTGCACCATAGTTTAATATTTCAACTCAGTAGTTCAGTGTTTACAGTACTAATATGATTGTATTTTGATGTTTTACTACAATATTGTCTTAATACTGCTCGATTGTTGTAATATTATGCATTTTTGTGTCAATAATTGTATTGGCAATGTGGCCTCTTTCTACACACATACAAACCAACCCCTGCCACCATCTTCTGCCACAGTTCTATTGGTCTAATGGTCTACGTCATGGACTTTCATGTGGGAGATCAGGGTTCAAAACCTAGCTAATGCAACTTTAACAAAAAATCTCTTCAAATTTCATATTGTCACACAATTACCTTAATTACAAACACCTGCTGACGTGGCAGGCACAAGCTGGTATAGAAAACACATTTGAACTTGGTCAAAGTTCATTCTGCAAGTCCAATGCTGCAGGCAAAGCCATGCTGCAATGACATGCTACATGGCAATGCGCACTTGTTTTTACATCGTAAAAACCCATGTCTAGTTTGATTTGTGTCCTACCTGCGTGGCTTTGCTGCCGGACCTGTGCGAGGGTCCGATGGCGATGTTGACGCTGGACGAGGACTGCGTGTCGGTGGTGTTCCCCCCCTCTGCGGCCGACAGCCCGGAGATCACCAGGCCGCTGGAGAAACTGCGCTTCCCAAACAGGAGGCTGAGGGTGGAAGAGGATGAGGAAACCTGGTGGAACGGGGTGGGGRTGGGCGGGAAACGACACACGGGAACAAACAGTAAGTCGAGAGGTTTGCAGGTGGAGAGTTTCAGCACAGAAGTGTGTGAAGGTCCCACCTGACTGGAGCGCTGCTGATGCTGCGCTGCCTGGAGCTGCGAGCTGATCCCTCCTGCTCCGGAGAGACGAGGGACCTGAAGACGAAAAGTTTCTTTTTCAGCTAAAACCCACCTTCCTTGAGGTTTTGAAAGAAAACAAAAATGGGCATACCTGAGAGAATATAGAGGCTATGGAAGTGTTAAAGGACAGCTGACTGTTGGACAAACGCTGGACGAGTCCATGGTTGGAGCCCGAATCCAGAATGGGACCTGATTGGCTGGTGACAGGGGGGCGTTGGCTCTGAGGCTGCACTGACCGACTGCGATACTCTCTTCTCCCTAAAGACAACAAAAACAGAATTAGTTTTTGCATTGTCTGGGTAAACAGGAAGACACCTGTGCCACAACTGAGACAATAAAGGACTTTTCCTCATAAAGTGTGTGGCAGAAAATTCTTACTTAATAAATCAGAATAGGGAACCTGCTCTATTTAGTTTGGGACAAAAAGGGTAGTTTCTCTCTGGCAAAAAGTTTTTTTTACTTAGAATCACACCAAATTGATATTTTCTGTGTCTAAAATAATTTCCACATTCAAGCAAATGTAATTTTTTTGTCACAATTCAGTCACAAAATGTTTTATTTGTGTCTCAGTCATGTGTCATGTTATTACATGAGGATTGGGACACCATAACTGAAACACAACTTACAACTACAAACTCTCAAATGTAGAGAGACTTCTCCTGCAATAATTGTATTAAATACTTCATAACCCCAAAACAAACAGAACTGAAACAGATCAATCTTCCACCTGAATGATGGCGAGGATGTGGTCACCGTCCTGTTGATGTGTGCCCTGTCCTTCAATTATGCTGGGAGGGTGGGTTCATTAAACTGTCAGAGACATCTTGGGCTATGACCTCATATTTCCCTGCATATCTATTTATTTGGGGCACATGGACCTAAATGTATCCAAATATATATTTAAATAATGATGACAGCAAGTAAAAAAGCTATGACTAAGTAATGGCTTAGCAGGGATCTACCCACAGTTAATGAGTGGACGGACATTGTTAATTCTATTCGGCGTATTGGGCGTCTGACCTTTGACTTAAGACTACAAAAAGAAATGGTGCCCTCTGGGAAAATAGGTTACACATCCTATGGTAAGAGGTGACAACCTACTATTATCTTGACACGCTTCCTCTACTTTTTTYCCCCCCCCTTTTTCCTGCCTGGTCATTATAAATACCTTCGGTGAACAATATCCCCCATTTAACACCAGAATTGTTCTAGATTTGTATGTTGTTTCTTTAATTGTTGTTTTGATTTTTCTTTTCTGTTGTTCTAAATGTAAAAATTTCTCATGGGGGAAAAAAAACCTGATTAATCACAATACATTATTTTTGTCACCAGTTTGAATGACGCTTGCAACGACAAATTTATTGATCAAATTTTTAGAATTTGTTCTAAATTCCTGTGAAATGAGTGCAAAAGCCCCCAAATTCATGAGAAAATATAGAACCCTTGCAAACATTTTGAGATGTTTTGGATTTTATTTTTTTATAATGATACTAATTTTCATAAATGCATTTTGCCGACAGTTGCAGCCCAACAAGATACAGTTTTTTTTTACCATGGTGATCTCCCCGCTCTCAAAGAGATTCTTGTTCATGACACTATAATCTGACCTTCAGCTCAACATGACTGCCTAAGTGGGAAATCTTGCTTTCCAGTGCACCCCTCTGGTCATTTCTTGTGTGAGTAAAGAAACAGGTGTGTGTGTGTGTGTGTGTGTGTGTACCTGTGTTGTGGCGTCTGTGGCTGTGTGTCGTCCTGGCCCGGTTCTGGTAAAGACTCAGGCTGTTGGACGTGACAGAGGACTGGCGGTTTTGGCTCAACGAGGACGAACCAGCAGCACCGCAGTCCACGTCCTCCATGTTGGTGCCACTGTTGTTACAGCTGGTCAGGTTGTCTTTACGCACCCTGCAGCACGCACACACACAAACACACACACAGGGCACAGATTTATTTATTCATGTCCACATCAGTGCCAGAGACGCAAAAGGGCATCAAAAATTTAGCAAGCTTTGACTGTCCCATCTGGTTGAGAGTGAGAGATGTTATGTAAGGCGTAAATATGTTCTGACTGAAGGCGAACGACCCATCTTAGGTCCTTTACTGCTTTGTGAAATTAAGACAACGATCAAAGAGGATGAAACAGGATTACCGGCCTAATCTAATCTGAAAAAGGACAATTTATTCCTCAAGAATCCTAAAGGAGACCTGTGCATTCCTAACTGAAAAAAGTAGTAAAAGAAGAAGCAAAGCGATACAAGTGATGTTGCTTCAACTACAGAAAGGTAAAGCTTTCAGGTTTCCACTCTCTCTGTAATCCAGACATCTCCGTCTCCCAGGCGTACTCTCGCTCTGTCCCCCCTCACATGTATTTAAAACTACATTAAGTTGGCAGACAAGTCCCTCTGCACCGCTGCCAGTCAATATCTCTAAATCCTAAGAGAAGCACTCAGTCAGCCTGTAGGGAGCCTAAGCGTTTTAAGATCAGTGGAGCCTTATCCATGATGGATTTATCCTGAAACATAACCAGCTAAAATGAGAGCATTATGCTGGGAATAGAATCTGTTATCAGAGCTTGTCTTGTTGTCAAGACAAAAGAATTAGAAAACGGCTCAGAAACATACAAATCAGTCTGATACTTTATGCTAAATGCTGGGTAAACCTTAATGCTGAATGTTTCATTAGTGGATATGGACCTCTTAAAGTGCCTGTGACATATTTTTGAATTAAATATGAATGTATTTTTTGATAGATAATAATGTTAATGTATTGCAAGAAGAATTTCACATCACTGAGATGAACAGTTTTTGAGATATTCTCCTGTGAAGTAACAGGAAGTGATGTCAAAGGGGGAATCTCTATGTGCGAACAGAGCACAATGGCTGAAAACAGACTGTAGAGAAGAATCTGATGTTTCTCGTGATTATGTTGAGTCACTATCAGATAGGGATGAAGAAGAGTTCAAATAATATTGTTTCTATAAACAAAGACCATGAAATTTTCTTTCTTAGTGTTCCCCTTTGATGTCACTTCCTGTTTCATTATGGCTGAGCCTAATTCAAAGGAAGATGCCAGTTGCATTGCATGTATTGTGCCAAGTTTACTGAATTCAAAGATGTTTTCTTTGACTTTTCTGTATTTGAAGAATGTGCATAGCAGAGGTACTTTAAAATTAAGCTTGCAAGCTATGAARCTTCTCAAATACTATTAAGATTAATATTTTTATTAGTGTATTCTTAGCATCCGAGGTCCGCCTCCAGAGAATCTGAAATTTTGACCATGAGAAAAATTTATTGGCGACACCCTGCACTTAAGCAATCCACCGGGGAAGAGAATGATGCACTGTAAAGTCCAGGATGTTGCAGGAAAATGCTGCACAGGGCAACAATTTCTAAGCTGCAGTTTTAATCTTTGTAGCTGAGTTTGAAATAGTTGCATATGAAGTTTTTCCACAAGTGAAACTGTCTCCCGTGAAATTCGTTTGTCAAAGTCATTTAGGGGTTTTTAGGAGCTTTGATCTTAGCTGTGCACATGCTCTGTGTTAAAATAGGATCAAGTGAGCCTTTTATCCAGAGCATCTCGCTCAGAGATCTTCAGACAGCTGCTTGATCCAGAAACTGGACTTGTGACCAAAATAAATCTAATCTGTTCTGTTTTCTTCTGCTTGTGAAGACTGCGGTGCAACAGGGAGGATCTCAGGGAAGGTTGAGCTCAGCAGGCAAGAAGGACAAGACTTACAGCCTCACAGGGAGGGAAAAAAATAAAATAAAATACTGACCGAAGCCATTTAGAGCAGAGCCAGGAACGAATGGCATCCAGGCTCAAAGCCCCTCCTCCGATGCTGCGAAGCGTTCGGTGCGTTCCTGCGTATGATGTTGTCAGGGGTGACACATACCTGTAAAAATAAGGACATTAATGTCTCATGCACGTCAGTTAGAAACAGACTGTTAAACGCGCTGCAGCTTTGAAATCAGGCTGCAGCTCTGAAACATACATGGGGTATCCCAGCGGCTGGTCGCAGGATGAGTTCACCATGTTCCTCAGCGCTTGCTTTGAGTTCTGGATGCTGCCACGTTCTGGGTTTCGGTTCCGCAGAAACACCAGCTCCTGCTGCTGACCCGCCCACAGGCCGCGCACACACTCCTTATTGATCTGCAGAGAGGAGGGCCGATCATACTGGAGTTCAACAAGATAGACGAGGATTATTTAAAATTCAGTTGAAGTTGTTGAAAAACTCCTGGAAAAACTGAACATGTGGAAATGAAAGCAGTTTGCTGTGGTTATAGCCTTCAAAGAAAGTTTGGTCTCATTTTTGTGCTTTATACCAGGGGTTCTTAACCTTTTTGACTTCGGGGCCCAATTTGTTGAACATAAAGTGGCACGAGGCCCAGTCAGACATTACCAATGTATGGATCAAAATGATAATTATTCTAATCTAAATCTTAATTTTTATTGTATTTACATCATAACTAACATAACTAAGTTAAATACACTTACAGTTTAAAAGTAAAATTCCTGTCAAATAATCACAAGACATGATTATGACAAACATTTTTATACTGTAACCTCCCCATAACAATTATTTGAACAAATACAAAGGTCAGTCAACAGACCACTCAGGATTATCGACACAAAAATATATATTTTTAATATAAACAATAACAAAAATATACAATTCAAAAAATAAAATTGTGGGCATAAAATAAATAAATTAAAAATATTTAATGTATATGTTTCAAATAAAAACTAAAAATAAATCTGATAAAGTACAAATGAAAATATAGCATTTTAAAATTTTTGCAACCAGAAGCTGCTCTTCATATTAGTGACAAACATTAAAAGTTTCTTTAAAATACATTCAAAATGTTTAAAAATAAACTACAAAAATTAATTTAAAGTGCAAATTAAAATATAGTTGTATCTGCAACTGTATTCGATGTTTTGAACTTTTAAAATATTGCATGGTAAAAACAGAAGAGCTGCACTTCATATTAGTGACAAACTTTGGTGTTTTCTGATGGGTTACCTTCATTTTTGCTTCTACTTTTTGTTTAAAATAAATTTCCATTCTCGGCAGGTTTCTGAGGTTCTTCTTCAAAAAGTTGTTAAACATCTGAGTAGCGCAATACTGCTACTAGTGGTGAGAAAGTGTATTGYACCTTATTCAAAATCAAAGCGGTCCCACGGCCCTCTGCGGCCCAAAGTTAAAAAACGTTTTTCTTTTGAGGCCGTCAAGGTGGCGCTCGCGGCCCAATTGTGGTTAGTGCTTTATACCACGTGTCAAACTCAAGACCAGCAGGCCAGTAACTGAGTTGTAACTGAGCAATTTAGCTGGATAGCACAGTATTGATGTCCCAAAATAAAACAGCTTTAAAGCCAGCATTGACCTTAAACTACACCTCCCATAATGTAAGCATGTCAATTATGCAGGGGGGTTTCAAATGGGAGAGTTCAGAATTTAAGACAGCAACTACTCACCACAACTCATCAGTAAGTAAAACTCTCCTGCTTTTACATTTAATAACATTTCTGTATTATTTGTTTCAAATTTAGTCAGTYACACTTTTCAGTGTTTACAACAGGATGTGTTAAAACGCTGTTCCTATTCAGGAAATACCATGTAGAGCTCAGTATTGTTTGTTAGCAGTGCTCAGCTATAGTAATGAGATGAGAAACATGATGCTTCGTGTCTAACATGAAACGTCAAAGTTAATTACATCCGGCCCTTTGATGGTCACCGTTACGCTCATGTTGCCCTTGGTGAAAATGAGCTGGACACCCCTGCTTCATCCTGTATTTAATGAGATTCTTAGGTGTGTCTTTTTTTTTTTTTTAGTAAACCTGAAAAAAAAGCACAAACAAACCTTGGCAGTTTTTCAGCACCTAGCCTAGCCAAAATGGTTTGCTTTTATTTTTTCAAATGTTTTCTATGATTGATAAGGTATTAATTTCGATAAGTGAACTTCTGTATACGGAAACCTGTAAATTCTTTATTATAGGGATGCACTGATATGAAAATTTCAACGACATAACAACACMGATACATCCTGCATCCCTACTTTATTATACTATTTTTAATTTGATGTATTTCATAGGTTTTATAGGATGCATAGTGCCTAACGTGTAAACTCTGCGATGACGTCTAGAAATCACGCTTCTGTTTGCCTCTTTCAGCATTCATCATCCTGCGTTTCTGCACAAAAGGCTGAAACCTGAACCTTTCCCTCCGTCTGTTACCTTAATGACCTTGAAGCTGAGGTGCCGTTTGTACAGCATGATGATCTTGTACTCGTCCGTGCCGTCGTCAATCATGTGTCTGAGGGTGAGCAGCGTGTCGCGGCTGGACAGCACGGCCTTCCGCCAGGCGGGGTCACTTTCGTGGCAGATTACCAGGCTGCTGCGATAGTTTGTGATGGCTTCATACAGGATGCACGCCTCCTCCGTCTCCTCGAGGCATGTGAAGTGATCCTGCAGGGCAGAAAGGAGGGRAAAAAAATACATCACCAAGCTCATCAGGTGTCTGGACACGAGCCGTAGCTGCTGCATGAAGCCGCAGCTGTCAGCTTTACCTGATGAAGCTTGAGGCTCATTCGGACCGCGGGGGCCACCACCTTCTGCAGGAGGTCCAGATCTGCAAACACCCACTCGTCCTTTGTGGCGATACGAAAGTCTCCTTTAAACAGGGTGTTGAACCCATACAGAAAGGATTCCAGGCTTCAAGAAAAACAAAAAAATATGAAACACATTTTATATATAAACTACATTAAAAAAAGAAAAAAAAAACAGGAACGGGAACAAAAAAAAACTGTTAAAACATTTGTTTTAGTACGCAGCTGCTAGCACCCTCTTCTGGTGAGTTTTTGCAGCAGCAGTCAAAAAAGCCAACCCTAAAGTAGCTTTGAATAGCATTATTTTGCTCATTATATATACTGTATATATAAAGCTTCAACAACATAAAGGACAGTAAAATTAAAATCAAACTGGAACTGATCCGTGATGCATGATACATGAACATATTGTTTTCCAATCCAATATGATGTTTGTGTGATTTTGTTTATTTGACTGGAATCCATAGTGTCCTGAAAATATACTGAAGTAGTCCAAGAGACCAGAAACAGGAAACAATAGTGTGAATGCTGACTCAGCATTCCCACAATGAACATTTTATTTCATTTCAGAGATAAACACTTTTACTCTTGTTTATTTTTATTTATTTTTTTTTTTACCTGTTGGACATGTTGTGCGACGCCGTACCGAGGGATCTCCTGCCCAGGACAGAGAGTGCGTAGGACAGAGTCACCAGTGGGGAGTCTTCATCGCTGTCCACAGGCTGGACGGACATAGAAACCATCAAAAACACAAAGATGCAGGTGGGCCAACACAACAATATGTGTTCTGTTTTGTCCAGTGATGCATTTWTGTGTTTTTAACCATTCACCTTTTGCTTTTCTTTAACTTATCTCGTACTGAATAAATGATTAAAAGTACATTATTAAATGTTTATATCTGACTCATCTCTGTACCGTAATAATAGATGCTGTTAAGTGGACAGACGGGTCCTCAGGTGATATACTGTACCGTCTCCATCTTCCCAGCACAATACTGAATCCACTCCAAGTAGACGTTACAGAAGCTGGCACGAGTCACCCCCTGCAGGCAGTGCACGTAGTCTTCATCGATCTTCGCACTGAAGACCTGAGGGTCGCGCTCGATGTGGTGCCACTTGGTGTAGGCCTGTAGCGCCTCCTGGACRGCGGTGTCTTTGAGCCAGGTGCAGAGTTTGGGAGAGTGGACCAGGAAGTAGATGATACTCTGAAAGAAAAGAAGAAACATGGCCGCTGACTTGACGATGAAAGCAAAATATTCCTAATACCAAACAGGAAACGGCTTAATTAKTACCAGCCACTGCTGATATCYTGCRTAACGGTAATCAAACCTTTAGGTAGTAGGTGATGAGCAGCTTTCGAAGGTCGTACACTTGCAGCATGGTGGCAGCGTTGTTCTCGCTGATGCTGTAACCCTCCARCAGGTACTTGGTGGCCATCACCTCCCAGGCCAGCCAGCGCAGGTTGAAGGCGGCGTTGCAGGACAGCATGTGAGGCAGGTGACCCGGCTCGCAGCAGCAGCATCCGTCGTCCTCCTCCACTCCTTCAGTGATGGCTTCCACCTCCCGCTGCTGACAGTAAGTGCCTGACGAGGACAGACGTGGACGTTAGGAAACTGAGCTGCCTCATCAAAAAAAAAAAAAAAAAAAAAA
>NW_013952402.1:6375489-6379817 GCF_001266775.1 Austrofundulus limnaeus | reverse complement strand
CTTTATTATGGTATAGTATTTAAATATATGCCTGAGAAACACATAATATTGCCCCTTTAATTAATTTTTTGGTCAACCGTAACACTGGAAAGGCTGCACCGATCAGCGTGAAATTTTGTAGGAATGTAGATGTGTCCAACCTACACTGTGCCAGCCAACAATTTAAAGATAGACCCCATATTTGAGGAGTGGGCTCCATCTGAAAAGGTGCCAAAAGTGCAAAAATGCTTATAACTCAAGAACTACATAGGAGCTTCAGATTGTCTTTAGCCCAAATAAATAAATAATTATAAGACATCAAGTCATCATTTTGAGATAGCATCTGTTTAAATGGCTAAGAGGAWCTTTTTTTCAGATTGACAGAAATGGCCTTCCATATATTTCTGACAGAACAGAGTAAGAAAGAAATCGCTATCCTAAATGATGTTAAATTAATTTGAGAGGACAAACCTGTCTCCTTGTCCACCTGTGACACCAATCTGCTGTTTGAGTTGTCAATGCGTTTTGTGCTGCAAAATCAGAAGACAGAAACGGTAAAAAAATAAAATGAAAAAGTGCATCTTCTAAATATAATCCTAATAGTTTGCACAACAAAGCTGCAAAAGTATTTTTAGACAGCTCTCAGTGAGACGCACTTCAGTAAGTGCGATGGGAGCAGAGCTGTCTTTTTTAAATTTATAAACAGAGTTTGATGAATGTTTGTTTCTTTGAGGTTTGTTCTTTTATTGCAACATTTAACAGATAAACTTGCTTATTAAGTAGAAGTATTTTGGTTTTGTTTCAGAATAGAGGCAAAATGTTTTCTTTTGGGAGGAATTGGACACAAGCTCCCAYAAAACGCCTCACTTGTAGTTTCGTTCCCAGAACTTGATCGGCCGAGGGTAGGAGGAAATGAAGACGGCACTTCCGAGGAAGGGCGCCAGAGGCGTGTAGAAGACAGTGGTGATCAGAGTCTGGAGCAGCAACATGGCTGAATCTGGAAACACGTGGGGGTTCAGGGAAAGAAAAAAAGGCTGCTATTGATGCATTTTCAAACCTAGAGCGGGACTCAAGAGAAAGGATACGAGGCACGGCGAACGGCTGAGCGAAGGCGTGGAAAGCGCTGCCCCAGGCGATCTGCCAGGGAGCGATGTAAACCAGGATGAAATGGAGTTTTAGCAACAACTCGCGCATCTGGGGGAGAAAAAAACAGAAAAATAGATACTATATAATGTCCCATTGTCACCCCACCCTGATACATACTGAGCTAAAATGTATTGTTCTAGCTGGGAGTAATCCTGCAGACATATTGTGAACTTTTAACATGTAAGGTGCTGGGTGACATGGAATTTTCTAAGCAATGCTAGTGTAGATAGAGAGCTTTTTTTTTCTTCCGTACGTTTGTTGGTCCCTTTCTCATTCCACAAATTTTATGCTATTTCAATATATCAAAACGTTCAGCTCATTCAGGACATTCCAGCTATAACTTTTGGTATTTATSCTTTTTATACTTTTATACCTTTTAGCTATTTCACTTTTTTAGCCACCTTTTTGCCATTGAAAATGAAYGGAGCTTTTTTCAACATCCTTAAAATCCTTCAAATTGTTTCTAAATCTTTACAAAACCGTACACAATTTGTTCTGGTTTTGCTCTTATTAAATTCCTTGTGACAATTTTTGCTACTTTTTTTTTGCAAATTTTAGCTTTTTTCTAGTATTTTAACTATATGTCTGCCCTTTTCTGTTATTCTTTTGTTCATTTTTTAATTTTTGTGCTTCTTTCTGCCATTTTGAGTTATTCATGCTTCTCACAATTGCTTTTTCTGTGTTCAGACATTTGAGCTTTTAGCTTTTAGCTTTTTTATGCTGATTTACCTATATTTTTGCTCCWTTTTACTGATTTTCTGCTTTATTTTATTTTTTCTTCTTTCAGATTTCCAAGTTTAACTTACAATACTTTAGCTATTAAACATTTTCAGCTCAACTTCAGCAGCTTTCAGCTAAAGTTTTCATCAACAGACATTCACACTAGCATTTTTGCAGGAAATGCAATTCTTTAGTTTTGATTGATTTTACCTTGTGGAAGACAATAGACATGACAAAGAAGTCCAACAGGAAGCTCTCTGAGGCGTGCGGACAGTCAAAGTAGAAAAAAACGAGCGTGAAGAGAAGTGTGAGGAACTGGAAGCTCGGATCGCAGAAAGACGAACGCAGGAGTTTCAGTCCGGCGACTGTCGTCAGGAGAACGTCGCAACTGGAAGCGGCACAAAAACAAAAGGCGCGTTGAGATTTGGCGGTCGGGTGTGAGATTTTTGTGGCTGCTCGAGGCCACTCACTGGATTCCCAGCTTCTTGCGGTGACTGAGGGCGAAGCCGTCRTTGGTGAGGGCGCTGAGCACGACGGCAGGGTACACCACGTACTTCTCGAAGCACAGGAGCCCCACGTAGAGACGCTCAAACCACATGAGCACGGCATCCTCTGTGCAACACAAGCAAGAAGAAACAAATGGTTTGTGGAAGAGCATCTTTAAGGAAAACCATGTTAGGGTTTTTTGTTATACTATTATTTTTTATTTCAAACTTTACTCATTACATAAAAACAAAATTAAATGGCCAATAATAAAGGAAATACAAATAAAATGAAATGAAAGGTGGCAGAGAAAAGAAATAATTCTTATAATATCTGCCCCTTTTTTCTCAAGTWTAAATTCTAACTATAATAATCTTCAGTTAAAAAAACAAACATCAAATCTTTATGAATGGCTACATATTAAACCATTTCATACTTTTTTAACAATCTAATCTTTATAATTGTCTTAAACGTATACATTGATGTGGCACTTTTAACATCGTCTTCCAAATTATTCCACAATCTCACTCAGTCAGCGTCGCGAATSCCCTCTGAAGGATTATTAGCCATCAGAGTGGATTCCAAGTTTTACTGTATATCTTCATTTCCTGTCTGTTATTTAATAACAAATATTAGAATCAGCCAAATCATAGAATTTCAATAATTTCAGTTTACAAAATAATATATTAGATGGATAATGGTAGCTTTTTTCGAGTGATAACTCCTATAGCCCTTTTCTGCAAAACAAAAACAGGATTTGTAATTGTCTTACATGCTTTACCCCATACCTCAACACAATAGACCAAGTGTGGAACAATTAATGTGTTGTAAAACATTTACAGAGCTTTATCATTAAATAAGTCCCTTACTTTGTAAAGCAATGCAATAGATTTAGCTWGTTTTATTAAGTAATTTATATGAGGTTTCCATGTCTATTTCTCATCAATAACATCACCCAAAAACTTTACCTCACTGACTTTAMTAATCTCTACACCAACTCTAAATGGAAGTTTTAGAGTTGAAGTTTTGACAGTCTGTCCTGTGAAAGTAAATAGCTAACCTCACCAGGTCAACAAATGCAGGAAGATTTAGKAGGAAAACTATGCAATAAATACAGTTTCTGACACCCAACAGCACTTGGATTAACAAAAGTACGGTATACACTGTGGGACATTTCTTGTTTCTAYAGGAAAAGGGATGCAAACCTCTGGGTTCAAACTGGTAGTACTCTTTGGTCTTAAGAACCGGGTGAGAGACCCACAACCATGGGTGATGCTTCCGCAGCTGGGGAATGAGGTAGTGGGTTACAAAGCCCACTGTCCCAGCCAGAGCGTACAGCACGATGGTCACAAAAGGCTGCAAGACAGAAAATTCTAATGTTCATTAAAAGCATATGTATATACAAGCAGACAAAACATTTCTGTTCTTAGTATTGGAAAAATGAGAAACAGGAGAAAATCTGACCTTCAGAGAGAGGAACACGGTGCTCGCCGTGATGGCGAAGGTTAGGATGTAGGCAACAGAGCACACGATAACATCAGACAGCAGGATCTCCTTCTGCAGGTTTCAGGAAGGAGGTGTAATTACTCAAAATCCACATCAGCTCTCTGTCTCATTCAGCTGCTTAATTATTCCTGCTTAATTTTGTTTTGCTCTCAGTGATCAAAGATAAAGCAGCCTGGGAAAAGTACACAATCATCTCTGATATTATTAAACTGTAGCAGGCTACGAGATGTTTGAGCTGTAAGCACACACAGTGATGAACAGCAGATTTGTAGCTCGATCTCACTCTCATCAGAAGGTTTACCACGGCCTGTTTGCTCTCGGCCACAGTGATTATGAGTATTGATTGCTCGGGTATAATTATTGCAAGCTGACATGATCTGATGTGTTTCTGGGCCGGATTGTTTCATGAAAACAAAAAGGAGTCACTGAGAGAGTGCCTTCACCTTCCAGTGACACTCAACAAAACTATATATGTATATGTATGTATACTGTAT
>NW_013952402.1:6362427-6374643 GCF_001266775.1 Austrofundulus limnaeus | reverse complement strand
CTATTGAACTGACAAAAAAATACTAAAACTGCATCATTGCAACATCTTTCCTTTAAAACGTCTCAATCCAGATTTACCATGGAGTTCTGCAGTTTCTCAGGCAGCGGGTCCTTAATCTCCGCGTTGTTCTCCTCCGCCTCCTCCTCCTCCTCCTCTTCTTTGACTTCCACGAGCGCAGGCATGATCTTTGACTTGATCAGAGATCTGGAATTGAAAATGTGTTTGATTGGATTTTTCTCACGAAACGCATTAAAGGAGTAACAAGCTAAATTCAAGTTTTTTGTGTGTGTTTAAATACTCGRAGGAACAACTCACAGCAGCACAGACGGGTCGCTGCTCTGCCGGCTGAGGTGGTAGGAGAACACGACCAAAAGGCCACAAAAACCCGAGAACAGGGCGGGGGTGTGCTGCTCGTCCCACGGCTCCTGTGATGTCGCACACATCAGGGATTATCAGATCTGCTTTTTACAAATCTGCCACTGTCAGTCCTTTTTTTGCTTTTTTTTCTCACCTTGAGAGCTCCAAAGCAGAAACCGTAGAGCAGAAACAGAGCGATCAGGCTGCGGAGGATGCTGTAGATGGCAGAGACGAGGCTCGTGGCAGCTGAGATTGACACATTACATCGGGGATGAAAACATACTTAGTCAGGAGAAACAGTAACAAGATACGATCGGCTGGCTTAATCAGAATTTAGCAACATATTTCAACAATATATAGTGAAGAATATGAAGCAGCTGCCATGCTCTGATGGCTACCTGGGATTTTCTGTGTTCAAGTCTCCATCTATTACCTGGATTTATTTATGAAAAATAGTAATCACTGTTATTAACCTGTTCCTCCGAAGACATGAATGTCGACCTGCTCCAGCAGGTAGATGGTGAAAGTGTTAATCTGAGGGAAAAGGCCCACCAGAAAGGTGAAAGGGAAGCAGTAGGTAAAACCTGTTTCAGGCACAAAACAAAAACACATTTCTTATTATTTTTATAGACTGGACCCGGTGCAAAAAGTTCAGAAATGGATGCAGAAAAGCAGCTGGGCAGATGTGAAAGAAACACGTTTGCGTTCCTGCTCACCGACGAGCAGGTCTCGTGTGAAGCGCAGGACGTCGTAGCAGATGATGGTGACTCCGTACAGAGTGGAAACGGGCAGGTCTTTCCTCCTCAGCAGCTGCTCCAGGAGCCAAATCAGAGCGCAGAAAATACAAAAGTAGGCCGCTCGGCTGTAAGCAACCAGCTGGTTGTGGCCCTGGTGACACAGAGTTAGACGTTTGCTTGCATGCCTACTTCTAGAGTAGCATAAATTTGGGTTTTGGCGCGATGACGGCGAGTTCCAAAGAGCTTCTGATATTTATTGTTGATAAAGAAAAGTACAATAACAGGATTTTTTTTTAAAAAGTCAAGACATCTAATATCCAAATCAGACTATAATAAATAGTGACGTTTTACAACAAAGTTACAAACTCACATGTGTTGGTGACGCTGCATCAGGTTGAACACTCTGAAAAATAAATTAATAGAAGTCAGTATTGAGCTAATATCACTAAAGCACAAAAAAATTAAAGTCTTTTCATGCCAGAGTATTAAACAAAGATCATTATGATTAAGATTAAAGTTATAGCCTTTTAAACAAAACTTGTAAATTTCATAATATATGATCTGGAGTGTGTAGATGTTTCTAGTATGTATTGGAGATGACATTTGACAACTAACRCATTAAATTTCAGCGCAATATATGTAAAACTGGTTGAGTTACAATTCTTTTATGAGTTTGCTAAGGCTGATTATCATCCAGTGTTTACATCCTGAAAGTTTCATAAAATCCATCCAGTGTTCACTCGAAAAACAGATGTAGAGGATTTAATTTAAAAAAATCTGCCAACTAATGCAAAGTAAGTGTGTTACCTTTACTCAGTTCAGCTGAGTGCAAACAGTTGATTTATATTTTTAATTTAATCCGTTCTATCTTGTTTTTTGATGGAGATATTTTGCTAACAGATCTAGTGAACTACAACAGATAATGCCAAAGTTTTAAGCAAAGATCTTGTATGCGATGTGGAGGGTTTACCTTCAGTAGAGAATACTGGCAGCTGGCGATGACCAGGCAGAACTGAAAGACCCAGAAGTCTTTGAAGCAGCCGTGGTTTAGAAGCACAAAACCCAGAAAGGAAACCAAAAAGGCCATGATGATCGCAACCAGATTCTCCAGAACATCCTGGTTCCTTTTAAAAAGAAACAAACACAAGCAAAGGTAATAAATGGGTCACAGCAGTGCCTGTACGTGTAACCTGCTCACAAAGGAAAAACCCATGATTTAAACTAGACGTTACCGTTAGAGGACTGATTTAAAGGATGAGTCACCTGTCCAGAAGCGCGAGCAGAGTGAGTCGGTCGTACAAAATACTGATCCACTTCCCAGGAAACAGCTGAAGTTTGTAATAAATTTTCTTGGTCGGCTTCTCCTGCGTTGATGTCTCCGATGACTCGTCCAAGGAGTCCTCTTCCTGGTTCACAAGAACAACATTAAACACAAATCATTCAGCAGTCAAACACAGACACACTAAAATGTGTCAGATTCAAGTTCGCCATTTTTAACTAGCATGTCAAAGGATTCTCCTTAAGGTTAATTGGATCGTAGAGTACAGTTTGAAGAATGAAAGGAGAGAAGAAGGAGACCTGAAAGATCTCAGGGTGCGTCCTTCGTGGTCGCAGCCTGTGTGCAGGAATGATGCGCCGCTGGAAAGGACAGTCTGCGTGAGTGCCCGCCGTGCCCTCCTGACACTCTGAGTTGGACGACGTTGACAGAAGATCACTGACAACACAAACAGAGAGAGAACAAAGTTAGACAAAAAAAAAAACTAAARGATTTGTGTGTGGATGCTAAGTGCCAAATGATTGCTTAAACAGAGACTGAAACTGAGTTATTAAAGCTAAAAGACATAGAACATAAACTAAAGCTAGACTCGTTTAAACCTGAAAGAAGCAAAATGGCAGCTTAAAGCAAAAGCTGGAAAAAAGTTAGCAAACAGGCTAAAAGCAGCAAAACTCTAGCTGAAAACAACAAACTAGTTAAAGATTAGCTAAAAGCTAAAAGTAGCAAAACGGTAGCCAGAAGCTAAAATAAGCAAACACTTACTAAAAAAATGCAAAAAGCAGCAAAAGGCTAAAAGTAGCATAAAATGAATAAAGAGCAAAAATTGTTCCCTTTATAATTTGATTTTTTTAAAGAACAATGTTTTTTAAATAACTGATAAAAGCAGAATGTATTTTCCTATGATGAAAATATTTGTAAAGTTAGAAGTTAAAAGTTACAAATACCAAAAGTCAGAGCATCCTAAGCTTAACATTTTGACATTCAAAGGCCTTTTAAAGCAGAAAGTACACAGAAGCAGAATAAAGATTAAAAACAGGACAATAGTGTAAACGCTGATTCACACAACAAATCTGACCGAATTAATTATTTATAAGATGGTAAGAAATTTGCTGCAGGTGAAGCAGATAATAAAAAGGACTTGAAGAGGTGAAGAAATGATTTGAGCACACACCACATGTTGCCTGTGATGAGCTCTGCTCCTAGTGGCAGGTTGAGGGCTCTCTCTGCATACAGCTTMCGAGGTCTGTCCCCTGATGAGACACAAAGAGACAAAAAGCTCATGAAGCTTTTTTTATCAGGAGGAATAGTGTGGGGAAAATTAGCTTTACAAACAGGCGGGCGTATACAGGATCTTATGGCAAAGAGTGATCAAAACGCAGACAGGTTGGTGCTTACTGTGTACAGTATGGAAGGTGTAGGCCTCCTCTTTATTTGTGGCCTCGGGTCTGCAGATGACCTGCAGCATGGAGCTCTCAGACTGGGATGTTTGAGAGGGAAGGGAATCATAGTCCGGATCCTTCTCTGTCTGTGGACTGTAAAAAAAACTGTAAAAGTTCCATCTTTGARCTCCACGTGTCTGTGCTCATAACTACATGTGTTTTTCAAAAAGACAAATAAAAGGTATTTTCAGACATTTACCTGTCAGGGGAGACTATTGGGATGTGTGTTGGTGGGATGGCCTGCAGTGTGTTCGTTGGGAGGCTGGTGGGAGGTTTGGGGCGCTCTGATTTGTTCTCAGTGTTGGGTTCTGATGTTGCATCCGGCCTGGGGCTTGCACTCTGATTTTCTGTACAAAGACAAAACAGAAGTACTTCTTTTTACCGTGCTGTTGGCAGTAAAGGAAATAACACTCGTCTGAGCTTCCCTATGTGTTTTGCTCGCTGGCTAAAAAAAGCTGAATAGCGGTTTCTATTAATCCTTCTTCTACTGAAGCCTCATCTTTACCATGTTTTGTTTGTTTATTTGGTTTATTTCGAACATGTTAACTATATACAGATGATTATTTTAAGCAAAGAAGAGTGAAACAAAGAATAAAGAAGAAAAATTAAAGGAAATTCAAAGGAAAATTAAAGGAAAATACAAGGAACATTAGATTAAATTAATATTAAAAAGTGCACAAATTTGGCTACATTTTCTTTATGTAAAATTGACTCTTAATATTGCAATTCCCCAGTGTTGGATCTGGATGAGAACTTATAAACATACAGAAGTGACATGAATTTTAAAGTACTGGTGCTCAAAAATACAGAACTTTGTATTTATTTACGTATAAAGGTATTTTTCTTATGAAAAAGAGGTGTTAGAGAATATTGACTTACATTATCATGTTTCAGGAGATAAATAGAGCTGTTTTTTTTATCTGTGATGTCTAATAAGTACTACTTGTGCAACCATTGGAGATGATTAATAATAAAATGTCAAGGTTTAAGTATTGTAAAAGGAATTTTACATTTAATTAGAATGTTATACATTTCTTGTATAACTGATTAACATTAATTACTGTATGATTTAGCTGATCTAAAAGCACCATTGGTTAAATATTAATAGTGGAGTACCTCTGGGATCTATTCCTGGGCCTGTATCATTTTATTATCACTTTTATTTAACAAACTGCCCAAAAAAGCCAGTACAATTACAGCATCAGTCTTACGAGGGTATGTAAAACAAAAAGTTAAGGTTGGCAAGCTTAGAAAACATAAGAATTAGGGGAAATTTTATCAAAGTATACAAATTATTTCCTTATTTAGAGTCAGTTCATTATAATGCTTTCTTTATATTGGACTTAAAGGGCATAAACTGTCAATGGGTGTAAAGAGATGTAGATTAAATGTTGGTATCAAAAGGTGCTTACTACATTTGTATTTTGGCATATTTTATACTTAATGAATATTTTAATCTCATGTTAAATGTGTCCTTTTATATACTTTGTGTGCAATTTTCACAAAACCAAAAGAATTATTATGAATTGTTAAACTGTATGATCTTAGCAATAATGGGCAGTAAAGGGATTTTTTTATACGTATGTGTTATTGGTCAAACAATAAAAGCAATAGTGGAAATTTTATTCCAGCAAACATCTGCAGCTTTCTCTTTTTACATGTTTAGATAAAGAARATGGACCAACCTTCCTCTTCAGCAGTCAGTTTGCTGTCTTTCTTCTCTTCCTGTGTGCTCCCACCTCCTCCTCTCATACTGAGGGACCCTAACAAGGAAACAAACTCCAAAAAATTGGATTCGTTGGGAATCTGTCCCTCTTTGGCCTCCAGGTCGGACTTGGAACTGGTCATGGTGTTCTGGTAAAAAGAAAAAAAAATACATAACATATTTGTGAGTGTATTTTGTTTTTTATAATGACAAAAATAGAAGCAGGGGATAGAGCTGAGCGTACCACATTATGTGTTCGCTCTGAGAGCAGATCTTTCCCGCTGTCCATGCTTAGTCCTCGGATGTGGGTCCTTCCGCCCGGTCCGTAGCGGCCCACGGCCGGCGGCAAGCGCAGGAACCCTCGTGAATCCACGTTTGGCTCYGAAGGGTCCGTATCATCAGGGTGGGAGTGGACGTCGATGCCTGATGAGCTGTTGTCATTCATCAGCTGTGGACTTGGTGAGCTGTCGGACTGCAGTCCTCGACGCTCCTGGTCTGGATCCGGGTGCTCCAGCAGCGTGGAGGACTCGGGACTACTTGTTTCTCTACACAAGTGGAACTCTTCGCTCTGGCTCGTGGTCCGCTGACGTTTGGGCGTGGTGTCCTCCCTCTCCGAACGGCTCGCCTCCTCCCCATCCTCCTGCTTCTGCCTCTCCTCCTCAGGAGAGTCGAAGGTGATGACGGGGATCTTGATGTGACATTCTCCCGCGTCCTTTTGAGCCTTGCAGTACACACACACACATGCACACACAGATTTGTCGCACACACACACACACACGCACTTCTAAATGACAAATCTCTGACTTTTAAAAATCCGGTTAAAGTTGTTCTGTCTGACCTGTGCGTTCTCCAGAAGGCTCTGCTTGACTCTCTCCTCCAGCTGAGCAGCCGTCTGAGGGTCGCAGCTCATGGTGATTATGATCTTGATGGTGTCGCTGTCGTCCAGGTGGGCGGACGCRGGGCCCGGACTGGAGGTATCAACCAGAACCACCTCAATCTCATCAGAGCAGTATGCTTCCTCCATCAGATCAGGCTGAGACAYGGTACGAGGGAGAAGAAAATACTTTTTATATTAACTCTTAGATGTCACAACATGCAGATTTTGTGCGTCTCTTTTGGAGCCCACCTGTTCTGGAGACTCTGGGATGTCAATGAACTCGTCCTGCTCGTTGTTTGGGGTCTCCGGTGAGTTGTCCAAGTGCTCTCTAGCCCCCTCACTTCCCTCCTCGCTCTCGTCCCCGCTCCCTTTTGAAGGTGGCAACCCTTCGTCAGCCGTCTCCCCGTCCTCTGCCTCGTTCTCCTCCGTCTCTTCTGTTCTCATCTCRGAGTCTTTTTCCGGTACCCTCCCCTCCTCCGATCGATCGTTTTTCCTCATCGTGGACTTCTGAGCGTCCGCTCCTTCTGTCGCAGCTCCWGCTTCAGTTCTGTCCGTGTGCGTTTTCCTCAACTCAGCATCAGACTTGGGACAGGAGTCTTGTTTGWCAGCTCGGGACGGGGACCTCTGCTGGGCCTGCAGCAGCGGGGCGTCCTGCTCTGGGTTGGGGCTGGAGAGATCATCTGGAGAAAGCTCAGGCTTCGGCTGTGGACTTCCTGCCGCGGGCTTTTCTTCCGCAGGAACCTCCCTCTGTCCTGAAGTAAAAAGAAAGCATGCATTTATTTTTGGAATGGCTAATAATGTCATTTATTTTTTTAGGTTGTGTTGAAATCTAAAGAAAAATTTGTATCACCTTCAGCCGTTTTCACCTCCTCTGACTTGGAGCAGTCCTGTAAGAGAGAAAACAAACATGTAAGTGTTAAGCATCAGCAAAGTGTTTCTGTTACTCATCTTTCACATACCACCCCTATCAGTCCTGGGTCWGTCTCAGTCTGTTTCACCGTCACCTGGATCACTGGGCTGGGACGCTTTCGAGCCAGCGTTGTTATGGCAACGCCGTCAGGTACAGTGCTGCTCTTTCTGTTGGACAATAAATAAATAAACAAGAGATGGGGAGCAATGGAACCGTGACGCCACCTAATCTAAGGTGGGAGTTCATCTACTTTATTTTCATGAGACATTTTTTCCTAGCATTTTAGGTTTTTAGTATAAAAATAAACAAACATATAGAGCACGTGTAAAACTCAAGGCCCGTGGGCCAAATGTGGCCTGCGGGTGACTCACGTTTGGCCCGCCAAGGGGGTATCCCCCCCCAAAAAATAATATATATACACACTGGGGAGAACAAGTATTTGATACACTGTTGATTTTTCAGGTTTTCCCACTTGCAAAGCTTGTAGATGACTGTAATTTTAATCATAGGTACTCTTCAACTGTGAGTGATGGAATCTAAAACAAAAATCCAGAAAAATACAATGTATGATTTTTAAATAATTAATTTCCATTTTATTGTGTGAAATAAGTATTTGATACACCAGARAAATGAAACTTAATATTTGGTACAGAAACCTTTGTTTGCAATTACAGAGATCAGACGTTTCCTGTAGTTCTTGACCAGGTTTGCACACACTGCAGCAGGGATTTTGGCCCACTCCTCCATACAGATCTCCTCYAGAGCCTTCAGGTTTCGGGGCTGTCGCTGGGCCACACGGACTTTAAGCTCCCTCCAAAGATTTTCTATTGGATTCAGGTCTGGAGACTGGCTAGGCCACTCCAGGACCTTAAGATGTTTCCTACGGAGCCACTCTTTAGTTGCCCTGGCTGTGTGTTTTGGGTCGTTATCATGCTGGAAGACCCAGCCACGACCCATCTTCAGTTCCATTACTGAGGGAAGGAGGTTGTTGGCCAAAATCTCAYGATACATGGCCCCATCCATCCTTCCCACAATATGGTACAGTCATCCTGTCCCCTTTGCAGAAAAGCATCCCCAAAGAATGATGTTTCTACCACCATGCTTCACGGTTGGGATGGTGTTCTTGGGGTTGTACTCATCATTCTTCTTCCTCCAAACATGACGAGAGAGTTTAAACCAAAAAATTCTATTTTTATCTCATCAGACCACATGACCTTCTCCCATTCCTCCTCTGGATCATTCAGATGGTCATTTGCAAACATCAGACGGGCTTTGACATGCGTTGGCTTGAGGAAGGGCACCTTGCGTGCACTGCAGGAGTTTGTAGAGTGTTACTGATTGTTTTCTTTGAGACTGTGGTCCCAGCTCTATTCAGGTCATTGACCAGGTCCTGCCGTGTAGTTCTGGGCTCATTCCTCACCTTCCTCAAGATCAATGATGCTCCACAAGGTAAGATCTTGCATGGCGCCCCAGACCGAGGGAGATTTTCCGTTATTTTGTATTTCTTCCATTTTCTAATAATTGCACCAATTGTTGTTGCCTTCTCACCAAGCTGCTTGCCYATTGTCCTGTAGCCCATCCCAGCCTTGTGCAGGTCTACAATTTTATCCCTGATGTCCTTACACAGCTCTCTGGTCTTGGGCATTGGGGAGATGCTGGAGTCTGATTGATTGAGTGTGTGGACAGGTGTCTTTTATACAGGTAACGAGTTCAAACAGGTGCAGTTAATACAGGTAATGAGTGGAGAACAGGAGGGCTTCTTAAAGAAGAACTAACATGTCTGTGAGAGCCAAAATTCTTACTGGTTGATAGATGATCAAATACTTATTTCACACAATAAAATGGAAATTAATTATTTAAAAATCATACATTGTATTTTTCTGGATTTTTGTTTTAGATTYYATCACTCACAGTTGAAGAGTACCTATGATGAAATTTACAGTCTTTTTCTCTATTTCTGTATTTATTTCAGATTTAGTCAGAAATAAATAAATAAACGTTTAGTTCTCATCAGTGTTTAAAAGAGGACGTGTTAAAACACTGTTTAGTCAAAGTTAAACATGAAACGTCAAAGTGCCACCATAACGCTCMTGTGGCCCTCGGTGAAAATGAGTTTGACACCTCTGAAGAGAATAAAGCCAGTTTGAGTCTGAGCTTGTTGCAGCCATACAAAGTGCAAGAACTGATGGGTTTCCTTTTTAGCTGCTGACAAGTGTGTTACAGGAAATAACCTGACTGAAAATCACTRACATAAGTTTATTTTTTCACCAAGGATGAAAGAAAACTTTTGAAAGAGTCTCACTCTGAGACACTCGATCATGAAATCAAATCGGAAAGAGGCATTAGAAAAAACAAGGACAAAAAGGGAAAATAAAGACTCTGTATTTGCTTTTAATCTAGAATGAGTTCTGAGGCCTCAGTGTACTTTTTCTCATAATTATGTTGTTTCTTTAGGGATTTAGGCCTCTAGCCTAGATTTCACAATAGCCAGCCTAACAGCACATCAGCTGGAGCAAAAATACCATTTTAAATATATATTATCACCTGATGCCGGCTGGCAAGCAGGAGTCCGAGGCGTTGCTCTTCTTCTCCTGGGTCTTGCTGAGGTCGGACAGACTGCGGACCACCACTTCGCCCTCATCGAACATCAGGTGCAGCCGATAGTTGGCCATCTTGATGAGGATGAAGAAGACRGTGATGGAAGTGCAGTAGATGCTCAGAGCCATGGTAGTAGGTGGCAGGGCCTGTGGAGGGATGAACGTAAAACAGCTGAATGAGACTCAAGTCCTTCCTTTGCGTTTTTTTGGTCACACAAACTCCGGCGCATGTTTCAGCAAACCATAAAACCTGATTTGATCATTGTTAGGGATTACTGAAGTTTACTGATCCCAGACTGCGGATGGCTCAAAGCAAAAGAGCCGGAGGATAAAACTTAGAATCATGCATCAAACTGATACATGAGTCATACTTTGCTAGACAGAAATTTGGCTGTATCGGATGTTTGCACGGGCAGATTTACAACCTGGTGACGCGCCTCTCCTTGAACTTTTGTTTTGTTTTGCAGGAAACTCAATACGCGTGTCTGCACAAAGACTCAAGTCATCGTTAGTAACAAAATGATAAGAAATAAAGTGGTTTCACTTTCACTTACGCAAGGGATGTATCTCACAACAAGTGGTGTCCAAATTAATGTTTGAATCAAGACTCATTTGATTATCTGGACCCAGATCAGTTATTTAATTGTAGTCAAATTATTATTATTTTTTCTATGTTTACACATCATTTATTTTAGGCAGCACAGCTTTTCTAGTATTTACGGTAATTCTCATGTTTTGCTTCTTAGCCCACCAAGTCTGAAAAAAAAAACAATATGGTGACTTGATGAGAGAAGAAAATAACTTTACTTAAAGAGAACTTAAATATAGCCTAGAGCTTTACAGAAAAAAAATGTTAGATTGACCTAGTAGAGACCATTTCTTTAAAACTTTGACTCAGAGCTAGATTATTACAAGGGCTGCAGCTTGTAGCCTATTGTCACATCTGCTCCATCTGGAATAAAGCCTGATTTATGGGGACATTTTTTGGTATAAAAGACTGAAGATGCAGCTTGAATGTTCAGTGAAGGTTTGGTTGAAAGGTCAGAAAGACAACAAATTATTGAACATGTGATGGAAAGGATGCAGGTTTGTGATCCACAAGAACAGTTCCTGYCTCCACCACTGTCACATCCAGGAGCAGGCATGCGTTCCGTCACTGCGTGCACGCAGGGGGGGAAAAAAACACACTGCTACGGTGCCTCGCTTTTCTACTCACGGTACATGTAGTCACGTCATGACACTGTCACGTTCTCCTAAACCTGTTATGAAATGTGAAGACGATGCTATCTGCAGCTCACGCACCTCCGCGGCCTTGAACGTCATGTTCCTCCACGGGAGGAGCACTCACCAGATGGAGAGACAAGGGGAACATCAGGAGAAAGATCCACAGATAGAGGTGGCAGCAGTTGTTGAATTTGTTTTGGTCCGGGTCGTGGTACCATCCCCCGGTCAGAGATGCCCAGACTCCCTGACGCAGGGTCTGCACAACCTGGGAGCCCATCTCTACTGCCGCCGCCTCCTCCTCCTCCTCCTCCTCCTCCTCCTCCTGCTCCTCCTCTCCGCTCAGGTTGGACGGATGATGGTGGGGATGATGCTGATGCTGCAGGGCTACAATGGGTTGATCTCCTCTCTGTGTGCTGCTGTCGCTACGCCTCCATGTTGGAGCGACGCAGCGCGGCTCCGGAGCYCTCCTTCATCGGCCTGCCTCGGTGATTCTCGGTTTTCCGTTTGCCTTCGCCCGTCCGGATCTCGAATCCTGCCTCGCTGCTGCCGCGGTCCTCATCTTGACCCGCTCGTCTCTCCTCTTTCCTCCCTCTCTCGCTCTCTCTCTCTCCTCGGATCGTACAGATGCGCAGCTCTGACAGCCCCCTCCCCTCCTCCTCTTCCTCCTGCCTCTCTGTCCCTTTAAATCCCACCTTGCCACGTTGTTTGAAAGTCTCAAAACCCACTGTGCGATGTGCTACGCGTTTATTATTAGAGGTAATCAGCTGTACAAACACATGGAGGCTTCATAAATGTAAATGGTAAACATTATAGTTGTTTTTTACTGTTTTAATTTATATTGCCACGCACCTGTGCGTGCAGAAGCGTTATGGTCCATTATTATATGGAGCCCATTAAGAGCCATAAATAAAAACAAAATATGGGAAAGCCAGTATCTCTCTTGACTGGCTGTTTATAGCAAGAAAGTGGGTGAACTGAGCTCTATACTGTGGGGTGCCGTTTGTAAAGTTACAGTCAAAAATTACCACCAATATTTTTTGTTTTATTTAGCCTTTTATAAGTAAAAAAAAGAACAGATTTATTTTTCAAAGTCA
>NW_013952402.1:6354484-6361974 GCF_001266775.1 Austrofundulus limnaeus | reverse complement strand
TCAACTTTTAAGGTTTAACTTAAAACATTTAGATTCAGGATTTATTTTTTTAATATAATTTGAACTATATATATATATATATGAAATTGTAGGAACAGTGAGCTAAATAACAATAAAATGTTAGTGGGAAATTTTTAACACTGAAAAAGTGAGCTAAATAAGGAAAAATGTGTTGTTGACATTTTAAAACACTTCATTTTACACTTGGCTCCCTAGTCTATTCTCTGTTAAAGATGCCACTGATAATATTATAATGTTTATGCATTGTTGGATCATTGTTCTCATTGTAATTCAGTTCTTATTATTATTTTTTTTTCATTGCATCGTATTTTATCTGGTATCACCTTTTTTTCCCCCTCTTGGCATTTACAGGTTTCCATATTTTTCCCATCATTTCCATGAATCCGCGCTCTCCTCATAACATTCCTACAGTGGCTCCTCCTTCTTGCCCACCTCCACCCCCCCACACCCCACTGCTGCTCTGATCACGTGTCATGCAGTCCACCAATCAAAAAGCACTTCAGCCTGCTCAGAGTAACAGCGGCGTCCCAGGGTCCAGGCAGCCGCTGCTGAGATCCTCCTCACCGAGTCCGCTTCGCTTGGCGAGCTGGGGGTGTAGGAGTGGACTTGTGTTGATGAAACTTTACACATTTGTTTTTATACGTTTTCATAAACGCATTGACGCGTTGGATTTATTTTTCCTATCGAAGCGCTTTCTTATCAGTCAACTGTTGGCTGCTCGTCTAACCTCTAGAGGAGAAATAAACTAAAGGRATAAGCGGTCTTGGAGGAGCAGCTCTTCCCGAAGCTACTCCACTCAGCGGGCTGACCTATGCTAAGCTAACCCGCTAGCTAGAAGTCTGGAATGCTGTCGAAAGTCTGGCKTAAAGTCCACAAACGACCGGGCAGGTTTGGCGTTTCGCAATTCGGGTCCTACATGCAGTTTTCTGGCGGATTTGAAAGGGAGAGCAGCCCCACGGAGGCTCTGTGTGTTTACTCGGAGCGGGTCGGGGCAGGTGCACCTCTCGGACACCTGCGGAAACTTTCTAACTTCGCTCCTGCAGTAAAGCGCAAACTCAAACTGGCTTCCCATAGCTCTTATGCGGATGAACTCTTGTAGAATTTTGTTTTATATTATATGAAATAATTTCACTTGTTGAATGATATGTTCATATCACTGTTTATGCATCAGGTTGGTGTTTGCTAAGCCGTGTTTTGGCTAGTCTTAGCCTCGCTAGCTGCTCATTGACCCTCACTTTTACCGGAGTGGCGACGTGGACACACACTCGTAGACACTTTTGTCTCCCCCAGGACTTTGGACACGGTTCAGCTTTAGTTTCCRCAGGGAATCCCTCTCTTTTTTAGGGGATCGTGGCTGAAATGTGACAGTRGCATTATGATGAGTTTAGAAAGCTGCGTCGTTGTTTAAAGTTTTTGTTTTTTGTCCTATAAGCTCTGCACCCTATGGTGCCGCTACGGCCACCGAGAAATGGATGTCTCGCGGGCCGCTTTCCCAAACGGTGAGGGGCGGCCGGGCGGGGGAGATGCAGGTGGACCTGCCTGGACGGAGAGCCCGACGGTCCGGGGGTGCGCTCACTCGGCCCCGCTGTGCCCGACTCGCTCCCTGTGGACAGCCGCTTATGACTACGAGGCGAGCGGCGAGGACGAGCTCAGCCTCCGGCGAGGGGACGTGGTAGAGGTCCTGTCCAAGGACGCTGCCATCTCCGGGGACGAGGGGTGGTGGACGGGCAAACTCAACCACCGGGTCGGGATCTTCCCCTCTAATTATGTCACCTACCAGCCGGCTATTTACCGCCTCCCGGCCAGCAGCGGCACGGAACCGGAGCAGGTCCCCAACTCGCCCACTCAGATTCCCTTCGGTGAACTGGTTTTGGAGGAGATCATAGGCGTGGGCGGGTTTGGCAAAGTGTACCGGGGGACGTGGAAGGACCAGGAGGTCGCCGTGAAAGCGGCTCGACAGGACCCGGACGAGGACATAACGGCCACCGCGGCCGGAGTGAAGCAGGAGGCGAAGCTGTTCTCCATGCTGCAGCACCCCAACATCATCAGGCTGGAGGGGGTGTGCCTGGAGGAGCCCAACCTGTGCCTGGTCATGGAGTATGCCCGAGGCGGGACGCTCAACCGGGCCCTGACCGGGAGGCGCATCCCTCCGCACATCCTGGTCAACTGGGCCGTGCAGATCGCACGCGGGATGCACTATCTGCACGAGGAGGCCGTGGTACCCATAATCCACCGAGACCTGAAGTCCAGCAACAGTAAGCAAAGTTTGGAGTCTGTGTGTGTTGAAGTTAAATATATACAAGTTTCTCAGTGTAAGACTGGGAAAACTACTTTAAAGCAACTTTTTGCATGCTTCTCCTCACAGGTAATCTGTTAAATTKGGCAACTCCACGCTGATTATTGTTATTAAAAATAATAAAACATGATAAAAAAAAAACAGGCTTGGGAAATATTTTTAAAGGAATATCTCAATGCAGTATTAAAATAACACACCATTATTGTAGCTTTAAACAAAGTTTGCAAAAAATCCTATAATTCACATGCATTTCTCCACATTACTGTCACAGTGCTGGATTCCAGTCCTTACAGAGTGGTGGTTGGGTGRGTGTGGGGATGCCATGGAGAGGAAGAGTTTGCCCAGCTGGGTAACTTTCCCCGCACTTTAACCACCCACCCCTCAGGCTTTAAAACAACACACATTCCCAGCCCCCTCTCCACCGAAAAGCTTCAATGCTGTTCAAATAAAGTCAGTGATTTACTGAACACATAAGCAGACACGCTGTGTCCACACTCTCAGCCCATGTGCTTAAACAGACCCAGCCAATGAGTTACACAAAAGATTTATGAATGCATTGTAACGTTTAATGAAGCAAATGTTACAGAGGAAGGTATGTCTTCGTATTGATTTAGTATATGCAGGGTATTATGTTTGTGGAGTATAAACACATTTTATAGTTCTCGCATAGAGCAGCAGGCCCAGTAAGCCAGTTCTGGTAATCAACAACAGGCTGGCAAACTTTGGTTTCCCAGAACTGAATAATGAATGGAAAGGACTCAGTTAGATAAAGAGTCACATACCCACTGACACAGGCTACTCACTTCAACTCAGGTGTGTTTATGTGTGTAACATGACCCCAAACACCATTTCTCTCCTTTTGTGGTCAGAGTCTCCCATCAGCCTGGGGCCATGTGGAGAACAGCTCTGGCTCACTGATGTCTGTTTATCTCCTGCTGTAAAAGTCGGCGTGTGACTGTCAGGACGAAACGAGTGAAATGTACACATGCCAGACAATTTGACTGGAATTAGAGTGGGTCCTGTTGCGCTCACCTGGGCCCGTTTTTAAATCGTGTTGATGAAAACATCATCTAACTTACAGAAAACATTGTTTTCGTCAGATCTATTTAAAAGTACTCATTGCAAATTATAAAATCAAACAAGACAATTTTATCCTAAATACACTGCTCAAAAACAAAATAAAGGGAACACTTAAACAACGCACGCTAACTCCCGATCTTAATCAATGAAATATTCGCATTGAGTACTTTKTTCTGTACAGAGTTGAATGTGCTTCACAAAAGTTTGATTTACTTGGACTTAGCGTGCGTTGTTTAAGTGTTCCCTTTATTTTTTTGAGCAGTATCTTTCAAACTCCAGTAGCTGTAGTTGTATTTTCTAGATTTGAAATTCTGCAAGGGGCATTTGTCRATATTTAGAGCAGTGTTTGGGGGCGATGTTTTAAGTCATTCATTCGAAACTGTACTGCATGCAATTTGTTGTTTCACTGCTAGTRCAGCAGCTGCGTCTAGTTGCACTTTTTAAAAATAAAACTTACGTTGGAGTGGAAATGATGTTTTTTTTTTCTGCTCTGATCTCAGAGCAGAAAGACGTCGGCACTGCGTACTAAAGTGTGTGTTGATTTACCGCAAGTCGTATCGTCATCGCAATATTACGCTCTGTTATTGCACAACCCAGGTTTTCCTGATATCTTGCAGCCCTGTTAAATATGTACCGACACATTAAAATTGTTGGACTCCTTGATCCCAAGCTACGCTTTAATGGACATGCTGATTTTGCTTTTGAATTTTAGATTTTATGACACGTTACCCAATGATTATTAAAATTAAAAAAAATTGTGAGAATGTAGTTTTCGTTTTTAACTTTATATTTCTTGTCCTCTTTATAACATTGCCGCAAGTACCTTTTTAATTGCCTCAAGATAAATATGTATGAAATCTTATCAACAAGCTTTAAGTTCATAAAGCATTTTGAATATATTCAAAGTGGTTTTTATGCTGTGAGTTGATACAAATACATTTTAAAGTGCAGGCATAAAACTAGTTCAYGGTTTAAAACATATTCACACTAGTTTTATAGTCTTGTGGGACAATTTTGCCTTTTAATYCCTTCTGATGGAATATAATAAAGAAATGTACAGAGCCCAGTCCTAAAAGTCCTCTTATTTAAGTGGAAGGTTTTAGCGTAAGGATGGGGCAGATGGAGCAAAAGGGTTTAACTCCTGCTTAGACCGTTAAAGCTAATCGGATGTTTGGTTAACATACACTGACTGCCCTGAACAAGCAAGGCGCTGCTAACACGAGTCATTGTGTTTGTCTTGCCACCTTCCTGTGACCCAGAGAAAGTAAAGTGGGGAAATTTTAAATTAGTGGAGTTTGTTTTTTGAATTGCATGAACCTGATCTTATATAGAACAATATGACCGAATAGTGTTTTAAGATCCAGTCCAAACGCTTGGTTGTTACCAGAAACTCTCAACAATCTGAACACGTATTATATAAATTGCTATCTAAATGGGTAAAATGAAAGAAGCATGTGTTTGCTTAGAGCCAGGATGGTGAGCTCACAAAGGACACGAGTGTTTTTTACACAAACACATGAAAATGGCACCCTGTGGTGTGTTATTATCGTAGTTTAAAAAATTGAATAATGCTGCTAATTTGTTGCATCTGCTGTGGGTCTGTTTGTTTTTTGTTTTTTTGTTTGTTTTTTTAATGTGCATTGGTCTACAAAACAATATAAAATGGAGAGAATTATCTCCACAGGGGGCAAAAGGAAACATGATACACTGTAAGAAGTGGTTAATTAGCACTCTGTTGCTTTTTATATCTAGTCGTGTGGCTGCACATTGTTTTTTTTATTTGTTTATTTTTTGCATTGCAAACAAAGAGATAAACGGGTGTTTCTGTACAGATGTAGATCAGCAAAGCTGTAACGACTTCGCCCGACTACTTTCCCTGCTGTTTATCAACTGGCAGCGCACACATGCTCCACGCAGACGAGCACACGGCTATTTTGATCAATGATTAGCCTGTAAAGTAATATGTTGGAAGTCAGCAAGATTTGTCCAATCTCTTTTGTGTTTTTCAACCTAATCTGTAAAATCCCAGCCTGCAGGGAGGAATGTTGCTAATGAGGGATAAAAGCTTAACATACGTTTACACAATGGACTGGTCAAGCAGCGGTTGCTAGGCTACTGTGGCCAAAAGAATGGCTAGGACTCGGAGGGTCTCAAAGCCCCTCGTTTTGTTTTGTTCGGTTCATATTTAATCTCCCAGAGAGGAGCAGTACTCTTTTATGGTACCAGACTGAGGGGGTTTCCTTCTTACTTTTGTTGTTTTTCTCCTCTGTTTTTTATTATTTTTTTCTTCTTCTTTGTTCYATTTTCCCCCAACTTACCGATTAATATTTTGGGGCTACAATGTTTCTTTTCAAATTTTAAAGAGATCATATTGTTTGGCTTCGTGTAGCCTGATGTCTAACATAAACCTTGGGCTCCATCGTCATAAGAAACTGTTACCATTGTCCTTCATAAGCTACGTTGCGATTGTTTTTGCAGAATAGCACTGACTTGGACGGTGATCTGAGCTGAGTTTGTAAATCTGACTTTTCTGCTACGTCATGCCTTCTAAGGAGTGGGTTAAGCCGTCTTTCTTTCAATTTGCTTTATTTGTTGCATCATTTTTTTCTCACTCCACGCTGTTGGTGCCAATACATTTCTGTAAGTTAGATGCAAACTAGCATATAAGGCAAAACAAACAGTGAAACCTGGCCCTGAGCCAGCAAAAAAAAAAAAGAAAAAATGCCTACTTTAACTTTTCATCATGCTTGAATCGTTAGTATGCAAGGAATGTTCTTGAATGCCACCGAAACTGATGGAGTTCCGTTTGGAGCGTGTGCAACTGCATTCTGCCATCAATCTGAAGCTATTATTAGACTCCATCACACTGTCCTCGTGCTCTTTTTTTCCCCTGTCTGAACACACCCACCCTTCTCTAGAACTGTGAAGATGTTTTAAGCTTTGAAGCACAGAAACCAATTCTTTTTTTTGGTCACATCTAGTATTGCAAAGACATGAATGGAATGAACTTTTTGGATTCAAGCTTTAGAGTTTACAGTACAAATTATTGCACCACTGGCCTGTTGGTTAAAGCAACACATTTTGTACCATATCGGACTCAAAGCTTTCAGAAATCAAGAGATGGACTTTTTGATATCAACCAACTGACAAAAAGTGGCTCATTGACTTATTAGTAGAAAACAATATGAAACAAAACTAAAATAAACTGCGCTGAGCTTCAACTTATTAGTACATAAGTGGATCAAACATATCTTTTTACAAAATGAAAGCTACATATGAATTTTCCTGCACATGCAAAAATATAAAAAAAAATTAGAGGAACTATTTTGTTTTGTTGTGCAAATTACCTTCTTGTAAACTTTGCATTTATTTCTTTCTGTCATAGTAAACTTTGCATCGGGTGAGAGTCTAAAAATCCCCTCTATACAGACAGCTTTGCTTATCATATCATTTTTAGTTGCTTGTTTTTTTATCTGGAATAAATAGGGGGAAAGACAATGTTAGCATAGTTGTTTCAAGGCAAATTTCTCTGGTTTTCCACAATTACCCTCAGTGACACACAGACAGTTACTGCCTGTCTTTTCTCTGACAAGAGAAAGGGCAGAGGGGAGAGAGGAGGAGTTGAGATGCTTTCACTGTGTTTTTTATGACCTCTCCCTGACTGCACCTATTGTTGCTGGCCTGGGTGAAAAAGGAAAAAGGCCCACAGCTGAGAAAAGCAACCTATCCTCTGCATTCCTGTCTGTGGCTTTCTACTACAAAGATGGATGCTTAAATAGCAAAAGGCGTTTGGTGCTCACCTTAAACATTTTGTATGTGTTGGTTCGCCAGGCTGTGTTGATACAAGCTTTTATAGACTTGAACCTGGAGAGGAAGAGGACAGACAATGAGAAAGTGGCCCAGAGAGATGAGACCATGATAGATGGATTTAGCTGACTATTAGCCCTGATCCTTTTCCCATCAGCCAGAAAGCCTGGGGGTACTCTAATTTCCAGCAGCAGAGACAAATCTGCATGTGTGTGTGTGTGTGTGTGTGTGTGTGTGTGTGTGTGTGTGTGTGTGTGTGTGTGTGTGTGTGTGTGAAGCATTCTTG
>NW_013952402.1:6349713-6353800 GCF_001266775.1 Austrofundulus limnaeus | reverse complement strand
GGTAAAAACTGTTGAAAACAACAAGACTGTTTTGTCTTATTGCACAAATTAATATCCAGCTCCACATTTTCTATAGTCATTTCCCCGCTAGAAAAAATATATGTTGGAGGTCCATGGAAGGCAAATAAGTTTAAATCAAATAAACAAAAGAGGATGCAGTTAAAATTAATAAAAGGTATTTAAGCTACATTTTGAACATCCAGAACACGTCCAACACTTGTTGGCTGCTTGTGCTCTTTAGGTCAGACGTGTGTCGGGAAGCTCCTCTGTTGTTTGAGACACTGGGGGGAACTGGGAACACGGCTCGACCTAACACCGGTCTCTGTTTAATGGTGGATGAAATAAAGAAAGTGGYGGTACTTTATTTACTTTGAGCAAGTGAACGTCGTGCTCACAAGATAATTAATCCACCAGATAATTCAGAGGCGGTCTGTTCAGTAAACTTTACTCCAGGAGCTGCGAGGCTTGTTTTCAAGCTTCAGACTGAACTGAAGCAGCGGCTGCTGACGTCATTACGCTCTTGCGCGATGCTGCGTTCAGGACAAGCATGGAAAACTCACCACTCTTATGCCAATACAGTCGCAATGATGCTTTTAGGTACTGAAATGGAATTGCATGAACATTCACGTGGTGTTAATGTAATACAGCCAATCGATAATAAAAAAAAAATCTGCATCGACAAATTTACATAATCGACGTCATCGATTATTTCAACTAATCAGTGCAGCCCTACTTGTGATGTCCACGGCCTACCCCATTAGAGTTGGGCATAATCATATTGTGTGTTAATTGTCAAATTAATCGTTATTGGCTAAATACCACAATTAATCGTGATTAATTTTTTTGCCAATATTGCCCAACCCTATACCCCAGTTACCACTACTGTGCATGTGTGTCAAGGACAGAAAGGCAGATGTGACAGTGGAAGGTGTCAAAGCAGTTTGGAGAGAAAAACAAAGTAAAGAACAAAAAAAAAGAAAACAATTAATCGATTATTAAATTAGTCATAGATTATTTTAATAATCGATTAGTTGTCGATTAATCGGTGCAGTCCTACAATATGGTACAGAATATTTACAATAATATGTAGTAACACGAGAGGATTTCAACAYGCCTGACCTTCATGGAGCATTTACAGATTTGTCATTCTCATGTTGAGCTCTAGGGTGGGAGCAGAGCCGACATTTCACCTGCAAATAACTGCTTGAAAATGTAAAAGGCTGCTGATTTTTGTTTTAAACCGTGTTGCCTGTGCAGAGTTATAGGCCATAACATTTGGATCTTATTTTATTTTTTTTAGTTTTTTATTTTGCTAAATAGAAACCATAAGGGAGAAGCAATGGGGAAAGTGTGGGACCTGCTTTTGGTTTTCCCACTGTTCTTTTATGAAATATGGGTTTGTTGAAAAGTGGAATTAAATGAAAGTTGGACTGAGGGTGGGGTCTGCCCCAGAGCATTTGTATCTCCAGTTGCGTTTAGCTGTTTTGTTCAACACATTTTCATCTCAGAAGAGTTTTTAATTTTTACACAATTTGGAAAAGATTTTTACGATGAGCAACTCTTTCCCACTAAATTGGTCATGTGACTAGGACAGGTGTTCAGTGACTCCAGGGCATTAATCGTCAAACTAATCATTATCGGCTTAATACCACAATTAATCGTGATTAATTTTTTTGCCAATATTGCCCAACCCTACAGAAGAGTGGGAAAAATGTAGACTAAGAAAAATAATTAAAAATGAAAAGTAATACTCAGTTGACTTATGTCTTGTTTGGCTTTAAAATAATATAGACATCTGTAACATCAATAAATTTCCTTTGAAATAACTGATTTTATGTTCACATCATTGCAACAAGTATTTTTTTAGAGTCGACAGAAGTATTTGCGTTTTTTGAAGTCAGTATTAAGTTTTACCTTTCTATTATCTTCATAAAACATTACAGCTCAGAATTTTGTGCCTTAAAGTTTATGAATACAATAAAAGAGCCCCTCCCCCTAAAAAACCAAACAAAAAAAACTTTTAATAAAAATTATTGCTTCTTATTAGGTTCAGTAATCCATTCAGCAAAGCCAGTTTTAGTCGATTTGTTGTAACTTGTGGCTGTTCACTGCTGACTTACCAATTTACAATTATTTTTGTCATTTATTAAAGATGCCAATATAGCTAAGAATGAGCTCTTTAAAATACTACAACTGTTAGCATTATTTCATCTCCTTGCATTAAAAGTAAAGGTCTCTGTAGGCAAGCCACCCTGAAGACTGAAGCCATGATGTGATTTCATTTATTAGCTCAGCTGTAAAAGCTTTGCTTTAGGCAGAGTGTTTGTCTTTCACCTTCAGGCTGAGGTTTGAGTTGGGGCATGACTTTTAACACGAGCAAGCCAGACCGTCTCATTCCTCAAACTAATCTGATGAGATCAGAGTTTTAATATTTTTGGAACTGTATCTGGGATAAAAAGTCTTGCTTTTGTTGTGTGTAGGGCTGCCACAAACGATTATTTTTATAATCGATTAATCACCGATTATTTTTTTCGATTAGTCGACTAATCGGATCATACGTTAATTGAATATAAAACATACAGTACCAGAATGCTGCTATAACTATCATCAGATTTTAGCTATATGCTAACTAAAAATAATTGCTGTGGAAGGCAAGTTCTGCTCTGCAGATACTGTACAGGTTTCTCTTTCATTTTCTTAATATGATCCCACACTTTTGAGCTCCATTGCCAGGTAGCCATGATACCAGAGCCTGTCTAATGTCTTGTGACGTCCATGGCCTACCCCAGTTACCACTACTGTGCATGTGTGTCAAGGACAGAAAGGCAGATGTGGCAGTGGAAGGTGTCAAAGCAGTTTGGAGAGAAAAACAAAGTAAAAAAACAACAACAACAAAAAGAAAACGATTAATCGATTATTAAATTAGTCATGGATTATTTTAATAATCGATAAGTCGTCGACTAATCGACTAATTGTGGCAGCCCTAGTTGTGTGTGTTGTCATTTGCTTGGCTGCTAAAATAATTTACTGGACAAACAACAAAATGGCTGGTCGGTGTTTAAAGTTGCATGTATAACGTCAGCATGGAGTCATGTAGACAGGAGGTAGGTCTTTTATCAGAAATTTCTAGAGGGCTGACACTAAAGTAACGTAGAACTACAAAGAAAGCATTTGGCACGACATTCTATAGGTCAATCAACGCAGACAAGTTTATCCCCAAACCACTTTTCCCCAAGGTTGTGTAACTAAGCCATCAGAAGTCATTATGAGCCCATAGAACCTGCTGGGAGGAATCCATGGAATCACTGAGAGAAGACTTTACAACAGGAAGTTGGAGTATCATTGGTCTGGCGAAACCTGTTTGTAATGGAATTCCTTTTGTTGCAGCCAAGGTAGAGGATCCCCTCTTTGCCTGAGGGTAGTAATTGCTCTAATGGTCCTCCCACGGTAGTTTACTCCTCCTAAAACGATGCTAAAAAAAATATTTCAAGCTTATAAAGATAGTTATTAACAGAAATTGTAACAATCACACGTTAAATTGTGGCTTAAGTATGTTTTAAGTACAGACTAGTTTTTAAAATAGGTAGGACATCTTTACCTGTGTTAACTGAGTGACTATTTAAACTGAGTAGTCAGGAAATTGCTTTTCATACTATATTCATTGTAAATCTGAGTGAGCTAATATAAGTAAAGAGGGTGCAATGCAAGCCTGATTGATGTGTTTGTGTTTCACCTTGTTGTTTTATTTGTAAGGTATGAAAGATAGAGTAACAGGTTGACCCTTGTGCATTTCTAAGGTAGCAGCGGAGGAGCTGTGTGAAGCTGACACCCCACCCACGTCAAAAAATTAATCAAATAGTCAGAATGGTTAGTGCTCCGTTTGTGCAGGTTTGTGCCGTTAAAATGGTCGTTTGTGCAATTTTGGTTTCCGACATATTACATATTATATATTTGGTCATCTACAGTTCACCATCACCCCATATCGCTTCGAAAGTAAACCAAAGTGGGCTAGTTTGTTAGTGCTCCGTTTGTGCAGGTTTGTGCTGTAAAAACTGTCGTTTGTGCAGCTTTAGTTTTCGAGATATTT
>NW_013952402.1:6346695-6348054 GCF_001266775.1 Austrofundulus limnaeus | reverse complement strand
AGAGCTGCTTCATGGAAGAAGAACCTCAGTTTAGCCTATCATATTGCTCTCCTTTTACTGAGTGTCCTAATCTTCTCATTATATTAAATCCTTCCTTAATGTAGCTCTTTTTGTGTTTGTTTGTTTTTAGTTTTATTACTTGAAAAAATAGAGAATGATGACATTGGGAGGAAGACCTTGAAGATCACAGATTTTGGCCTGGCCAGGGAATGGCACAAAACCACAAAAATGTCTGCTGCAGGCACCTATTCCTGGATGGCCCCTGAGGTCATCAAGTGCTCGCTTTTCTCCAAAGGCAGCGATGTTTGGAGGTATGATAAATGGCTCCATATTGAAACAATAAAATGTATTGTTTTGTTTCTACTGGCTACTTCTCATCAGTGCTTTGTTGATTTTGATTTGTTGTATGCCATTTGTTAGTTATGGCGTCCTGCTGTGGGAGTTGTTAACAGGAGAGGTGCCTTATCGAGGGATTGATGGTCTGGCTGTTGCTTATGGCGTGGCAGTCAATAAGTTGACTCTGCCGATCCCCTCAACCTGCCCTGAACCCTTCGCCAAGCTCATGGAAGGTAACTGCATCCAAATCCCAGTGAAGTTAAATTAGCTGGTTTGTCGTTCTATAATTCCTATCCTAACTTTCAAATATGTTGGCATTGGTTAAAGATTTCTGTGGTATCAGAAAACATCCCCCTCTGATGTAAAGTTCAGCGTTTTTTGGGTTTTTTCTATGCGTCGAACTTTAGAATGCTGGGACCAGGACCCTCATGAGCGTCCCTCCTTCTCCTGCATCCTGGAGCAGCTGTCGGCCATCGAGGAGGCCGTCATGGCCACCATGCCACAGGACTCCTTCCACAGCCTGCAGGACAACTGGCGTGTGGAGATCCAGGAGATGTTCGACGAGCTCAGGACCAAAGAGAAGGTACAGCAGAATCGAATTGTTTACACGCAGGAAAGGAGATGTAAGTTTTATATTCCTTATTTTATGCCACATATTRTAAACCACCCATGTATGAACTGTGGTGAACCACCCTGCTATTTTTAGGGACTAAAAAGCGTGTGACGGTTCTGGTTTATTGTTATTTTATTGCTATTAATTTTGATTTTATTGAGTTGGGTGCCAGTCAGGTCTGCCTTCTGACATGTAGGATGTTTTTAACCAGCTTATTGTGATTTTACTGTATTTTACTTATGGTTTTGAGTTTAGTTTAACCAGACACACAAGGATATGTAAAGTCTAAAAAAAATATAAATACACACCCTTTCAACTAAATTTAAATAATCAGTGATAAAAGTTTTTAAACAGAGAAAATGAACACAAACAAGAGGAATAAAGTTTTCCAAAAATATATTATTTACAAC
>NW_013952402.1:6330020-6344150 GCF_001266775.1 Austrofundulus limnaeus | reverse complement strand
ATATTATCGTTTATCGCAATAAATTTTGAGACAATTAATCGCCCAGCAAAATTTGTTATCGTGACAGGCCTAGTTCAGAGTTCACTTCAAACAAGCTTCCAACTTGGCTGCACAAGCAGGAAGTAGAAGGATGAAGCAAAAAGGTGAGGGGCTTTACTCCACAACAAGAGAGGTGGACTTGGCTTTACAAGTACAAAAAAATATAATGCAGGTCAAGATTAAACTTGACAGAGAAAACAAACACTCCCAAAAAACAAAACTACTCGTATAAAAAATACACCCATACAAAAAAACTCCATCCAGGAGCTAAAAAACACACAAAATAAATACAATTACTATTTTTACAATCAAGTCATTTCAGTGCATTAAACCAAATGAAAACAGACTTACTCTTTTGTTGAGTTGAGTGTGTTTTTAAAGCAGCTGGTGTGTTTTAGGTTTTTGTGGCTCAGTTTGGGTTTTGTCGGCGAGAGTGTGGTGGGGAACGACGTGACGAGACGAGCTTTTCGGCGTCGGTTCCAGTAGTTTTTTATCGTTTTGGATTTGGTTGGTTCGGCTTCAGCAAGCGTTGCTGGTAAATTTGGGTTGATAAGCTCATTACATGTTTAACGAAACAAGTCATTATTGTCGAGGTGCTTCAGCAAACTTTCCCCCTTGTTAAAACCTTAATCTGCTTCCCRTAAAGGCCAGTGCTCCTGGCTTAAAGTTGAGGTTAATTAGTGTTTAAAGCAACGGCAGGATCAACACAGAGTCAACCAACCAATGGTGGACCAAATCAGACAAGCAGTGTGTTTTAATTTGTTCTGTTTTCCAGTTAATCTTTGTGTGTATTTTACTGCTCTGTCGTCTTTTTAGTCAGTGTGTTTCTGTAACTTAGAGCTAGACTTAAATCTTTAGCTGTTGCTTTGCCATGTTTAAGTATTGTTTGAATTCACAGGATTACTAGTTGAATTTAACAGATTTCCTGTAAACATTCAAATAATCTGTTATTAGGTGGGTGGCCAACGAGGTTTGACTGTAAAGCTGCTTTAACGAAGTTGTCCAGTAAGAATTATAATTATTTTTATTATTACTCCGCTAAAAGCAATTAAAGTAAAACCAAAAGGGAATGGAGAAAAAACGAATCCATGGGAAAATAGATTGTGTAGCTGTGCAACAAACGAGCAGTAATCTCCTGTAGCAAACTTGGAATTATCTAATCCTCTTTATCTGTAAGAAGTGTGTTTGCAGACTTTGTGTCTGCAGTATGTTCCTGATTTGTCCCTACAGAATAATGTGACCATCATTGTGCAAGAAGAAATATAAACCAGTTTATCCAGGCTATAATGTCCGAATCAGACAGGATGGTCCTCGCATTCATTCGTCTGCTTGTTTTTTTTGTTTTTTTTTTTCCAGGAGCTGCGTTCCAGAGAAGAGGAGCTGACTCGGGCCGCCCTCCAGCAGAAGTCTCAGGAGGAGCTGCTGAAGCGTCGGGAGCAGCAGCTGGCCGAGCGGGAGATCAACGTGTTGGAGAGAGAGCTCAACATCCTCATTTTCCAGCTCAACAAAGACAAGCCCAACGTGAAGAAGAGGAAAGGCAAATTCAAACGCTCCCGCCTTAAACTGAAGGATGGGAACCGCATCAGCCTGCCCTCAGGTGAGTTGCACATTTCACATCACTAACAGTTGATTTTTCACAGAAAATTTGGTTCATGGGTGGAATTTTAAAGACTTTATGCGTATTCCTGTTCAGGGTTAAACGTAAAAAATAATGCTTCCTGTTTTGTATTCATCCTTTAAATACTGTTATTATTGTAACTTTATTGCATCCATTTTTCTGTTCATGTTGCACCCTTCAGACTTTCAACACAAGATCACAGTACAGGCGTCGCCCTCCATGGACAAGAGGCGTAGCCTTCATAGCACCAGCTCCTCTCCTCCCAGCAGTCCCACACTCATCCCCCGGCTGCGAGCCATTCAGCGTAGGTTCACTTTCCCTTCCTGTCTCCAAGTTGGTCCTTTTGCCAAGTCTGAATGTTTCTGTTTTTGTGTTTGTTTTGTGTTTTTACCGGGGAACATTCTTTGCCTCCATGAGGTCAGAGCTGCTTATTTGAACGTGATGATGGAAGGAATCCCATCAGCTCACTGGGAGTTTCATGGGAACGGAACATGGAGACAGTATCTTTCACAATGACAGGAGCCATGAGAACAAAAGCCAGAGCTGCAAGCAGTCAGCCAGTTGTTTAAACAGTGACAAGACTTTAGTCACGCACCAACGCCCTTGTAATAACTGGAGCAAATTCCTCCTGTGCATTTCTGCTCGATGGAGATGTTCAGTGTGCGTGTGGGATGTTGCTGAGATATACAGCATCACTGCTGACTGACATGATTTAATGATGAAACATTAAGATTTCCAGTCATAAAACAGCCCAAAACATTCATACTAAATTCTGCTAGATAATTAAGTTTGACTTCTTATAATAAAAAAAATTAACAAAATATGTAGAGAAGATATGGGGTTGTTTTTGCACACTGCTCTTCCTTTTTAGCCACAAAGCAATGGAAGGTATTTTTTGTTGTGTTGTTGACATTGTTATATTTATAYATTTATATAAACTGTGTGTAGTAGAAGGTAATAGTGGAATTATTTTATTATTTTTATACTGTTTAATATTGTTGTAATTGGTTTGTACAAAAGATTTTTATTTTTCTAAAATCATTACCCTGTTGCTTTATCATAATCTACTAACTAAAGGCAAAATTACAAATTTATTCAATAATCATAACATTTCCAGTAAAAAAGTATTGGAACTGGGATAGAAATTGGTAATACTAGTCCAGTCTTTTTTTTTTTTTTTTATTTTTTTTTTTTTTTAGGGGGAGGTTAATTGGATCTATACCTACTTTTCCTGTAGCGTCCACTCCTACAATAAAGACGTTCGTAAATGCTTAGATTCATTTCTCCCGTTTATTGCTGCTATAGCTTTTACAAAGTTAGYTGTCTTTACCTTTGAGCTTTAATAATAAAAACTAGCATTCCTTTATGATCTTTGTAGTTTTTATCCTCACACAACTTTTATGAGAAAGACAAAATAAGTAGGTCYTCTGGACGGGTTCTTCTTTAGTGAAACGTTTCGTCTCTCCTCCAAGAGACTTCTTCAGTCTGATGAGTTTCAGCTGAACTCAGCCTTATAAGCACTGCCTCCACATGGTGGACAAACAGGTTAGTCACATGCAAAAGAGGGCCATCACCTAACAATAGGCTTGATTAGTTCTATTGTTCATAGAGGGTCATGTGTGTGTGCTTTTATGGCYGAGTTCACCTGAAACTCATCAGACTGAAGAAGTCTCTTGGAGGAGAGACGAAACGTTTCACTAAAGAAGAACCCGTCCAGAGGTCCTACTTATTTTTTCTTTTGGATTTTTTTCTACCTGGATTACTGAGATGCATCAGGACATAACTTTTATGGTTTTTCTAATTATAAAAAGATAACTTCTTGTAATATATATATTGGTGAATGATAAAGTTTTATTGTATAACAGCATTATAGAGTCATTCTGAATCTTTATTAGTCTATGTTTGTTAACAAAGATTGTTCAGTTGGGAATGGCTTTTATTCTGTTTTTATGTAAGGATACTTTATAGTTTAGAGAATAACAAACAACCAATTTGCAAAAAAAAAGTTACAACACATAACAGTATTGCTAATAATCCTACTAGTGTGTCTACCTCAGATTTAAAGCCTGTAGTAACACCAGAAAACTCTTATGTTCACAGTAACCCAAGATGAGAGCAACCGTACGTGGGGCCGCAGCTCCCTCTTCAGGCCGGAGGAGTTTGACGACGTGAAAAAAGGAATCAAGAAAAAAGGAAGAACGTGGGGCCCCAGTTCAGTGCAGAGCAAAGAAAGACCTGCTGCAGCTGAGAGGTAGGATTTAAATAATCATTCATCTCAAGTTCCACAACCTCAGTCAGTTCCCCCATCCCTTTTATTTCTGAGTTGATAATTTAACAGCTGCTGACAGTATCTTCAGTTTCAGTTGTGACCTCAGGAGCCTTCTAACGTCACACCGTCAGCTCAGATTTTCCTTTTACACCTCAAGCTGCTTTCAGTCAACAGCAGCATCCTTTCTTTAAGTAGGGGGGATAAATAYATTGCAAACCAAAATTATTTTTAGTAAATTATATTTATCCACATTCATAAAATCTTCCTTTTTTTGTAAATTGTTACATACTGTATACCCTTTAAAGTCTTAGTTCACCTTATTTATGTTTCTAATATTTGGACCTAGTTTTTCCTCATTCCTAAGAAAATTGTATGGATTTAATTTCAAATTGATACTTTTTTTCAGGAGCTGATAAATTGTGGTGTTTTATTTTCAGAGTGCGTCCTCTGTCCGACGGCAGTAACCCCTGGTCCACCAGCCTGCTGAAGTCCCAGAAGTCTGTCCCACTTGCTGCCCTGTTTGTTGAACAAGGTGCCTGAAACTTGGATCCTAAGATGTTTTGGTTAACAACTTTGAAAAGTATTGAAAATGGCGGTTTAGTTCTTCTAAGTGTTGTTAAATATAAAAAAAAAGATMATTTAAATTTAAACAAAAACATTTGCGTCAGTGAGTTATTGTCCAAATGTTAAATTGTCCTTAATTGTCTTAAAACTTCAATTAGATTCTTGTAAAGTATGCAACTTTAATTTAGAGAAAACAAATTATCTCTAGGTTTTTTTTTGTGTTTTTTTTTTTTTAGTTTGACATCTGGTTTTACTTGCTGTTTGAGCTGAATGGTTTCAGTTGTGTGTTTTCAGAGTGTAATTTGTGTGTTTTCAGCAGGTAAAGAAGAGGCGTTCTCGCAGGAATGTCCCGACAGCAGCTCCAAACCAAAGCAGCTCAAGTTCCCCAACCAGGTGTACATCGATCTACCTCTGTGGAGGGACGAGCAGCAGCCCCACAGCTCCAATGGACCGGGAGATGCTGGGGTCGGCGCAGGAAGTCCAGGCGGCCCGCCTGAAACTCCAGATGACCCCTGCACGACCACGTCCACCTCCTCCACCTCGACCACCCCACAGCTAACCCCCACCAACAGCTTGAAAAGAGCCTCAGCTCACCGCAGGACGGACTCGGCACTGTACGGCTGCGGGACGCTGCTGGCCTCCGTTGTGCTCGGGTACGATATTAGAGAGGCGATTAAAACCGCGGCCCCCGGGGAGGAGTCTGAGCCCCCGAAAGAGGAGAAGAAGAGAAAGGAGGGCCTCTTTCAGCGCGCCACTCGATTCCGCCGCAGCACCTCGCCACCAGGAGGTCGTCCCCGCAAAGAAGAGACGGCGTCAAACCACAGCGCCGCCCAGGCCGTCAATCTGGTCTCCATGTCGGCCATTATGGAGTGCAACTCCACCAAGTGCCTCCTGCCGCCGGAGGCTGAGGTGTCAGACTCCGGTTCGGCCAAGCCTGAGCGTGTCGTTACTAACCACCACACGGAGCCRTCCCGACCCGGCAGAGCAGCTGTCGCTGACAAGCAGAGGAACAGAACTGCAGCCGACACCCAGAAAGCAGTCCAAACTCAGAGCCAGCTGTCGGAGAAGAACCACAACACAGGAACCCGTCTGCGCAGGAAGAAGTACACCAGCAACCACAGCGGTGAGTTCCACACAGCACCAGGAAGAAACGCTGCGTTTCCAGCCACTTATCTGACTCCACTCTTTGTTCACAGCCAACGGCCCACCCCCCGCGCCCCCTCCTGCCGCGCAGAGGAAGCGGGAAAACCAGAAAGACGAAAAGCCGCCGAGCGGAGCGGCGGACCCGCGGCCGCGGCCCGTGTCGTTCCGGGCCAAGCCTCACACCTGGGCCCTGCTGCGGCGCCACAACAAGAGCTGCTCCCTGGGTCACTACTCGGGAGAGAAGGCGGCTCAGAACCTGAGCATGGCGCTGTCCTCGGAGCGGGGCTGCTCGCTGCTCGACGTGGATGCAGAGGGACAGAAACGGGACTGCACCGTGCCGCTCTGCCGCATCCAGAGCTCCCCGGGACGGCCCTCTGTTTTCGAGCTGGAGAAAGGCTTCCTCTCCTAACAGCCAGGAGGRRYGAGCCACTCTGCTTGGAGACRGTCGGGTTTTGTTTCTCTCCCTTTTTAAAACTTTTATGTAGAAAACTCAACTTTAAGCATAGTGACATGGGTCTGTCACAGGAGCTCTTTCWTGTCGTCACGTCTCCAGAACACAAGCGGCTCTGAAACCTGAGCGGGACGTCCCGGAGCCAGATTAGCATCTCTCTCTCTGCTACTTCTCTCGTCTCTCCTCGCCTGTGTCAAGCCCCTCCTTTTTCTCATTCTGTCAGTGCAGCGCAACGTTGACCGCCGCTGCAGCGCTCCCAACACTACACCCTCACCTTTTTTATTTATTTTTATCCGTAATTTAATATGAAGAGACTCGACCTTACCTTTAGCGGCCAGCAGGCCGTACATTCCATATCAGTTTCAGAGCTGTGTGATCACGCTCTTAGATAATTGTTTTGACTTGAGAATCATGCATGCATTTATAGTCTTAATGTAAAAAGAAAAGACGTTGTAAATAGTACTTTTTACCCACCATCAGCCTTTGTATACATGTTTTGTGATTGTTCTAAGAGTCAGCGACGCTGCAGTACCGTTTGTGCTCCAGGGACAGGTTACATATGAAATCATGGAGCAGATAAGTTTCCATTCAGAACACCCTGAAAATGTTAGAAAAGCACTAAAAGTCTTACACAGCAGACGTGGAATCTCTCACCYCCCCAGTTTACACTGCATCCGCCCCGCTCCGCATTATAATCAATGAAAGCATTTACACTGCATTTGCACGCGATCTACCAGAATTAGATTCAATCCTATTTAATCTACAGAGATCACAGCGAACCAGCAGGAAAAGGAACGAGCACATCTGTATTTTCAAAATAATTTTGTCAAAATCCTAGCTATATTAATAAATACTTAGATATATTTATTTATGCATACATGCTGTCACAATTTATCGTTCTGTTAGGGAAGCAGATAGCAGCACACAAAATGTGTGGGTTTAATTTTGAAATGTGGATTCCAAAGACAGCTGTTGTTTCCAGTCCGTCTCCCACAGAACGCATTAATTAGGTCTGACTTCCACATTTCTCACTGGATTTATCGCACGTTTTCGCAGTGGAAATCAGGGTGGAAACAAATGACTACGAGCTGCGCGGCGCAGCAGACTGGAGCGGAGCCGCGTGCAGTGTAAATCTGGGGTTAAGCTGTATTTGTGTGTTATTCCCCAGCAATGTGGTGGAGCTTTCAAAGCATGGATGTTTACATCAGAAATAAAAAAAAAACCCACATTAAATTAGTAAATCAAATACAAAAAACAATTCCTTATGATGACAGCTGGTGGACTGACGTCAAACCAGGTCTAGCTCTGCAAAAGGTCACACAGTATCTGTTCAGAAAACCYTGTGCCTATAATTCCTTTTTTTAAGGTCAGTAATTCTACACTCCACATTCATATCCTTATTTTACTTCAGTATTTCTAATTGAACTGTTACATTTAACTGGTTTTATTGAATTTGAGTCTTMGTTTTGTTTTCAGTTGAATAAATAAACACATAGCAATAAGCTATAAATAAGCAATAAACATAAGCAATAAACCCATCATTTGGCTAATACTGATCCAAACAGACTCAAGAAAGTCTGGAGATATTTGCATGAAGAGCGTGAACTCTTAAATTGTATTATTATTGTTATTAAACTCTAAACATTCAGCAAGTTGAATGTTTTGCTCAGGACTCACAAAGGGCTCGGTGTCTTGGTTTGTTAGGAAGGTTCTCCAGATTTTTGTGAATTTGAAAGAATGTAGGATTGAATATGCAGTATATGTTCTGGATAAAGCTCCAGAGTCGATCTAAATGCTGGAGAAAAAAAAAACATGTTTACTTGTGATTTTATGCCCTCGTATTTTTGTGTTTTTCTTATCGGTTTACTGAGTTCACCAAGAATTCATWTTCAGAAAGTTACGCGTTTAGCAGACGGTGTAAATATATTCCTGTTGCGTACTGCTGAGACATTTTCTGTAGAGTATGAAGTGTCCCTTTTTATGCATTTTTTATTACCGTTGACTTTAAAACCAGCTCGAACACTGTCAAAGCCTTACCARCTGTTAAAGGTGCTGTCTGTAGGCCAGTTTCTGTGAGAACTGACACGTTGTATAAAGAACACGCTGGTCCTGTACATTTCACTCAACCACACAGAAAACTTAATATTAGCTCAATGAAACCACTGCACTGGATGAACTGCAGCAATAATATAAACAGTCAGGATTCTGGCTGTGGGACCAAATTTCTGATTCTTTTCTGTATTCAGATGCAGAASCACTAATTAAACCTGCTGCTTTTGTTTAAAACGTTGTATCTGAAAGACCCGTCACCAATGACAAAAACCTGCTGTTAAACTTATTTGTTGTTGAAGTCACTGAACACTTGTGTGACACTGACTGTGTCAGACTTAGCTTCTGTTTCAGTGAGCCGTGTTTGTTATCCTCACAGTATTGGTTGTTATTTCATGCCTGATCGATCAACAGTATCGTGTTTATCGAGATTTTGAATAAAGTCCGAATCGAGGCAATTGTCGCCTGTCTTTTGTTTTGTTAGAAGTAAGCGCCTAAATGACAACTCGCTGCAGTAAAATTATACTTTTATGTTTTAAATATTGAAAGTGTGTAAAGAGAAGAGAAACTTGTTCAAATAAAAATGCATGAAGGTTTACTTTGTCATGTTTTTCACAGCTTTTGTCCCAAGTGATCATCCTCATGTTAAGATCTAAAGAGCTTACAGCTTCAGGAAACAAAGCAAACAAAAAAAGCCCAATAACAGCCGAAGTGGCTGAAACCAGGTCAACAACTCCGATGAGCTGTTTGCATGAAGTCCCAACAATTTTGATGTCTTGGTACACATGCTAATATTTATTGAGTAAAGTGTGCAGGTAAAAATGGTTCATTTACATTGAGCGCGTACCCACATTTCACACTTGCATAATAAGATATATAGAGAACTACAGGAGTAAACTCATTCAAACGGCACCATTTATTCTAGCAGAGATCTTCGTTGCTTGTCGAGGTAGTGAGGACGATTAAAGCTGTAGTGACGAGTCGGATCGAATCCTCTGCAACAAAGATATCAAAAAATAAATAAAATTAATGAAACAGAAGAGAGCAACCATTCAAATCGATTTAAAATGCCATCGAGAGGGTGGGGGAAGGTAGTTATAATCTTTGAGGAGRAACTCTTCCTAAGATTTCTCCTCCAGGAGTTTCACAAACCCACCCCCCACTCTTTTKCTTGTCCCGCAGCTTTGGGTGATTCTTCTGTGACAGCTGATACCTGACTTCTCACTGGAACAAAGAGGATGTCTTTCACTCGCTGACGATACTGTGAGCGGTGTGTGTGCAGCACGTTCTCATGGATATACGGGCCTTTTTGCTGCAGCTGAAAGAGCGACATGACAGATGGGGGTGGGGGGGGGTCTGTGTAGGCGACACTCTACGGGCGGGTATTCCCTACTATAAGGGCACAATGTTTTGGCATAACAAACCTACTCATGGGTACTTGATCTTAGACGGGGGGAAATGCCATTGGTTGCTTAGGTTTAGGTTTGTACCTGTGAGGTTAGGTGTATGGTAAGGGGTTAGSCCAGGGGTCTGCAACCTTTACAATCAAAAGAGCCATTTGTGCTGCTTGTCTCACTAATAAAATGTGTCCGGAGCTGCAAAACAAGCTACGACTATGATTATCAAGTGGTGGTATGTGGGCCTTTTCGAGGTCCTTTCGGGAACCTTTACGGTCAGTGGAGGTGACATTATAATTAGGGCATAAATTATTATTATTATTGTTATTATTATACACATCAGGACAAATAAAAAGAACAGATTTGTGTAAACAAGAAAAATACTGTGGTTTATACCAAATTTCATAAAAACTGAATTATTCAGGTATGTTTTTTTCTAATTATTGTTATGTAGTCGTCAAATTCTTTAAAGGCTATTCTGATGGATTTGAGAGAAAGATCACAGAAAGAAGTTCAATTATTTCAGAAAACAACAAGCTAGCATGAGCTAATATATTTTACTTTTTGTATCAGTGTTGATCACATATTTACATACAATTTGGTTTCTGTTGTGGGTATACAAACCCCAAAAATTGTTATGTTTGGTCATATTTTCAAAGAGCCACTGCAGAGGGGCCAAAGAGCCACAAGTGGCCCCAGAGCCGCAGTTGCAGACCCCTGGGTTAGGCTATAGAAATGAATGGAAGTCAATGCAAAGTCCCAAATACAGACAGTACCAGACCGTGCATGTGTGTTCATACCTGTGTGATCAGGGTGTCTTGATGCATTTTGCRGTGCTCCTAACGCTGCTTTTGACGTGCCAGGGGATGACGGTCTGTGCCTGGAGGCAGTATTTCGTTCTGGGGTTCATCTTAGTCAGAGTCAGGTTGGAGCAGCAGGTCACCTCAAACACCTCCTGGAGAGGAGAAGGTCAACTGCATCAATACGGTCTTTTTATTTTGCTACCATGGAGCCATGTTATAAAAATGTGCCAGTCAGTGCATCTGAAGTTTTTAATTTCACAGTATGTGTTGTGAGTAACTCGAAGCTACTACCACTCCAAATTTTAATTCGATATTCGTTAAATTTAGTAGTTTTTAGCTATTTTTGTWGTGGTTAATATTGATCAGCTGAGCTGGCTATCTTGAATTGGACTCCCTCCAAAAAKGAATCAGTTGTACATTTGCATGCAATGACTATTTCAGCTCGTTTCCTCTCAGAGAAGCTAAGAAGCGACATCCTGACCCAGACAGAAAAGTGGAGCTGTAGGTTGTTTTGTTCTTCTTTTTGTTTTATTTGTTCTTGTTCCTCTGCTCTTCCTCTTCCGTCTCCTGTCACTCATTTCCTCTTTGTCTGATTGGTACTGATGTGCTACTTTTACATTCCAGATGCCATGACTCAAAAATGACAGTGCAGGTTTATTTTTTTTCCTGTTTCATTTACTGCAAACGTCTTTGCTCTTGGCTCTTTTAGTAAAACAGTTTGATTCGTGCGTACCTCACTTTTGTTGGCGTGGATGACGAAGACGTTGTAGAGCAGACTGCGGTGCATCTTGCGGACCAGCCCTCGGGAGGCCTTCACTTGAACCACGATGCCTTGCTGGGTGACGCTCGCCTTCAGTGAAGGAGGCGTGATTTTTGCTGCAGATTCACATTGAGCAGAGTTTATTTGCAGAAGAGCGACTGTGTGTGTGTGTTCTGTTTCAGGTGGGGGATGCTGAAGGGACCACTTACTGTCCCAGCGAGGGCTGAATCTGGGGGACAGGGTCCAGGCAGATCTGCTGCTGGACAAAGCGGAGACGGCGCTCACCCGGGCGTAGTACCACTCRCTGGTCTTTGAGGTGACGCTGCTGAGGTCGCAGTGGCGCTTGTGGATCCCCTGACAGCTCTCAGCATCCAACCAATCAGGCTCCCCGTAACTGAAGGTGTAAAGACACACACTCATCAGTTTTTTTACAAACAAGACCCTGGTTGAACCACACCTGTGTACATYAATGGAAGAGAACACTTTACTGTGCAACATGCTGAGTCAGCATTCACTTTGTTCTTTTCTGTTTCTAGTTTATTTTGATGTTTTTCACAAACACAATGTTCAGTTTAACTGGAAATGCAGGTTTACTATTTGTAACTTTCACACATTTCAAAAGAATCTCCATCAAACGGTATTAAATTTTCCTCAGTTCCTTCAAAGTAATATCTACTCCAGCATACTGACGTTGTTTTTGTCTTCTTCTGCTTTATATAACTTTGAGCTATGGTTTCAGTCATTTAAATATTTTGTTGTTTTTTTATTTTAACTATAATTTTGTTCATTTTGGCTTTTGGATTTTTGACATTTTAGCGCTTAGCTACAGCTTCCTTTAGTTTAGCTTTTAGCAATGGTTTCCATCATTTTAGTTTTTAGCTATGGTTTTGACAATTTAAATATTTTTGCTACAGTTTTCCTTATTTTACCTACTGTTTTGCTCCTTGTAGCTTTCTTGCAAAAAACATACAATTTAATATTCTTAAAACATCAACATTTCTGTTTTCTATCCGTTCTCTTTTCAAAGAATAAAAGCTGAAACAACTGAACAAATACTTACAAAAAATATTTTAGAAAGTTACAATAATATGAAGCTTTTGTTTTATTAAAACTTGCGTTTTTATGTTTGATAACAGAAAATAAATGGTAAATGATACCTGCAGTTTACTAATTAGCTTTAATTCATGAAAACAAAATGGAACAAAATACTATTTTGCACTTCTCATATGCACATTTGTGTGCATGGCTGTGTGTGTCCTACGTGCATATGTGCATGCGCGTGTGTGTGTACTTGTTTTGACTACAGAGTGAGAACCATTTGCRCCATAGTTATTATCAAAGGGAGGTCTTTGTTGTAAAGTGAGGACCTCTTCAGTTGCAGCTCTGCACTCTACGAGTCAGGTTTAAAGGTTTGGTGTGAATTCTGKTTTGGTTCAGGTTAGGGTTAACTATAGACCAGTAATGGTTAGTTTTAAGGAAAATGTCTGGCTTAGGCATAAATACAGTTACAAAAATGAATGAAAGTCAATACAATGTCCTCAGTTTTATGCAAATACAAGGATTTGTATGTGTGTGGGGGGGACGTGTGTGTACAGTATCTCACATCTTCCACTGGACCTTATACTGCAGTGAGGAGCTGTTGGTGGGTGGGGTCCAGTGCAGGACGTTTTTGTAGTCGGTGGATTTAAACATCACTTGAGACGGAGCAGGGAGCATCACTGCAACACAAGAAATTATTTATGATCAATGTCAGAGTTTGATAATGGAACAAATAAAGGTGATGGCTGCTATTTATTTATTTATTTATTTATTTATTTATTTATTTGCATTTTATATTTCCTCTTTTTCTCAAATGTAGTTTTTTCTCAGTTGATTGTGAAGCACTTTGGTTAACCTTTGGGGTTTTTTAACTGTGCTTTGCAAATAAAATTGACCTTTGAAGCAAGGCAAAACAAAAGAAAGAAGTACAATTCACACAATCAGCTGTCTAGGTTTTCTGTGGATCTCGTTGTAATGTGTTTTTTTTTTTTTTACTCTTACTTCAGCTTTTGTTAATATCTGACACAAGTTAGGAGGATTTGTAGAATAAATGAAAAAAAAATCAACATCTACCTTTAAAATATACATGCAAAGAATCTAATGTTAAACTGCTGTAAAGCAAACAAAGTCCTAAAAGTTATAAATGTGCTGGATTTAATTTTTAAATAATTACGTCAACTGATTTCACACAACTGACTTAAGTAAAAGCAACACATTTACTTTATATTTAACTGTATTTCATTTTTTTTATAATAAACTTCTTTCTCGTTCTTTGCTTTACCTCTTCAAATAGAAATTATTGCTCTTGTTCCAACTTACAGAAAATCTTCAGATATTGCAGCTCTGCAGATGTGGAGCCAAACTAATCAGCTCTGGAGCAATAACAGACACTTTGCAGATTTTATATATTTTTTTTCTCACATTATGTCTTTGTTCTTATAAATCTGCACCATCAGTTATACTGCTGTTATCAAATCTGTGATTCCTAACCTGGAATAATGTATTTCTTGCTACAAAGCAAAATGAGGCACAACAAAATCCTGAATCTGTTTTAGTCTCTGTAAACTGAAGTGAGCTTGATTTCTCTGATTGTCTCCCATGTTTTAAAGCTGAAGCTCAGATCAGAGGGTGTGGGTTTAAGGTTACCTTGTGCTGCGATGTGGTCGCTCAGGTACCCCAGCAGCACGGCTCCGAGCAGCAGGCGAGTCATGGTGTTGATGCTGCTCCAGGACCAACACGCCCAGCGATCTAACACAGGTGCTGCTCCATCACCTTTATTGTCTGCCAGCTTCCTGTTTTTTTAAATGTCAGASCATGAACTGTTAATGGCGTAAACAAGGTGTTTGAGCCCACCCAGCTTTTTCCTTTTGTTGAGTCTGTAACATGACCAGCTTCAGGTTACAAACTCAGGGGTGGTGGGGTGGGTGGCAGGGGGTCAGGGATTGTTTCATTGTTGATTTTCCTCACCACACACACACACACACACACACACACACAC
>NW_013952402.1:6326192-6329690 GCF_001266775.1 Austrofundulus limnaeus | reverse complement strand
GTATTTATTTTTTTACAATAACAAGCTGGAATTAAAACAAGCAAAAATAAAATAAAAGTAATAACTTTCTACTTCTTGGCGTTTTTTAAAATGTAAGGAGTAGAAAGTGCAGTTAAATGTGTGAAAATGTAAGAAGTAGAGGTAAAATGTAGGCTGGAAAATAATTGTTCAAGTAAAGTACAGATACCCCAAAATTCTACTTAAGTACAGTACCAAAGTATTTGTACTTAGTTACTTTACAACTCTGCCATTCATATGCTTTGTTTTTATTTATTTTTTAATCTTGTATTTTTATCTGATACATTCTCTATGTGACTTGGATATGTTGTTTGTTTGATGTTTTGTTTCTCCTTCACCTTTTCCTTATGGGTGTCTCTGGTACCCGCCAGGCTGACGTTGTAAATAAGAAGTTATTCTTAATGTTTTGCCTGGTAAAATAAAGGTTAAATAAACAAACAAACAAATAATAATTCATTTTAAACCTTCAAAAACATAAACAGCAGCAATGCACCTCTGTGGCGAGTCAGAGTACACAAATAGCTTATTTTAAAAGAAAATGAGCAAAAACTGCTTGTAATGATGGTGTTCTTCTTTTAAAGTGGTAGGAACCTCATAAGTCATCAATTTCACTGTTATTAAACACATGCTTGTTTTTTTTTTGTACCCATATAAAAAATCTGTGGAAGATTTATATCACATCACATTGCAATAAAATCATGTGAGTTCTTGGAAAATGCTAGGATTAAAGAAGTACCACAATGTGCTGCATCTTTTTTTTAGAAGTACTGCGTCCAATTATTGTACTGGATACATTAGAAAAGTGTCATATGATCCATATTATTTCTCAATCAAAACGAACGAGAAAGAGCAACAGGAGTCACTTCTTTTCTTATAGTTCACGCTTTGCTCTAATAATTTGCTCATATAAAAGTAAAGTAGCATCTAAAATACTCTATAGTTCAAATGTACTGAGCTAAACTTGTGTGGGGTGGTAGCTGAGAGTTATCCCCATCACATCAGAGTGAGGTCTTTGTTTGGAAATGCATTGCTTTAAGAATTAAATCCAAACAAACCATTTGGAACAGCGTATATAAAATTGCTGTTATAAATCAGTCATTGTAAAAGTGGCCTTTTTTTTAAAAAAGAAGAAAAAAAACATCTTTGGTATCAAAGAGAAATCAAAACTCTACAAAGTAATATCAATTAAAATAAGTCTGCAATACAGACAATATTAATTCAGTTAATATTTTTATTGAATCGATATTAATCTGTAAACATTTTCTATCACTTTGACATCAAAAACGTTTAATCTTTTTGTAAACAAGGCCAACTTATATGGACCACAACTGACAGAGGGGAGAACAGGATAAAACATGTGGAGGTGATGACTATTTATAGGTCGTGTAGTTTAATTTAGAAACAAAAGAAACTGGGAACCAGTGGAGACAAATTACAGGAAATTATCAGCACTTCTGCCTGAAAATGTTAACACCAAGAGAGATTACGCAAATAATAATATAAAACCATAAACTAGAAGCTGAAAAAAAAGCCTCATAACGCCTTACAGAGCACAGAGGAAGGAAGGAAACCTGTTCATAAAAGAAGTCTTCCTCATCACGTACAGTAAATTAGAGGAACGAACATCATGGAGCGATCAAATGTCATGACCTGTCATAGCAGCTGGGCCTCTTCCCATAAAGGCAACGCAGCAGATTCACATGAACTGATTTGACCAGCGCTGCCTGTCCTAAAGCAATTTTCTCCACTTTAACCGAAAGGCTAACTTCCCTTCTGCAGAACCAGTTTCTCATTACAGCAGCACGTTTTACACCACAGAAGACTCTGAACACTCATCTCTATAAAACAATAAGTTTGTTTTATAATTATTGCATGAGGAACAAAAAAATTAATTTACATGCATTTGCGTTAAAATGATCATTTCATTGAGAACAAAGCCCAACAAATTTCCTTCAGACAAGAGCAGCATGTGGTTAAAGTCCATTTAAGAAATTTTGCAGCTATGATTATAACACTATTTTACTCGTGTCAACGAACTGTTTCATTTATAACATTTCCACAAAGACTCATTTTATGAACCGATTGAACTTTTAGGACACAAACTCAACTTTAAGATGACAAAATCTTTATTCTGACTAAAATACTTACAGAAACAAGACTCCAGCTTTTCTATTATTTACCATTTGTTCTATTTTTTTAAGTTTACTGATAAGTTTACCTCTTTCTCTCCTTTAGCGTTCAGTATTTGCTTTATCCTGTGCTTTTTCAAGCATTTTGTTTGGCTTTGTTTAATTCTGTTTTGTTATATCGTGTTTTTTTCTGTACGTTTGAATTTTTTTTTTTTTTTTTTTTTAAAGGAAGGAGGGAGGGGGGGCTTCTCTCTCCTCTGCCAACTTAAAAATAAACAGTGGTGTTGTATCTCCATTACATGGATACTCTTAAAGGTTCATACCTGACGTTAATAACATAATTAACACTCATTGGGGTATTGAAAAATAAAACAAGTTATTTTAATGAGCAAGGCACTTTTCCTCAAAAGCAATGACTTAAAAGTTGCTCAAACATTTTTCACTAAATATTCACAAGGTTATTGTTTCATGTCATTTATTTTACCATTTGAACAGTCGACCAGCATGATCAGTGTTAATATTTACACCAGTAAGATGGCAATTTGAAACAAACATGCATTTTTTGTGACCTAATCAATTTAGTTAAAAAAAACAAAAACAAATAAATACAACTCAAATCAATGTCTTGTCTTACAAAAGCAAATTTAGTATTACAAGCAGCGATAAAGTTCACTAAAGAGAAAATGTAAATAAAAAACTGATTCAAATAATCACAAATGATTTATGCAGAAATAAAAGGCATCATCAACCTCGGAGTTAAAAAGTCCCTTTAGTGCAAAACAGTCTGAAGTGAATTCACTCAGTTTGAACTTTCATGCAAAAAGCTCAACYGTTTCTCTATTTTCTTTACCCACTTGACCTTTCCAGGTAGTGGGGGCCTGGTGCCTGCAGGAGGGTGGGGCGAGGTGGGGTAAGACACCCTGGACAGGTCCAAAGTCCACGACAGGGACACAAATAGAGACAGATGAGACAAATATGCTCACCCCCACGGTCGCCCTGACAATAAAACACTTCAGCTTAGATTAAAAAAAAMCCAATAATAATAAAAAAGGCAGATTATTTAACATAAAAACCACAACATGTTCCCATCCAAGTGTGGAAATAAAATCTAAATAGAAGGGAAAAAAAGTGCAAGAATTTGAACGTTGAAAGAAACAGAGGTCAGTATTTGAGAAGGTTGTAATTAGGCCTGTCACGATAACAAATTTTGCTGGRCGATTAATTGTCTCAAAATTTATTGCGATAAACGATAATATTGCCTGGTGACCGTTTTACAACTAATAATTATAAAAGCGTAATGTGTAAGTGTAATAAATCAATAAACTTTCATTTTTAAAAGAATGTTTAACAA
>NW_013952402.1:6317246-6323560 GCF_001266775.1 Austrofundulus limnaeus | reverse complement strand
CAGGTAAAGTCTTGATGAGTTTTTGTCGCGAGTCTGGCGGAGTTTCAGCCCCCACCCCTTCTCCTTCTCCTTCTCTCTCTCTGCCCCGACACTTGCTGCAGCCCCGTTCTGCTTTGAAGCGTTTCTTTAGAAACTAGCTCTCACGCTAAAGCTACAGTTCGCTCCTCCCACACTAAGAAAACAGGAGGGGAGGGGTCAGCTGCAGGAGCTCATCCTGTGCAGCGGAGCAGAGAGACGAAGTAAACAAACAAGCAGGAAAATGAAACTTATCGGCGTCTTTTTTTTACCGACCTCAAAAAAAGTTATCGTGCGATTAATTGATTTATTGACTATCGCGACAGGCCTAGTTGTAATGCTGAAGTACACACAGCAGGTGTCGCTGTGGGACAAAACCTCGAGCAAATTTATTTAATTAAAGTTKTTTTTTTTTTCTCCTGGGTTTGTGTACAGCGGAAGTATTTTGAACTCTGCTMAGAGAAACTACGGTTGTTCATTAGCAATAGTTGTAACACTCAGACCTTCAGCGCGTTTGTTTCTTTTAGCTCATCCACCTCTTTAAGTCGGTCACTGAACCGCTTTTTCCTGCTAAGGCCTCATTATAAGACACTAGCAGCAAGTGTGGGTTTTATTCCTAAAACATTTCGTGCCATTCACGGGGATTAAAAAAATAAAATCAGTAGGCATTGCCTAATAGTGCAACCATGATTATTCTTTGACTTGAATGCTTTTAAATGATTGGCATGTTACAGAAAAGTGCTAAACAGTCTGTATAAGAGATAAACATTATTGTTCAATGCTACATCGTTCTTTAGTTTACTTCTTACTTACAGTACTTATATAAAAGGAGTAAAACAAACAAGATTTAAATTAAAATCTTTAAGCCTGTACAAAATACATTTATAACCAAAAGCCTCTGAGGTTTAATATGAAGCCCTGAAGGCTGAAATGTAGCTCAAACTGATGAGGGACCATTTGGATCTTAAAAACTGATATAAGAAACTTGGTCAAATGTTTGTTATAATGTATTATTTAACTGCTCGTCTCCAGCTTTTGTTAACATCTTGCCTAGCACACTGCACAGCTTGTAAAAAGGAACGTTTTAAATCATGTGGATACATTTTATATCCTAGATGTTAGATCAGTAAAATACAGCATGTGGGGCTCAGATAGTCCAACCGGACAAAATCCTGGACGTTTTTTTTCTTTTTGCTGGCAAAAAATAATAAGTCAAAGCACGTCTAAACCTTCCGTATTCGTTCAACCACGGTACCCCTCCGTGCGATCATCAGGAGCCAGCTGCACCGGAACTGCACGTCTCTCGTAAGGAGACCGGGAATTCTCAGGCTCCTCCTCCTCCTCCTCCTCCTCCTCCAAGTTGCCGCCTTGTATGTAAGCAGAGCCCTCTCCATTCGCCGTCCCTTCCTTCACGCTTTCAGACACGTTATTAGAAGACGTCCCTAAGCGCATGCGYAGGTCGTTTTCTGTCGACCCGTTAACCGCGAGGAGGAACGGATCCTGTTGCACGTCCGTCTCCTCGATGCTGGTCAGCAGAGGTGTGGGGGAGTCAGGTGTGTTGATGTTGTCCAACTCTGGACTCGTGGTGAGCTGGGCTTCTACTGTGGCAAATGTTTTCTAAAAAATATTTATAATAGATTATTTAGAGTGTAATAAACATTGGTTGAGATAAAGATTAATAAATYAGTGATGCTTACAATTGAGTTGGGTAAAGGAGACGAGGATCTTGTCTTTGTGCGGTAAACCATAAAAATAACTCCCGCAACTGCCACCAGGATTATAAYGCCAACTACAGCGTAGATAGCTGTGAGATCTGGAAGAGCGGACACACAACACACGATTACAAACCCCACTGAAAGTAACATTTTACACCTGGAAACAGTACAGAAACAACTTGAAACTGATAAAAGAATACAAAATTACTCAAAATCAACTAAAAAAAAATCAGGCAATTCATTTCAATTTTAGTTCAGAATCATTAAAACAAGAAAAAAAATAAAGAAAACTGCCTTGACAAAAAGAACGGTACACCTCATTGGATTTAATATCAAAATAAATATGTTTACTGCTGTTTATACACTGTCAAAAATATTTAAAAAAAGGTCACACTAACATGTTGGTGGATTACTTTTAGTTTGAATTGCAGCACACGTTCAGCGAGGCATTGTGTTCTAAAATTATACCTCTAAACTGGGATCAAACTAACTTCATGTTAACAACCTTGGCCCGTCCCACTTTATCACTTTCCAGTGCTGACTTTCTGCTTGGGAGGAAATAGACTGAGAGCATCGTGGATTCTCAACCATTCAGCATTTTTTTCCTTCTTCAAAGATGACGTTTCCCCACACTGTCCTTAGTTTCTAATAAAGCATCGGGCAGTTCTTAACCAGATATTAGTAGTTTCAATAATCTCCTTAGATGTTTTCTCTGATTTATGCTAATAATGTTTCCCTTCTGAAACAGGACATCTTTTCCACAACCACAAAATGTTTCTTTCAGCACGGTTCAACAAGAAGCTGCTCACTGCATCAGTTTATGTTTAATAACTTATCAGCTGAAACATTCACCCTCGCAGTAACTATCCAATGGGAGACGCTTTCCTATTTGATTACTTAAATCCAGGTGGTGATTTTATTTATTTTTTATTTTTTGGTTGGGCGGTGTATCAAGAAAGAAAATTCAGGCTCGTTAAAGGAAAAAGAAAAGMAAAACTTTGACTGACTGTTCTGAGTTTTTATCGGCTGGGCGCAGTACTCTTGTTTCGGTTCGACCAACATCTTCAGAAACTCTCCACTGATGTGCAGACAGGGTTTCTCCTGCGCAGCGTCCACGAACAGCGTCTGCTCACACACTCTCTCCTCACAGTAGTAAGTATGTTTCTGCACACACGACACAAAAAGAAAAAAAAATTCAGTGCAACAGAACAATACTACACATTAAATATTGAGCAACGTTACACAATATTAAATCACACAGATTTAAGTTTTTTTTTTTTTCAGGAGATGAACTAGAAATGGACTATAAAAAAGTAAATAGTGTGCAGCCTGACCTGGCCAGCTGCTGTAGCATGATATGTAAAAAGTGGTGGATTTTGGGGGCTTTCTTCTTTCTTCTTGTTGCGTTTTTTACATGTCGACAGCTTGTCGTGGTACAGCAGCCAGGGATGCTCAAAGCGGAACATGACATGGTTGTCTGGATGAGAAGTGACATTGACAGGGGGCAGGTCCACAGAACCTGGAAAACAAGAACATTGAACAACAAAAACAGCAGATTAGAAAAATGCAACTGAAACATTGGATAAAATCCCTTAAAACTGGTATTTAAGGTTTTATTGTTCTGAATGCTGCAAATGTTTTTATGTCTGTTTCTTGACGCAGTTTATTTATTTATTATTTAGAACACACACAAAAAAAGGAAAATAAAAACAAGAAAAATATTCAATTAAAAGAAATCATCATGCCCATTGATATGCAATTTAACAGTATTTGTTCGAAAAAGAGCAAGCAGAAGATACAAGACCTTATCATTTYTTGCCACTCTCATACTCATAACCTACAAATATTTATATCTCCTCACACCAGATATACCCCCCTCCCCACCCCCCATGTATTCTGTCAGTGTTTCCAGAAAACACCTACGTGGAAACAGGGCATTACCATCAACTCATCTGATCAAATGACAGTGTAAGCTCAACACGAGCTGAAACGATCACTTACATTTCTGACTTGCCATAGAGCCGTGGAAATAGCTGAAAGTGATGCCATCTGGTGGAGAAAAGTCTGACTCATTGGACTCCATCACAGCTCGTACATCGAGGTAGAAGGAATCGTCAGGATCCGAGAGAAACGACACATCAGCTTGTAGAGGAGGTTTTTCAACCCAAAGCTGATTACTACACCTGAAAATATATATATACACTTGTATATAATTTTGTTAAACTGTGGAAAAGGGCAAACAACAGCAATGAGACTRGTCCAATTTAATGAAGAGATTTGTAAATAAATGATAAAATGCAAAACAATCACAGGTGTGTGTAGACATTTTTATATTCTCTGTAAATCCAGGTATGTGAACTGTTTGGGCTTTTTATGGAGTTAACAGTAGAGATTTTACTGAAAAAAAAAAAACTTTAAAAAGGCAAAAATACTTCCGACCGGTAATATAAACCAAGAAAAGAAAAATATTCCTACCTGCCCAGTCCAGATTCTGAGCCAATAGTCACTTTGAATTTCAGCCCAGGTGGGATTTGACCATAGTCCCACTTAAGGAAGTTCTGCAGGTTGTGACAGTGAAAGGTCACATTTGTTGGTGGCGCCACTGTGGAAACAAAAGAAACTGATCAGACTACAGACAAGCAGAGAAAGCACCAAATTATAAAACATTGTTTCAAAGACTTAAAGTTAAAAATACTTTGTCCGTCCAAACAGAACTTGTTTCACTTAAAGTCCAACTCAGAGTAAAAGACTCACATGTGAACAAAACACGGCTGTATTTTCTCAGCCAGCAGTAGAAAACTATTGAATTTCAGTGACACCCAAAAGCTGGGGCTTCTTATTAACTAAGTCAGGCTTAACAGTACCTTTATTTTGAGGGAGCTTCGAAGCATAGGTCTCTAGTGAAAACAGCACCACTAGAGGGGGCTGCTGGAAAACAGTCTTCAGTAAAATTATCAACACAATGCAAATGTTTTTTTTTTATCTTGGTAATCTAAAAACAATCTTATTCACAAGCTTCTAAACCCTTTAAGAAACTTCCCAACATTCTTATTCAAGCAAAATTTTCCTAAAATCCAATGTAAAAAATAGACCAAAAAATAAATAAAATAAAATAAAAATAAAAAAGGACAAAAAAAAAAAACAATAGTACAAAAATGATTATTTTACATTCTTACATCCTACTTCTGGTTGGAATTGAATCGTATTTTGTATAATTACAATAAGACCAGATTGTTTTGATGAGGAATCTCAGTAATAATGAAGGTGCTGGTTCTTTCAATAGGTTTGCATACCTTTGAAAGTTTACTTCCCTTTTTACACTACAACTGTGCTTCAGAGTTCAGAGTGCACACACACACACACACACACACACACACACACACACACACACACACACACACACACACACGTTTGTTCTTCTATCTTCAGGGACTTTGCATTGACTTCCATTCATTTACCGACCATTTCCACAGCCCAACCCTGACCCACACACACGTCCAGTTGGCTTGAATTTATTTATTTTCTTTTATTTTTATATTCAAAATTAAATTTTAAGGAACTGCCACAACTACATTGCCTGGCCAAAAGGTCACACCAATATTTTGTTGGACCGCCTTTAGCCTTGATTACAGGACCATTTGCTGTGGCATTGTTTCATAAGTTACATTATCCAGTGTTAGATTAATTTTTCACCAAGATCTCGCATTGATGAGTTCGACCGCTGTGCAAAGCCTTCTCCAGTACATCCTAAAGATGCTCCCTGAACCACTCTTTCACAGAGGTGGTGACATTTTTATTTATTTTTGGACAGACAGTTTATTTTCAGCTCCTCCTCAAATCAAAGCTGTGTTTCAATGACTTTTTTTTATTTAATGAATACTTACATATGTACATACTTAGGTTCATTACACAATGTGATGAATAAAAACAAACATCAAAAAATAGGTACAAGCAAGTAAAAATAATTCAAGTTGTAAAAAGTGAACTTTGGCCAGTTTGAGTCAGTTTTGTCAGATGAGTTGCCAAAAACATGTATGAGTCACATACGCTTTAAAGAAAGACACACGCAGACACTTTAGTTTCAWTTCCACTTGTGAAGTAACATTCATATGCCTGCACGTGACAACACCCGCCACCAGAACACACACTGTAGAGGTAAGAAGCAGTTCGCCTACAGTTAAAAAGTGTCAACCACAGAAAAAAAGTCGGTCGCTGAGGCCGTCAACCACAACCTTCTCTCTCTCTCTCTCTCACACACACACACACGCAAGCACACACGCACGCACACACACACACACACACACTTGTAGTCCTGTGATGGATAGAGTTTGAGTATGTGAGAGATTATGCTAATATGTGTTATGATCTTCAGCTGTGTGTGAAAACATGGACACTAAAGAGACTAGGGCTGCCACGATTAGTCGATTAGTCGACGACTAATCGATTATTAAAATAATTGATGACTAATTTAATAATCGATTAATCGTTTTCTTCTTTTTTTGTTCTTTACTTTGTTTTTCTCTCCAAACTGCTTTGACATCTTCCACTGCCACATCTGCCTTTCTGGTCTTGACACACATGCAC
>NW_013952402.1:6313213-6316436 GCF_001266775.1 Austrofundulus limnaeus | reverse complement strand
AATAAAAACAGCTGAAAACTGATTTACCAGCATTTATTCCCACAAAATCTCATTTTAAATGTCTGCAATTACGTGGTAGTTTTGTGGTGAGAAAAAACATCTGAGATCAACAAAAATGAATCCTCAGCTGGATTTACTGAGACCATTAGAAGTGAGGTTGTTTCATGAGACGAGAGGAAAATGGTTTAATTGAGGTTTTTTTTTTTTAGGTTGGAACTTCTGAAGGGATTTCAATTCCTCTCGTAGATTTCGATTTGTGTGTGGGAAAATGGCTCACATGAGAGAAGTAGTATAGTCTATTTCAAGTACCTATTTGAAGACTGTGACATTAATTTGTATATTTGAGGAGAACATACTTTTCTAGCACAAGCTGCTTTTTGAACAAGACTATTGACCATCTTTATTCATTAACTTTACATTCAGTTTCAGACAGCAACTAAACTAAAAATCCAGATACTTTTATAATTTACAACTGAGTGCCGTTTTATTGCTGTTTTATTTTATTTATAAGTCTGATGTTACAATTTCCAATACACAGCAGTTGTTCAACTATTTGCATTGATTTTACCATCCTTAATCAACATCCAGACTGCWGAAGACCTGCGCCCATTAGACAGGCGCCTGCTAAATGGCCTGAACTTATATAGCTTTATCAAGTCCCTACAAACTCTAAAGTGCTTTACATCCATTCACATACTGATGGTGATAAGCTACGTTGTAGCTACAGCTGCCCTGGCGCCACAGGGCACTCTGACCATCACCAGCAGACAAGGTGGGTCAAGGGTCTTGCCCAAAGACAATAATCGAGACGGATGGAACAGGGGATCGAACTGGCTTACAGGACGACTAGGGCTAAAAGCTAGACATAAATACAGTCCTATTATTGACTGAAATCTGTTTTTATACTGAGTCAATGGGAGTCTTATCTGGGATACATTAACCAGACAAGCAGTCAAAACGTCCCATGGTAACTCGGAGCTGCAGAGATCCACAGCACAGGTGGGAGAATCAGTCCACAGAACCATTGTCAGTTGTACACTTCACAAATCTGGTCTTTATGGAAGAGTGTGAAGAAGAAAGTCATCCGAAGTCGTGTTTGCCACAAGCCACGTGTGAAGAAGAGACCAAAATGAAACATTTGCTGTGGGGTGGCTTTTTTCCAGCAGGGATAGGGAAACTGGTCAACGTTGATGAAAAGTTAGATGGAGCTAAATACAAGAGAAAACCCTGTTAGAGGCTGTGAGAGACTTGAGACTGGGGCAGGGGGGGGTTGCAGTAGGACAACAACCCCAAACAACCAGCCAGAGCTACAATGAATCATGTGTGTTAGAAAGGCCCAGTCAAAGTCTAGACCTAAATTCAACTGAAAATCTGAGGAGAAAACTGCTGTGAAGAAACAACTCCCCATCCAGTCTGACTGAGCTGAAGCTATTCTGCAAAGATTGGACAAAAATATCACTCTCTAGATGTGAAAAACTGAAGTAAACCCTTAACAACAAACTATTTTAAAAACCTTGTCATTAGTGCTGGGCGGTATACCATTTTGTACCGAATACCGGTTTTTATTTTTGTTATGATATGAATTTTCTGAATACCGGACATTCCAGTTTAAATAGAGGAACATTTCGTTGCGGCCGCCAGTTAACTGTTGTTTCCCGGGGGACATTTTTCCTTGCTGCACCGCTATGTGCGTTAGCATGCTAATGTTTGGAGCAGCTAGTTGCAGCTGCGGGTGGTGATTCCACTGCTTATATTGACTGACGTTTAAAAAACATCCCATTTTCGCCGTCGCTGAATGTAGTAAACACCTCTTCAGTGACGTACACAGTTAGATTTAACRCRGTTAGTTAATATGGAGAHGTTATGCTGATGGAGACTTAACGTGGTTYTATTGTGAAAAGCCTGCAGGAAGTAGTTCGTAGTGGAGTTGGAATTGACTGGTGTGCAAGGTGAGTCGTGCTGATAAGCTTTAATAAATAACATAAAAAAATTAACCCGATCATAATCTTTTCTTAACCCTCCTCCTTCATGACTGGACCAAAATGCATGACTACTGTTTGCAACCACCAGTCAGAGAAGAACAGACACAGAGGAGGGAAACAGCGACACAGACAGAGGTACAGTAAAAGAAAAAAGGTCAATAAGCAGGGTTTGTATATTTTTTTATCAGCTGAGCTGTGATGAAAAGAAAAATACCGTCAAATACCATGAAACCGGTGAAAATGTTGAAAATACCGTGATATAAAATTTTGATCATATCGCCCAGCTCTACCTGTCATTTCTCTTCCACTTCCCAACTATGCACTACTGTGCATTAGTCTGTTCCATAAAATCTTAGCAAAATACTTTGGAAGTTTGTGGTTGTAACTTGAGAAAAGTGTGTAAAATTTCAAAGGGTATGATGGAGCTTCTTATGTAACGAGTCATGAATCTTCACCTTCAGCACTTTAGAATACAGCAGTAACTCTAAAAGCTACACTGCAGGATGAATGCCACCCTTCTTTATATTCTGACACCACCTTTCTAAATTACTTTCCCCTATACACTGATTTGATGGTATAATCAAGGGGCACTATTAAACATGCATGTGTTCCCATCATTTAGGGACACGGGAAGATCCCTTCCATGATGACTGGAATACCTAGTCATCGAACAAAAGACAGGACTCAGAATGATGCTGAACAGCAACAACCACAACATTAATAATAATAATTAGGGGTGTCCCGATACCAATACCAGTATCGGGTCCGATACCAGCATCAAGTACTCGTACTCGTACTCGTAAAAGCCGGCCGATACTCTTAACCGATACCGCTTTTGTCCCCTCCTGTGCTGCACAAAGGGTAAACAACAATCCATACCAGGCGGGGGCGCTAATGTACTGACAAGTTATTTCCGACCACACCCCCGAATAACAGAAGAACGATCACGGTAGAAGAAGTAACGTCGCAGTTTGGAGATGATCGGCATGGAGGACACCAAACCAGCAGACTGTCTGCTGTGCTCTGCTAAACTGTCAAGAGGAGGAGCGAAAGTTGGATGTTTTAACAGCAGCAATTTGATTAAACATTTGAGGACAAGACATGACAAAGAATTCAAAGAGTTTGCTGCTGCTAGCAGTAGCCTTCATAAACAGCACTATGCAGTTGTTGCAGTAACTTCAATGCTGTTTTTTCTTTTTTGTAGAACAAACTAAGACATAAGCAGAATATGGAAGTACGTT
>NW_013952402.1:6302911-6307497 GCF_001266775.1 Austrofundulus limnaeus | reverse complement strand
CCTAAGAAAAGGGGAAACACCAAGGACTGACAAAACTTTTACATCCAGGATCACGGGTTCTTCTTCTATTTTTTTTTTTTTAAGTTTACTTTGCACTCTTTGRGTGTTCCAAAGTACATGACTTTTTCCTGTAAATTTGCAAGTGTAGTAGTGAGTTTTGTCAAAGCTTTGGTAATTATTCAACAACATAATCAAGTCTACTTGCATCGGCTTCTTCTTAAAAAAAAAAAAACAACCTGTCAAATGTGACATAAAACAAGTAAACAGAGTTGTGTAATCCTGAAAACTACAAAGAGGAAATGAAGAAAACCCAAAAAACGCTTTCAGCAATTCAATTGTTGTTCTGCGTTAAAGCTACACGAACAAAGCGCAGTATGTTCTGAATGAAAATGTGATACATTTGATTAAACTTAAAACACTAAATTCAGTTTTACATTTTAGAGCTGTTGATAAACACTAAGCAGGAACAGTATTAGCTGGTTATTTTAAGCCTGACCATCATGGAGCAGCGATCTCCAGCACCTCCATGCTAACTGTTAGCTAGCTATGGGATCCACCTTGTTTCCCTGCAAAACGCCCACGACAGTCTCTAGTGATGTCMCCGCTTCACACACGCAGCTTCACGAAATGCTTTTCACTCGTATTACTATGATTTGGCATTACAAGAAAAAAAGGTGCCACTGCTTGAACAATAAACAAAAAGCCGCTAACAAATATGTAGAGCCCCTCCTCACCCTGACTAGTAGTTGCGAGCAAGAGATCCGTCTTCAGGAACACCAGGAAAACCAGGAGAAAATGAGTTGAATCCATCTTGTGCTTTAAAAGCTAAACTTGCTCTTTTCTTCCGTTTTTAGAACACAAACGTCAGARCAGAGCGAGTTTTACCGAGACCGTGAGATAACAGCAGCTCGGCGCTCCTTTGGAACAAACCCGCAGCTTCTGACCGAGCTCCGCAGCAGGACCTTCCTTCCTCCATAAATGCTGCGTTTAGAGAACCTCGGAAATCCGCATTTCAACATATTTATTTGAGGCAAGAGGCAAAACAAAGCTTCGTAAAAAGAGACATATTAGTCTTGTTGTCTGTATTTATCAATTTTAAATTGTTTATATGCAYATATTAGTGCATAAAAATCCCAGTAAAGTAACATCTAATGCAAATTTAGGTATGTCTGACAGCACATGAATGCMGCAAATCATTTGACTCAAGTCAATTAAATCCAACAGTATTTTCCTGCAGGCATCTGAAAACTGCTTCTTTCTGTGCCAGGAAACACGTTTTCATGAAAACTTGACAGACAGATAACAGTTTAAAAGTTTTGTGTATAATGTAACTTTTAGAGTAACAACATGTCTACAAATAGATCCAGAAACCAGTGGCATTTTAACAAGAAAACTCTTTTATAAATAAGAATAAAACATTGGTCACTCTACCTCCAACAGGGACACTTTTAGTTACATATTTAATGGATTACTGAGTATTAGGATCCTCTTTGTTTTTAGTTTATCCCTAATATGTGCAAGCTTTTCTATTCAAGGCAGCAGTAAAAGTTAAACTCCTCAAGCTGTGTTTCAGCTTCCTCTGCAGGACACATCCCACAGCCTGACGTCAGCTGGATGGGAACTTTTTCCTCCCCATTCCAGCGTCCAGCAGACACACTCGCACATCTGCTCCACAGCAGGAATTTGAGGTAAGTTATCAACCAGGACTCTGAACAACCTAATGTGTCGATACTTATGTTTGTTTTCCCATTGATTAGTATTCCTGAAAGGTTATTATTATTATTATTATTTTTGCCTCCAGTGTTAGCTTTTTGAAAGGAGCTGAGAGCCAAGCCTGCAGTGCAGTATATTCTCACATTTCATTCCTGATACTGTTATGCAATGGAGACATTCCCACAGATCTATTCACATGGAAAACAGCTTTTAAAATACTGGAAATGACACAGACGTTATGGCAGTGTTGCGTGCCACTTGTGAAATCATAGTTCTGGGTAATTTAGAAATGTTAAAGCAGCACAAACTTTATTACTGACTCTATTCCTTAAAGTGAAAAACAGGTTGTCAGAACGGGCACTCATTCCCTTTTTTGGTAAACTTGTGGGATAACTAAACAGGACCAAAGATAAAGCGAGTGTCATTCTTCCATAATTTCTGTTTCTGTCAGGCTGTAAATGTGAAAGATTAACTCGTTACCTTATTGTTATTATCAGCAGGTTTTATGATATGTTGTTGTTTCTGCTGATGTTTCGGGCTTGAAGCTGGAAGGTTCGTCTCTGTGGAAACATCTTGTAATAAGTCGCCTGGTAAACAGCTGGGGAAATAAATATAACTGTGTTGTTGTTGTGATGAAACAATTGGCCTCCATGGTGGTGCTTCGTCAAACTGTAGTTGGCTCGTCATTTTTTTCAAATGTTTGCAGACTTTGTAGAGCCCACATGAACAAGACAAGACAATCAAAACTAAAAGTTTCCAAGAAAAAAGGGTATTCTAGTATTAAATTGTGTGATTTAGGCTTCACAGAGTTTAATTGCATTCTTTTCTTAAAAGTYTTTGAAAGTGTCCCCCAATCAACGTTTCCCCAGGCTCAGAACACGCAGTTTTGTTTGGAACWTGTTTAACTTTTAAAACTCCTTTTTCAGTCCAGTTCTCGCAGAGAGGAATTTCTTGAGGTTTCTTTATAAGGCAAAGCAATTGTTTGTTAATTTGACCATTTAATGAACACAGAAAAATGCTGCCAGGTTAAAAAAGTGGCAACAACTTTGCCTGGGTGATTATAATCCCTAAGACGGATGCAGTAAAAATACTGGAATCAGGCCTGAGTTACAACATGACAGAAGAGGAAACAACAAACAACTTAAGAACAGTTCCTTATGAAGCCAGGGGAAACTTTTTATAAAATACAGAAAAAAAATTGGCTCTAATGTTTGTTTTTCTGCTGACTTTTCTTCTTATATTTGAATTTCCTCTTGGTTTTGTTTACACATTCATCAAAAACTGCTGTACCAGCTTCAAATACAAAAAACCATGATTCTGCCACCTAAATTATTGTAAAGTTATCATTTTAGCATCCATCCATCCATCCATCCATCCATCCATCCATCCATCATCTTCTGCTTGTTCCAAGTCCGGTTGTTGGGGGGCGGTACCTTGATCAGGGAGGCCCAGTCCTCTCTTTCCCCAGCCACCTCTTCCAGCTCTTCTGGGGGGGATTCCAAGGTGTTCCCCGGCCAGATGAGAGACATATCTCTCCATTGTGTCCTGTGTCCCTATGAGGCATCCAGGAGGCATCTTTGCCGGATCTTCTAACCCCCTCAACTGATTTAACCTCGTCATTGTCCCTATWATGAATTCTTTATGATTGCCAGACAGAGCTGGACGTGGCAGAGCTGAAGATGCTGAGGTTCTCTTTGGAAGTGACGACACGGAGAAGATTAGGAATGAGATCATCAGAGATGCAGCACAGGTTGAACCACTGAGAAATAAAGTTAGAGGGTCCAGATTGAGATGGTTTGGACATGTCCAGAGGAGGGACAGTAGAAGGATGTTAGAACTGCAGCTGCCAGGAGGAAGAAAAAAACAGAGGAGATGCAGAATATGGAGGTTGGAGTGAAGACAGAGTGAGACRGAGGAGGAGGACTAGCATGACAACTCCTGCAGAGGGAACAGGCAAAAAAAGGAGTTATAATAAAATTAAGGCTTTTCATAAAACTGAGGAGGAGATGTTTTTATAAACTCACTTCATGGTGTTTGCTCGTCTGTTTCTTGTGTTACTTTAAGAGTTACTGATCTGTGCATCTTGTTCTGCCTCAGGACATTTCAGATTATTTGATGTATTTTCTCTCTGTTTCCAGTTAAGACTCTGTGTTCTGTTCACATCTTTGTTTTTATTTTCTTGTTTCCCAACACTTTTTGTCAGCTTATTCACCTTTTTTGCTGACGTAGTGCTTCTCATTTTCGCATTTGTTTCATTTGAAACATTTCCTATTGTGTGCCACTTCTGTGCCTCAGATGTTAAAACATATCCTTCCTTTCTCAAGCAGAAATGTTTTTGTAACCCCCCCCCCCCCCCACACACACACACACACATACACGTACACACAACTTAAGTCATTTTGCAGAACTGATGCAGTTTAAAGCTGTCATCTAAGCATATTTGTGGTTTGCACATTTATTCAAATCAAAAGTGCCTAAAAAGTCCTTAAAATGAAAGAAACATAAATGAGTCTCAGCTGCCAGGAGCAAGTTTAACATAATTTAAAATTATTCCAAAAAAAATAAGTTTTCAATAATAAAAAAACATTTCATTATAAACAGGAAAATGGATTTTTCATCCCACCATGTGGTTTGTATGTTTTGCATCAGATATGTAACTTGAAAGATGTGTATTTGTTATTTCCATACAGTTGTTACAGGGGGCATATATAGTTATATAGTATAGTTGCTGCTCAAACATTATGTCCATGTAAAGCCTGACCTCAGCAAACTGCTCTGTGATACAGTGGTTTGCAAAAGTATTCATACCCCTTGAACTTTTCCATATTTTGTCACATTACAACCACAAACATAAATATATTTCACTGGAATTT
>NW_013952402.1:6293823-6301931 GCF_001266775.1 Austrofundulus limnaeus | reverse complement strand
TAGTTGAATGACCACTTCCAGAATTTGATTTGGGCAACAATGCACAGAGAGTTCCATAATTGACACCTTGGAAGATCTGAAAATATAAATTAATACCACTATACAAAACATGATTCTGAAAAGTCAATGCATCAGACATGAAAGAACTGTACAGTCATGAAACACCAAATATTGGGGTCTGAAAATCTCTAAATCAATTTTTTGACACAATAAAACCCCATCTTAAATTATTAAAGTCTGACACGAGGAAGTTATTCTGGTTTCACAGCATCAGCTTTAAAGCAGAGAGTGGTTACTTGAAAACAATAAGATTTAAGTCATGTTTGAAATTGCAATTTTGCTCTATCTGTTACATCTGGGACAAATTAATGCCATTACACTCCTCTAACACAAAATCTAATTCGAGACAAATCACCTTGAGTTTAACCCTTGAACTTTCCCAGCAGGCAGAAATGTCATGAAGAGTTGACATGGAAACAAAACGCACAGGTTGGGTAAACAAGTCTCTTTTTTTTCCAGGTCATTACTCACACAGAATTACGCAATTACTGAACATTACAGGAAAAAAGGCTCTGAGGTCACGAGTGCTTCTCATTCGATTGGCATTTTCTTCCAAAGAAAAAGGGATGTGGACCTAAATGACAGCTGGTTTAGATTAGGACTTTGTCTCAAACACAGTGAAATGGTGTGTTCTTTCTGAACGGCAGTAATAAGATTGTCTGGCACCGGGACACCTCATTGAATTTCACGAACAAAAACACACCCACGGTCAGAAAATTACATGTGTGGCGGTGACTTTGAGATTCCAGATAAAACACTGTTTTGAAATTTTGGCTTTTTCTCTGAAGGTCTTCGAATGTTTTTTCCTGGTTTGGCAGCGATGTCAGAACATGACTCTCGGTCTTATTTTGAAGTCTGGACAGAGTTGACCACCACATTCCTCCACTGACCCGGAGTTAAGCTCAACAAAAGCAGAATTATCATTCGGCAGCATTTTGAAATCCTTTCTGTTTTGCGTTCAGCTCTGGCTGTAAAAGTTGAGACTGTTTGATGTTTATCTCGAGTAAAACACAGAAAAGTGAATGTTCCGAGATTTGCAGCTGTGTCGGTCAATCAGATTAAAATGTTTGGCTGCTCGTTGAACGTTTGTCCTTACTGACTCCCCCCTGAAAGGTTCAGGAAAGTTCTTTACTCCTCTGTAGTTCTCTGGTAAAACTTCTCAGCTGAAGCGAAACACCAAACTGCTTTTTAAAACTATATTTAAGAGCCTTTTCAAGGCTCATAGATAGGGGAGAGAGGGTACTCAAAGCCAGATTTTCAAGGCATGGGGGTCATTGCTCAATAATGTTAGGGTTAACACTGCATTATGTCAAAAAAACAAGTACAGTATTAGTACATTTTTGCTATTTTTTCATTCAATCGTAATTTTAAAATGTACCAATGATTTGAAATTTATGTTCATGTTAATTTAATTAAAAATAAATTTTAAAAAGCTTTTTTTAGTGTGTGTATGTGTTTGTGTGGGCAAATATTTCCTACTATGCGGGGACCATTTTTGACATATACATCTTGTGGGGACCAACTGGACCTAAGCCTAGTCCCCATGAGAGGAAATGGCATTGGTGGGTCGGGGGTTAGGTTCAGGACGTAGGTGTGAATTAAGTTTAGCTTGACTCCAGCAGCTATAGGCAAAGTTTTAAACAAACATCAGTCGATGCTCAGAGTGAGGATTGGGAGCAACTCTCAGCTACTACCACACCAAATTTTATTCAAGCTCAGTGTTTTGCGTATTCTAACATTGTTTAGCAGAAACCATCAATCAGGTTAAATCAAATAGTTTTAAACTGTAGGTGTAAATCTTAAATGTGATTAAAATCTGTTCAGTTGTTTATGAGATATTTTGCTAACACTGCAGACAAATGCACACACACAAAGGCAACAAATATGATTGGCCTCATTTTGGCGCCAGGTGACAATGAAGAAAGTTTTCGCAAAGTCATGTTTGGTGCGTGGGGAAAAAAAAAGAACAGTTCAAAAAAATCAATAAAAAATAATGTATCCCTGTCCAGACAACACAACACAACACAACACAAAACTCAGATGAATGACAGCATAACCTGCCTTTCAGCACCACAACCAGCCTGACGTCAACATTATGAGACACTGGCATCATTGCATTTCTAGTTGACATAAAATAAAGTCGTCTATAATCTTGTGTTGGACAAATGTTAGCCGAAACAGAAGCCAAGAAAAGGGAAAAAAAATAAAACACAAAACACGCAAAACAAAAAACCAAATCACAGGCTGCCAAAATGTCTCATTTTAGGACAGAGCCACACACTAAGTGCTCTTTGTATTTATATCTGCGGATGGTTCAAGAGAACACATTATTCCCTCATGGTCTGATTTTAGCTGGGTTTTTTTTTTTTGTTTTGTTTTTTTTTTGTAATCCATCATCTCTCTGGAAGGACATGACTGAAGCTAAATTAGGCTAGCTTGGCTGCCTTCAGTACAATAAGAGCACTTTTTGGACTGAATTGATTTAAATGCATTACAATTACATCGAATTTCAAGTAATGGTATACAACTCAAATGTACATTCATCTTAAAGGGGGAGGGGATATGCAAACTTGACTTTGAGCTTTATATCATATTTTAATGTCATTTCCCTGCCTAAAACAGAGTGTTGCTTTGCCTTATTCATGCATGATGGAGAAATCCTCGACTCTCCTGTCAGGAGCTGCCTAAATACTTGCTGGTATATAGCCCCGCCTATTTGTACATAGCACCTCCCTGAGCTCACCCCACAGAGCACCCATTGCCAAAAGCATTGTTGTGAAGACGTGCTGAAGTGGGAGTGTTGGAAATGGTTTCGATAGGCTATGATGCAAAGTTAAATTTATTTTTGATACATACAGCTTTTTCGTAACAACTTAAGGTAACATAGTTAATTGTGGTATAGAACTGAACTATGTCGAAAAACATAATACAACCACTGTGCACTGCAGCAGAGCAGAACTGAACTGTAGTGTAAATTAGGGGTAAGATCTTGACATATAAGTTGAGGTGCCTTTTATTTAGATTTTAATGTGCAGTACTGTAAGGACACGATTGATGCTAAAAGAAAATGTTTTTTTGGCACAAACAACTTAATTCCCAAAGATCTATTATCTGAAAACGTTAGTTGATCAGCTGAAGGATGATGCATCTCTCAGGTCGTGGGTCAAGTGTTTCCTCTCTGACCTACTTCAACCTTTTGTTCCTTTTTCAGGCACTGAGATCTTCTGACTTAAACTTTGGTACAATCTTTAAACAGGCCTCATCACTTCCTGTTTTTAAACCGCTCTTAAAAACACGTCTGTTCTCATTGACTTTTAATCAAGTGGGTGGTTTTGGCATTATATTTTTCTGTGTTCTTCGTTTATTGTCTTCTGATGCTTTTAAATTAATTTGTTTTGTATTGTTCAGCACGTCAGTGACAACCTGTTGCTCTCTTGTCATTGTTGTTGTTTTTAAGTGCCTTGACTTTTGCCAGTTTCTAAAGGGCATGGCTTTCAGATCATCTTCTGTTCAACTTGTATAGAAAGTGAGAAGGGAAATGTTTCTGGTTTGACAGGAAGAAAACTATGGACTCCTGGAAGGAAAACGTAGAAGGGATGAGGGAACAGTTCAGAGGAATTGAACAACAATGAACAGTTAACACTCAGTGGGTTGTTCCATCAGGATCTACAGATAACAGAAACAATGCTGCACAGCTGCTAAGGCATGCTGAGAGGAAGAAGGAGAATTCAAACAAACTGTGGAGGAGATGATAGTAATGACATTCAGAGGAACAACAGAAAGGTGCTCAGTGGAGAACCTCAGCAGTATTTATACAGTTTGAATGTGTTTCTCTCTTAACTACAGGTTTGGCCATGATCTGATCCCAACGTCCACCTGCACAACACCCATGTTCCTCGTCCAGCAGGTTCCCTGAGACTCTGGTCCAGCTGGGATGACGGCCTTCAGCCCTCCTGCTCTGCTCCTGTGCCTGCTGTTCTGCACGTCGGAGGCTGACCTGCGCTTGGCCTACGTCACCCACAGCAGCTTCATCTACTACTCGTGCAGCCAGGACCCGCAGCCCTGCAGCGCCTCGTCGCTGACAGACTGCAGATGCAAAACCATGGAGCGCCGGACCCTGACGCACTCGGCTCCTGTTTTCCGGAGGACAAATTTAACGATCTGGTTCACATCGCCGTCCAACGTGGCGCGGCTGCTCAACAACTCGGAGGTCATCCACCTTACGCTCATCCACTGCGGCCCCCCCGGAGGAGAGCCCCGCGGGGTGCCCTTCCCCCCACTGGAGGAGTATTTTGCAGTGCAGCGCCTGAAGAGGCTGACGGTGTTGAACGTGCCGGAGAGACCGTTCCTCCAGTGTCCCGACGCAAACCGAGTCAAGAGYTCCAACGCAGACCAGGATCAAGGCTTTTATTTTGACTTGCACAGATACAAAGACTCCAACATGGATCTTGTTGCAGACGCAGTGAAAGATCCTTTGACTGTGTCCTCAACCCAGATTCAGGACATCTTCCTGGGCAGGGAGCTGGGAGCAGCTCACCATGAACAGGTCAGACTGGGAATCATCCACAGCTCCGTGCTGGACTGGGGGGCGGAGGTCAAAGCCTACACGGTGCAAACGCACATAGACAGTGACGGTGYACTGCCGTTCCCTGACCTCCACCTGGCTAAACTACCAGAAACATCTGTTRTATATGTCAGCTTTGTGTACTGATTGAAATTTACTTTGAGGAAAAAATGAGGATCAATTGTTCAAATAAAAATCAYTTTTCTTGCTCCGTCTTACCATCACTCAGAACAAGACACTCAGATACTTGAACTTATTTGTCTGAGGCAGAGACTCAGTGCACGCTAAAGGTTGTCCAAAAACACCAACAGAACCACATCATCTACAAAAAGACCAGACAGCTTCCTCTCCGTGGCTGGTCCCTTCAGATCCTGTCCATGAACACCACAAACAGGACTGAAGACCAGGTCCAGCCCTGAGCTGGTCAACTTTGTGCCAAAGAAGTGGGCACCACTCTTGTTTTGGTCATGCAGAAGCCAAGTAGCCTTTTAGTTTAAAACTGACACCACACACTCCTTCAGCCCCCACACTGGAATCCCTGCTTTTCCAAATCCACACAACACATTTAGACTGGAGCCAAACTCCCATAAAACCCGTAGGAACGGTGCCAGAATGAACCAGTAATGAGGTATGGCTCATGACTGAAAAAAAAGATTCTTGACTTGAAAACAAAATAGTGTATGTCTAAAGTGGATGTTTGAACTCTTCCTACAAAGCTGAAAAGGTGAAACAAAATCATTACTTAAAGTTAAAAATAAAATTCTTGTTCACATTTTGCCTTTCTCTGTGAAGCATAGAAAACAGCACAAAACGAGCACATGATCTTAGTTAAAGATCCTGAAAGAACACTTTTTAACTGCTTTTCTCAGCTTAAGGCAACATCTTGTTGAACCAGATTGTGCACAGATGTTGTTTATGTGACTCTGAGCAAGATCCAYGCCTGTTTGGATTTAAGTTCAAAGAAAAAACTTTGGGGAAGTTGTTCCTAAAATACAAATATATCATAATTTTGATATTATTTGGGTTGTATCCTGTGTGTCCCCCTCTTTTCATTATAAAAAATATACCCTTCTGTTTTCAGCTCAGCATAAAAGTCAGTTAAACTTTTAGGCCTCTGGTTCTGTTTTTGTTTGATACAAGTGACACAGGTTCACTTCTAAAACTAACCAACAGGGGGCAGCAGATCACAGCGAAACAAACTGGAGGACTGATTAAAAAACATGACTGTTTTCTGTATAAACCTAATTAGCATTTCTATTACCATATTTCAAAAAGTTTTTGCATACTTATGTAGTATTTGTTTATTAAAGCTCTGTTATTAGGAGTTAATACRACTTAGTTTGGTATTTATTTGTTTACGACTTAAATTAACATGTCTCTCATTTGTTTTTTTGTTTTGTTTTTGTTTTTTATAGTTGACAAAGAAACAAATGATTCCTATGATTTAATGGTTTAATTTGATTCATTTTTCTGTGAATACTTTATAATGTGTGCAAAGTAAATCACCAGTACATTTTAATGAAGAAAAAAAAGATTAAAAAAACTGTCTACATCTGGCTCTGTGTGCCCATATATGAACATTTTTACGTCTTCACTGCCTAAAAATGGGCAGTAAAGAAGCTGACAGTGTCTCTGTTAGCAAAATATCTCATGAGCCACTGTTTTATGTGTATCTACAACTGATCAATTTACCAGAGCAGAGGCCCTCCAGGRTCCTTTGAGGACCACTTTCCTGCTTGTTTCCCTGTTCCAACACCTGATTCGGTGGCTGAATTACCTCTTCAAGTTCTGCAAAGGCCTGCCAACCAAATATCCATTCGAAACAGGTGTGTTGGAGCAGTTAAAACTCTAAAACATGAAGGATAGCAGACTGCAGAGGAAACACAAGTCAAGATGACCGCCACGGCTAAACAGACCACAGACACTAGGATAAAATGTGGAGTGGTAGTAGATGAGAGTCATCCCTAATTAAAGAGCTAACAAATCTCACAGGATCTCGTGATATTGAGTGTAATGTCAGGTAATAATAATAATAATAATAATAATAATAATAATAATAATAATAATAATAATAATAATAATAATAATAATACACCATCAATTTTTAATCTCCTTTACAGATTATAAAGTTCCTATTTTAGATTATGATCTTAAATGAAGAACCTGCTGGTATAATATTCAAATAATACAAAGCTTTTAATTTAAAATGGTTTTTACAGCTCGGCCCACAGGTGTGCATATTTGAAGTGTTTCAGTTGATCTGTGTGTGGTTTCTCAGGCGCAGCTGCATGAAGCTGTGGATGATCAGAGATGCCACTGACACCTGCTAGAGAGCTGCTTATTTGCATGAGAAGCGCGAGACTCCGTGGTTTTTTGTGTTTGTTTATTATTTTGATTATTTGTGGGTGAATGCGAACTGATGCAGCCTGTTGATCCCTGCACCTGAGAGGTCATTACATCAGAGGAGGGAGGGGGTGGGGGGCATTAAAAGCCCACCTCCATTCAAAACAAATCAATTACACGTTCAGAGACCACAGTGAAAGCGCACTTCCAGCCTCCAGGAGGTGAACCCCGGCCTGCTCCTCTCCTCCAACGGAGCCTCCTCCTCCTCCTCCTCCTCTTCCTCAGCAGTAAAACATTTTTATCATCAGACGTTATTGTTCTCCTCCTCCTTGTGGGGAGATGCGCCCATGTTCATTTTTTTAAAAGGGCAAATCAGCCATAATTCAGTTTATAAACTGCGGCGCGCGCGGAGGGGGGGAGACGCGCCCGGATGAATATTCATTAGAGGCCCGAACTGCCGCGCGCGGTGATTCATTAGGCATATGTAAATATCACTCACTTTAATTGGCCCTAAACTGACTCAACATAATGTTGTCATTAGCAAATTATTACTTATTTGTGATACTAATGGTGCGGTATGGCGCGCGGAGCCGCAGATCCACATATATGATTGTAATTACAGCTCTKTTTTATTCACAGGGTGACGCTGGTGGGGCTGTGTGCGCGTGATTCAATCCCACCAACACATTTGAGCCTACAAAAAATAATAATAAGAAAAACATAAACTGCTTTATTTGTAAGTTTACAGCTCATATGGAATCGTTTCAGAAATGTTTCCTCCCTCCTTTTATTCCTAATTTAAGTTATGTGTTCATAAAATACAGCAACAACAAAAGCAAATGATTTCCCTCATCTAAAGTGCTTTTATGCAACAGCAGGAGAGATGCAGAAAAAAAGCTTCAAAAATAAAAAAGCTGGGAATATTGCTTCAATAAAATGATGGATCTGAGACGTTTTTTTTTTCCTTTTCCCTTAAATTGATGATTAAAGTGGATTATATGTTGGTTAAATTAAAAGTGATCAGACTGCATTTGCAAAGTTATTATGAAATAAAAGTGTTTTGAGAATGCTTTGTTTTTATTTGATTTTACATTTCTCTTTAAATTGGAAGCAATATCAAAAAGCTATGCCTGTTTGAGAT
>NW_013952402.1:6289479-6290984 GCF_001266775.1 Austrofundulus limnaeus | reverse complement strand
CAGTTCGACTTCAGGACAAAGGCTCGAGGCGACGGCTCGTGTGTGTGTGTGTGTGTGTGTGTGTGTGTGTGTGTGTACATCTGTGAGAGAGTGTGCTGGAGCTAATAAAGTAATGTGATGGATGATCTCCTTTCTCCCAGAGGGACCACCACCATGTAAATTGGTCCACACAATGCATTATGGATAAGGCAGTTGAGATTATAGCTTGTTAATGTGTCCCTCCCCTCCCCTCCCCTCCTCACCCCACTTCCCCCTCCCCTCCCTCATCTTGCATTTTGCTGCATTTCTCTCCGTCCTTCTGTTTCGGCTCAGGCAGGGACATGGTCACCTCATTGTCGTTGCGCTCTGGTCTTTTAGGTGCAGATGGAGTGTGTGTGTGTGTGTGTGTGGGGGGGACTCTCAGCCAGGCCTAACTGCAGTAAGTTTGTGTGTTGGGCTCCACTTTCCTCTCACAGTCCTCCTAATGAGTCCCAACAGTTTTAGGATTGGGATGGATTTGTTTCTGGCTCWGTGATTGACGCGTCAGCGTTTCAATCATCTTCAGGAAACAGCGAGCCAGTCAACAAACAGCCAACACAAACTGTCCATCAACAGGGGCCACCCCTGTGGACATGTGTCCCCTCTTTAGCTCATCAACTCCAAACTCACCCTGCCTCAACATTTCCCATGAGGGCAGCCCCCCAAATAAAACTCTCTACCCCTTGCCCCCCTCTGCTTCCCGYATCCTCGCCCCATCTAGGGACTCGTGGGGCCATCTGCTGACACGGAGGAGCTGCTCTGGAGGAAGTGCAGCTTCAGCGTAGTTATGGTGTGTGTGGTTCTAAGTGTGTGTGACAGAGTTCAGTGTGTTCTTAGAAGATGTTCATCCTCAGACTATTAACGTTTTTATGACTTAATAATAAACATTGAACAATATTACTTRAATTTGGCAAGTTCACAGTAAAAAATTWAATGTTGGATTTACCTAACSATGTTATTCCACTTAACCTAGTTGACTAAATTCAAAGCGATATACCAGTTTTTTAACCAAAGAACATGAGTATGTTGCTTTGAATTTACTCAACTCAGTTAAGTGGAACCAGGTAACATAACATGGTTGAGTAAATCTAACATTTCATTGTCGCTCCTCTTTTTGTTATTTATTACTCACAAACACACCTGACTAATCTGATTTGTCGCAAGAATAAAAGTACTACACAGTTGTCTGGAACTAAAGTATCTAACTTAAAGAGGAAAAAAAATAACTCATTTATTTACAATGTATCTAATTTTGGTTTCTGGACTAGTGGGACCTTGATGGTAACAGAAAACAGGTGTGGACAGGACAGAGGAGCAGAAACTAACAGGAAAAATACTTGAAAATTGAACTGATGACAACATCAAACACAGGAGCAGAAAGAAACGCAAAATCACAGAAAACTATCACAAAAACTTTAAAGGAAAAAAACTCATTACAAAAAAACAACAAAAAAAAAACACCAGAATATAACCAAAAATACAGAAAC
>NW_013952402.1:6282458-6288227 GCF_001266775.1 Austrofundulus limnaeus | reverse complement strand
TAAGCTGGATCCACCGAGATGTAGATGGAAACCCTGTGGATTTTAATTAGGCTGGCTGCGTTCTGAAAAACAATCTCGAAGAAGACATTTAAATCGAGTTATAAAAGTAAATCTGCTGCTAAGGGCAAAACAGAAAGAAAGAATAACTCAACTGTCAAGATTACCTTAAAAGAAAATTAATAACCACAAAATGTCAGTAGAGAAATATTTAATAACATTTAACTTGATGAATTAAAACATGTTTGAACCTGAGTGTCGGTAACAAGTTCTCAGTTCACTACTTCGTTCAGATGATGTGTTTTGTGATGAACAGTCTTCACATGACTTTGCCGTGTGTGTGTGTGTGTGTGTGTGTGTGTGTGCGTGTGTGTGTGTGAGACCCTCCACGTCTGCGTGTGTGGGTGGCTGCCTCCACCCATTACAACGGGTCACCTCTCACTCATGGAGAGTTTTCACGGCTGTGCAGCGGATTAGGAGCAGGCAGAGAGACAGAGGAGGAGAGATTATCGGGCCGGCTTGGCAGAAAGGGAAGAAGGGAACCACAMAAGACATCACTTCAGCGTTTCATTGTGACACCCATCCGGAGTGTGGAGCCAGAACAAATGGAGGAACAAGCCAAAGCTGGCATCGTGAGTGGCCTTTAGAGGAGCAGAGGTCCAGGGAGAAGATGGAGCRGTCTGCTGGGTGTCCTAATACAGTTATAATTAGATAAACCGCATTTTGAATGGATCCCAACTATTAAAATGTCTTTAAACTGTGAAAAAATGATTAAACTTTGTCTTTTTTTGTAGCTTTTTGCCAACTATTAGCTCTGTGTTAGTGTTAGGGGACATTTCTGGAGGCTAAAAGTTGTGATATACATGATGCTTTTTAAAGACTGAGGCCTGATATTTTAGTTCAAAAAGTCATACTTACCAATATTCATGTTAGGAAAATTTGTAATTTTTCTAAAAAAAATGGACAGGTCAAAGAAAAACATTGAAACATGATGTACAATTTGAGCTGCAGATTTCCTTCATAAACATCTACAAGTGTTTTGGCTGTTTGAAAAGAGCGATTTTTCAAGAAATAGACAGAAAAACAAGGCGGTGGTTCTGGAACTGCAGCTAGAAGTAGTGTCAGGCTTTGAACAAGCAGCTAAACGCAGGAATTCTCTGTTTTTCTGCCATCTTGACAAATATTAATTAAATGTTTGCATTTTTTATATTTGTGAACATGTAAACAGGTTTTCYTCTCCCTTTTTAAAACACTAATAATACAATCCATTAATAAGACACACAGAAATATGTAGATATATTGTCTGTTATTCAGATGTGAAATGGCWTTAAATGCAAAAAAATTGAAAGTTTCTGTAAATTTTGTTCATTTTGTGTTTAAAGCTTGGTTTAGTCATCAAGACAGTCTATGTAATGATTTCATAAAATATTCGAAGTTTGTAAAAAAAAACATAAAGGGGATGTTCGCCTTAAAATTCTGCTCACCTTCCTCGAGGAACATTAAAAAACACCTGCCATAACGCCATAACGCCTTAAAGAGCAGGCTCTGGAAAAAGTTGGGAAGCTGACTGCATTAAAAGTGTCCTCGTCTCGTATCGGTGATTTACAGCCTCGACAGCCAGAGATGTTTTAATGAGAAGAAACGACGTCTTTTATGGAATGTTTACTTCGCATCTCGGTGGCTGTTTGAACGAAGCCTGAAGGCGATTAAAACCTAAAGTGAGACAAACATTAAAAACCAAAGTTTCTCGTTTACAATTAAGAGTTTGAATGATGGTCTTAACGGCTTTCCTTCTTCGTCACACACACACAACCACACCCAAACGCACTGAGCACCAGCCGCCAGTTGGTCTTAAAGAGGCAAATTCCTCTGCAGCATTTTCTCAGCACCGTAAAGCGCCCGTCGTTAAAACGATGTGTTTTCGATTCGTCTGCTCTCCCTGACATTTCCAGATCAAGTTGGYGTGAGGTTGATTTGGGGGGAATTTGCACACCATATGCTGCCGTGTCAAACCCCAACGTTTAAGCGGGCCAGGTTTCTGCATTCCCTAATAGCTGCATCATTGGAGCTTGTTTGTCTAATGTGCCTGTAAATGTTATTTATTGGGAGTCTGCCCACCATCCAGCTCCTCCGTGCATGCTAAGGAGACAGACATAAGATATGCAAATGCCAACGTCGACCCAACTTCACGGCAGTAAAGCAGAACATTTGCATTTGATGTACTACATAATAAACTGGTTATTAGCATTTTAAACACGTGGAACAACATTGAAAAATGCGGCCCGTGCTGGTGCGAGTTTTTATTGTTGCTTAGCGCAGTCAAAAACACGCACAGAGGCCTTCGAACACAGCCGGGAAAGTGTGCGTACACAAAACACACAGGTACAAAGTCATAACGTCGTGATTCATGCTGCCGCTTCGTGATGTGGATGTTTGCTACACTGTACGATAAACTGCTACTGACTTGGTCGTTCRTATTTAGAAAAAGAAAGGAGGACATGGAAGAAAGTCTGTGAAACTTTTCATGTGAGAGATCCTTGGTTTATKTTAAAGCCTGACAYCTAAACTYACTATTTTCTGCGTTTTGAAGTATTTCGAGGTATTTGTACCTTTACTATTAAGGTGAACAAGGAGAAGTGAGGTGTTGGATTCAGTTCACTTGTTCAGTCACAACATTAAGTGYATTTTAGTCGTAACGTGAAGATGAATGGGTTCAGACAGGATGAGGAGCTTGGAGCAGATGCTCCATGTTGAAAGGGGTTAGTTGAGGTGGTTTGAGCGTCTGATTGTGATACCTCCTGGACAACGTCCTTACAATGTGTTCCAGGCGATAGGAGGCCTCAAGGAAGACCACTGGATCATTGGAGGGATTATGTATGTGAAAGCCTCGGGGTTGCCCAGGATGACCTGTTGCTGGCAAAAGGGATCTGGGTTTCTCTCCTGGACCTGTTGCCTCTGCGACCAGACCACAGATAAGCAGCAGAAGATGGAGATAAAGATGGCCAGAATATTATTACTCCAACATCATGTTAGGTTCTCAATGCAGATGACAGCTGTTAGCATGTATTTCAAAGCATGAACGTGGCCCCCAGCAGGGGGTAAAATCAGCTTGTTGGTGTTGGGGCTCTGGGGTTTTTGGCTGTCATTAACCATCTCTCTGCAGTTCCTGAACGGTGGGGCGGAGCCTAGCACCAGCAGCTGTAGCTCCTCCTACTAATGAGAACCTTTTTGTACTTAAAGGGATCCCTGATTAGTTGTAACATTAGACTTTATTTGATAAACATATATTTTAACTGTAAAATAAAGACTGTAAAAATACTGCAGGCTGTTTAGTTTTGTAAATTTTTTAAAATATATATTTTAACACGGACGGAGCCATTTTATTTACACACAAAGCATTCTGGGTAAATGATTATGTGGATAGGTCCTCGGTGTGAGCGAGCTATATCCACCCTGAAGGTTAATCTTGGACAATATCTGATGATCGACTCTTTTAAATGAAACCAGAGAGCGTTGACAGAGAGGAGAAGGCAGAAATGACTCAGCCTGTAACTGAAAATATRGATGGAGGACAACAGAGCTGCTTCATGGAAGAAGAACCTTAGCTTAGACTGTTAGCCTTTGCGCTAGCGCCTACACTATATTGCCTTATATGTATTAGCTCGGTGCTATCACGACAAACTAACAAGGTAAACTGAGGTCCTCCATCCATATTTTCAGTTGCAGGCTGTCATTTTTGCGTTCCCCTCTCTGTCATGTGGATGGAGGACCTCAGTGACGAGAGGAGAATGTGTAGCGCTGAGCTAACATATACAGTATATGGTGATAGCGTCGGGGTTAACGCTAAAGCTAACAGGCTAAGCTGAGGTTCTTCTTCCATGAAGCAGCTCTGTTGTCCTCCATCCATATTTTCAGTTACAGGCTGAGTCATTTCTACCTTCTCCTCTCTGTCAACGCTCTCTGGTTTCATTTTAAAGAGTCGATCATCAGATATTGTCCAAGATTAACCTTCAGGGTGGATATAGCTCGCTCACACCAAGGACCTATCCACGTCATCATTTACCCAGAATGCTTTGTGTGTAAATAAAATGGCTCCGTCTGTGTTTAACTTTTAGTTTAAAAATGTACAAAACTAAACAGCCTACAGTATTTTTACAGACTTTATTTTACAGTTAAAATATATATTTATTAAATAAAGTCTAATGTTTCAACTAATCATGGATCCTTTTACGGCTGGTTGGAGTYGCAACACTTTACTGGAACATTGTTCTCTGAATGGTACCATGTCCGGTGGTTGTGGTTCAGAAAACTTAGCGATAACTTATCCTTGCTTGTTTGTCTATACAGATCTTACCTCCGTCCCTCGCTCCTTTGGTCATCTCGCTTCAGTTTGTTCGGCACTTCTCCTGTCTTTATACTCATCTCTTGGAACAGCTCCCTACAACTGATGTCAGGCCATCATCAAAACATCTCCCCAGCCAGTTTCTTGGTCCGCACCTGCTGCCGCTCTACAGCAACTGCTTACATTGTCTTGGTCTGACTGCTAATGCCAAGAGTCAGTCATGAAAAAAAAACACCACATAAGCTCACCTGCTATCATTGTCTTAAATAGCAACACTCTGTTCTTGGAAACTCACCTTGTCGCAAGCCACCACCTCTCACTTGAAAATAAACACGTATTGCACCTTTATCCTGTTGCTGGACTCCTTTTCTCTGAAACAGAAAATAAACTTAACCTGATAGTTGGGGTTTGAATGAATCGGGTAGATGTGTTTCCTTGATTTACCCTTTTTTATCTCTTTGAACCCTCTGTCTTTTAAGTATGCAGACAGTTTTGACTAATGTAATGAGCATGGACGRCTTCTGTTTTCCTGCCCTCTTGAAATCTCCAAGTGAGAGAGCAGAGAGCACAAAGCGCTCTAGGGGAGCTTTCTGAATGGGTTTTTTATTAGGAGTTAATGATGTCATAATCGAACAGTAACTAGGCCTAACACCCTGCAATATTTTTGTAATGGAGTGGGTTTTGCAGTGTGTTTGCAGCCCTGCATCCACTTCTCAGGTTCAGAGTGCTTGTTTGCTAACATCCATCTGTGCAACAAAGTGTATTTGGTTATTTTTTTTATATTAACTTTGAGATAAATGCATGTTCAGAAGCCAGACTTGCCTCTCTCCAGCTAACCCCACTCGTTTAATTTCACCTCTTCACACCAGCTGAAACCTTCCACGTTAATCTGTCCTCCTCTCCTGCTTTAATTCCCCGCCTTCGCAGAGGCCTCTGCTTCATTTTCTGGTCATGTGCACCTATTACAGGGGGGTGAAGCGGACACAAAGTGACACTGGGAGCAGAATGGGGAGGAGAGGAGGCGAGGCTGAGAGCTGCGTCCTGAAAGGAGGCGATGGGAGGGAGGGATTGTCTGAGGCTGAAAGAGATATTTAAAAAGAAGTATCTTGTTGCAAAAAGCTGGTGGGCTGAGCTGGAGGCTGGTTAGGTGCTGGTGGTGGGAGTGGCTGGGTGTGGGTGTGTGGGCACGTTTTTGCTACATTGTGGGAACCATTTTCCAGAAAAAGGCAACCTTGTGGGGAATAGAGTTTAGATTAGATTTAGGGTCAGGTATGTACCTGTGTGGTTAGGTTAGCCTAAATGGTCAGATTTAGGCTATAGAAATTAATGGAAGTCAAAGCAATGCCTCCATAATGATAGCTGTAGACCGCACAAGCATGTGTGTGTGTGTGTGTGTGTGTGTGTGTGTGTGTGTGTGTGTGTGTGTGTGT
>NW_013952402.1:6276747-6282118 GCF_001266775.1 Austrofundulus limnaeus | reverse complement strand
GGATAGGTCATTGGTGCGAGGCTGCTAGTGAGCTATATCCACCCTGAAGGTTAATCTTGGACAATATAGATGATGAGTTCTTTTAAATGAAACCAGAGAGCGTTGACAGAGAGGAGAAGGTAGAAATGACTCAGCCTGTAACTGAAAATATAGATGGAGGACAACAGAGCTGCTTCATGGAAGAAGAACCTCAGCTTAGCCTGTTAGCTTTAGCGCCGACTCTATTGTCCAAGATTAACCTTCAGGGTGGATATAGCTCGCTAGCAGGCTTGCACCAAGGACCTGTCGACGTCATCATTTACCCAGAATGCTTTGCGTGTAAAAAAAATGTCTCAGTCTGTGTTAAAATATATTTCTTTAAATTTACAAAACTGACCAGCTACAGTATTTTTACAGTCTTTATTAAAAAATTAAAATAAAGCTTATAAAATAAAGTCTGCCACAACTAATCATGAATCCCTTTAAGAAACTAGTAATGTTAGGGTTAGGGAAAATGTTTGGGTTAGACATATTTGCACTCACAAAAATGAATGGAAATCAATGCGAATTTCTCAGTTTAATGGAAGTAGCCTAAAAGGAAGTGTGTTGGTCTGAAAAGGAGAAGGAGGAGAACTGATAACCAAAGAGAGAATGATAAAGAAGAAGGCAGGTTTAAAAATAGTTTTAAATATTAAGAAATACACAAAGAAGAGGTTTAAAACTAAACTTGTTTTAGTGGTGATAAAAAAGTGTCTGCTTCAATATTGAACTAATAAAGAACAAACTGACTAAAAGTATGGAGCTTTTTCTTTGACCGAATTACCATGAACCCAATGAACTCTGCCGTTATTAGACAATAAAGCAAAGAATCTAAACTAAACTAACTTTTTACACAGCAGTGAAGATTTTCTTCAAGTTCAAACTTTAATGGTTTGGATGAAAACTGCATGAAAACATCACCGCTTCTGARAGCTTCAAGACACCAAATTTGAATCAGTGTGTTCAGACAGAAAGAAATAAGAACATGAAGGTATGTTTCTTCATTACTGAAATGTTAATTTAACTTGTTTTTGCCTAATTAACGCCAGTGTCTTCCAAGAACAAAACAGCCCCACCAATATTAATTAGGACGTCAATATTCATGTTGGCAGAGACGGTTGTGAGGTCTGTAATTACAGAGATTTTACCCGTTTGATCGTCTTTTTAATTAAAGGCTTGCTATAATTTGAAGGTTTGTTTACTTCTTTAAAAAAATGAGAAATCTTATTGATATTCTTATTTTATTTATTTTTACACAAAAAACACTCAAAGAAAAGTGTGAAAGGAAATAATCAGGTTTTTGAAAGTTGCCCCAACACTTTTGTCAGAGTTGTAATTTTCAGAAGTTCAGGACTCATTAGAAGAAATGAAATCTCAGAACTCTCTTTGACGCCGGCCGGCCGGCTTCGGCCTGAGATGGAAGTGTTWGCGTCGCTGTCCTCCATCTGGCGTTCGAATGCTTCAACCTTTGTGAAATCTCCTCTCTGAAACTTCAAACTCTGATTTGATGGTGTCTTTGAGGAGCAAAATGAAAGAGCTATACATCCACATATATTTAGTTGAATGATCTGTGGGGCAACTGTATCAGAGGAAAAAAAACAACATTTATGTTGAAATGAAGATGAAACATTCAGTCTGGAATGTGATGCTAAGTTAAGAATTCCTCGTAAAACTACTAAAGTTATTTTTTAATAGAGTGTACAAACACTAGTAAAGTGTGARGCAAAGGTGTCCAATCCTGGTTCTTTGTGCCACTCACTGAATCAACACACCTGATTTAAATAAATGTCTGATTCGACTTCAGCAGAACTGAAGGAAGTGCTGGAGATAATTCAACCACTGGATCAGGCAAATTCAAGCTCTGAAACAACTACTGACGTCTTTTGTTTTTACTTCTTTGACAGTTAGTTTTATAATCGTAGTATTAAAGAAAAATGATATTGACAAAGCATATGATAATTTTCGGAATATTTTAAAATCACTATATGACAAAAATTGACCAAAGAAAAMGTTTATTCATAAAGCTAAAATATCCAGAAGCTCTGAAGCAGAGGAGCCAAAAGTGGGGCCCGCGGGCCAAATTTGGCCCACCAAGTCATTTGATTTGGCCCACCAACAGTTGCCAAAGTTACAAGGTTGTAACCTGTTATCCTATGTAGAAACACAGTATTTCCATTGGTCAAATGACAATATAAAAGGGCTGTAGTGAAGGTAGTTTTCATTCATGGTGCTGACTTTATCTTTGATTTAGTAGGATTAAACATGAAGCATGAAATGACAAGAAATATTTAGATCAGATTTAACCTCACATGTAGATCTGCATACTTTATAAGGCCACAAAAACTCATTTTATTAATTTACAAAATGTCCCATGAGCCTTTGCTACTTGAGCGTATGGCAGACTTTCTCCAAGTGCACAGACTAAAACAAAAGAGGGCCATTGCATAGCTTAATCATTAAAAATAAAAGGACTTTACTTTTAAAAACTATTTGTATTTCATGTATTATATTACTGCATTTGGCCCGCAGCTGGATGGATTTTCATTTTGGCCCTCTTGGGGAAAATGTTTGGGCACMCCTGCTCTAAAGGGACTGCAAAATGCCTGTTTAAAAAAACAGACTTTATAGAGATTTTATGAAGCACAGATCAATAGAGGCAGAAAATTAATACAAAAAAACCTAACAATAAATTAACAGATTATAACAAACTATGTAAACAAAATAATATTGAAGGTACAGTATATGAAATATATTGAAGAATGTAATTAGGAAAAACTCCAAGCATGCTAGTTTTCCTCAGCATTTTACAAATAATGATTATAACTTTGATAACATTGATGAAATAAGTAATTTGAATAAATATTTTGTGTATAAAGTGTGGGACTCAAACTGGCAGAAAGAATCTTGGAGCCTGCAGCAGCTGAAGCACTAAAAATGAAACATKAATCAGAAATCCAGACTCCATGTTTCTCACAGCAGTGGAGTGCCATGGACAGCCAGGTAAGAGGTTTATTTTAAGTGTAATGGTGATTAAAATAATCACTAATCAGCTTCCAGCAACAATAACATTTCCAAAATGACAAAAAAAGGACAGAGTTTAAAAAAAACTTTTAAAAGAGCAAAGTGTATTTCCAGTGAAGATGCAGGTTGCAAAAAACTGAACATTGTCCAACTTATGTTCTCCATCTAAGCATGTTAGAAAATATACAGTTTTATTAGTGTTTTAGTGCTTCTGGGCTATACTGTGGTAACATGGACAAAAATAAAAGTTATATCTTCAAACTTTTGAAATTTGCCATAGAAATTTAAGCTTTTTTAAAACATATAAGTTTTTACTGAAGGGGGACATTGTGTCTTAAGCTAATCAAGTTCATCATGTATTTATATCTAATACATCTCAAAATAAAATATATATATATAAAATAACAGCGTTTAGTATCAACAAAAAGTTTTGAGATTTGTGTCTTAAGCTAATCAAGTTCATCATGTATTTATATCTAATACATCTCAAAATAAAATATATATATATAAAATAACAGCGTTTAGTATCAACGAAAAGTTTTGAGATTTGTGTCTGAAGGCTTACATAAAATATAAAATTGTATTTGTTTCTGTTGACTAAAGTGTCAAATTTGTTTAAATTGTCTTGAAAACGAAGCTGATTAAATAAATATCCATTTATAAAACAGACGAACTTCAGAAATATGATGCAGGCTGAAAATCCTAATCTGAGGCTCAGACACAGAGGTTTTTTTTAATCAGATTTTTAAATATGCTGATGCTGCAGCTTTTACTTTATGACATGTTTCTTCAGCCCAATGACTGGTTGAAGAAGAGCTCGGGCGTAGCAGAAAAACTCTGAGATGCTTGAAAGTTGAAGGGTTTTAGTTTTGCCTTTGAACAGGCAGGGCCTCCATGAGAAAAACAACACAATTTAGAGACTGATTTGTGAATTAGATATCTGAAAAGCTGTTGAGTTTTAGTGTTAAAACCAYCGGCCTCAACATGAATTCAGTCTGACTCCTTAAAAGGCAGCTTTTAGAAAATCCCAGGTGGTTTAAACCTGAGAGTTCAGGCTGTGATTTTTTGTTTTAATGTGAAAAAGCAGAGCAAGCGAGTGAAAAAAGGAGAAGAAGAGCGATAAAGAGATACGAACAGAGGAATGAAAGGAAGGTGAGGCGCTGTTGCAGTGAAGAGAGCACATTATGGGCGACCTGCTGCGACAGAAGTCTGAATGAACAGCGAACAACTGCCTTCATTTAGGCCAGTGTCCTGGTGGTGTGGAGCTAAAGGCTTCATGCGAACACACACACACTGGAAAACACCAAAACACACAGGCAAAAGAAGCTCTTTGAATGCTTCTGCACAAACTGATACCCGACACACACACACACACCCAAACGTCCCCCTCATTCAAACATCTCTCCACATTGGCCGGATTAGGAACACTTTCTCCTGGGTGTGCGAGGCTGCCCCACACACAAAGAAACACTTGGGGACAGGATTAGTAGGCTTACAGCGGATTCACATATGTCCAGTTCAAGCAATTGGTATTCAAAGCTTTACACGTTCAAATGCCACCAGGAGAGAGCAAAGCCGAGCAAGCGCTTTTCTTCACATTGGCAGCACCTTTCTGAGGAGGGGCTCTTTTGCTGGGCCAACAATGAGGCCGTGAATCCAGGTTTTTTTTTTTTTTTTACTGTTCTGCCTGGGGGGTGTGATTGGAGCAGAGGCAGACGTTATTATCCAGGTTTGAAGCGCAGGGTGGGTGGGTGCAGGAGGGAAACGGACGGAGGGACAGATGGACRGCTGGAAGGATGCAGAGGTGCTGGGCTCATGTGTTATTGTTGGTGGCCTGCTCGTCCACTCCACCTCCACAAAACAGATCTGGAGTGGACCCTTCAGAACGGAGAGAGGCTCTCAGCAGCTCAAAAGACAATAATACAGTCGGTTTGGTGTGTTGTCCAAATATTGTAACACAGACGCACTTTTAAAGAGTCTGACTGATTTGATCATTTTAAATTTCAACACATGGAGTTGAAATGGCTCAAATGTTTTTGACCCTAATTATTTTTTTAAAGCCACTTGAAGAATACGTCTTGGCTCAGTTTGTGGGCATGTGTGTGCATTTGTGTGTACTTGTTTCTGCTACAGAGTGAGGTCATTTAGGAAATGAGGACATTTTCTTGGTCCTCACTTCTTTACAGCCRCCATGTGCTTAGTTGGATTTAGAGGTATGAAAATATCTGGGCATGAATGCAGTTATAAGGATGAATGGAAGACAATACAAAGTCCTCAGTTTGATGCCAGTACAAGTGTGTGTGTGTGTGTGTGTGTGTGTGTGTGTGTGTGT
>NW_013952402.1:6250941-6276327 GCF_001266775.1 Austrofundulus limnaeus | reverse complement strand
GCTCTGACGCACACATGTTGCCTCTGGGCAGCAGGGACGGTGAGTCGGAGCGGGATCGCTCTCCTCCGTCCCTCCGGAGGTCGAATGGGAGAATTATTTTGTCACCGCGTCTTTTGCGCGCGGAGAATCTATTTTTTTTTTTGTTTATTTGTTTGTTTGTTTTTATATTTACCGCCTGGTGAACCCAATCAGTTTGTGTGAAGCTGGAGAAAACTGAGTTATGTGTCCTCTTCTATCATCCTGCGCCTTGTGCCAACGGGAAACGTGTGCGTAAATTTCAGCTCCGTTGACTGTAGCGGATTGTAGCGTGAAAAAAAACCTTTCTGTGTGAATAAAGAAAATAAATATTTCATAAGAGAAGCTACTTTAAGTCTGAGTTGAGGAGAGCTGTGACCCCCCAGCAGCGTTCTGACAATGGCAGTGAAAGGCTGCGCGCCGCGGTCACCGGGACAGTGAGCGCACACCGCCCCTTTCTCACCGGCACGTCATCCCTCTGAATGGGAGAGCCGCTTTTGTCTGTCCGCGTGTATAAATACGCGCTACGAGTGTCCTCCTCACCACAGAGTTACACACACACACACATACACACATACACACAGAGTGAGAGAGAGAGAGAGAGAAAGGCGGCAGCCAGAAGCAAAGTGGTGACTGGTGCGATCAGAAGGACAGCAGAGCGGGACAGGAGGCGCACAGGCAACATCAGGTGACCAGAGCGGCCTCGAGAAGGAGAGACTGAGTGAATGAAGAGAGGGGGAGGGAGAGGAGAGAGTGACAGCAGAGAGGGAGGAAGCCAGCAGCGACCTCCTACCCGACAAACTCCACAGCAAACCCATAAAATGAATTCAGACTCCAGCCCGAGCAGCAGAGCCTCTTCACCGGACATGGACGGCATGTTTCTCCGCGACCACCACCACCCGCACCACCATCACCACCACCACCACCACCACGTGGGCTCGTCTGTCACTTCCTCCACGCAGAGCGGCGAGCAGCAGCGCCAGAAGATGACCGCCGCAGAGCTCCTGCGCTCTGGAGACGCCAAGTCCGCGTCCGTGGGAAGCAGCAGCAGCAGCAGCAGCAGCAGCAGCAGCAGCAGCAGCAACAAGTACAAGCTGAAGAAGCAGGTCACCGAGGAGGAGATGTACCAGCTCAGGCTCAAGATTAACGGCCGCGAGCGGAAGCGCATGCACGACCTAAACCTGGCCATGGACGGGCTGCGCGAGGTGATGCCCTACGCGCACGGGCCTTCGGTGCGGAAGCTGTCCAAGATCGCCACGCTGCTCCTGGCCAGGAACTACATCCTGATGCTCACCAGCTCCTTGGACGAGATGAAGCGGCTGGTGGGGGAGATTTACGGCGGGCAGCACTCCGCCTTCCACTGCGGCACGGTGGCGCACGCTGCCGGCGGCGCAGGTGCGCACTCCGGTGGCCCCGCAGCAGCCGCAGCTGCCGCCGCCGCCGCCGCCGCGGCCGCCGCGCACCAGGTGCACCCTCTCCTCGGGAGCGCGCTGTCCTCCTCCACGTCCTCCACCTTGTCCGGCGCGCTGCCGGGGCTCACGTCCATCAGGGCGCCCCACGCGCTGATGAAGGGCTCCCCGGCGGCGCCCCCGGCCCTGCAGCTGGGCTCCGGCTTCCAGCACTGGGCCGGACTGCCGTGTCCCTGCACCATCTGCCAGGTGCCCCCTCCTCCTCCGCACATCCCCATCACCTCCACGGGCCTCACGAGACTCACAGGGGAGGGGAAGGACGGCATGAAATGATACCTGAGCTGCCAGCAGAGACAGAGAAATCAAACATTTGTAAATAAACAATTCAGGGCATGAGGGGGGATTTGGACATTTTGCCTCACCGCATGTTGTTGTTTAGTCTGTTTTCATGTTAAACGTATGAGAAAAAAATAATTTCCCTCCTTGTAACAAGGACTTTTATCCTCATTTTTGCCACTTGAAGGTAAAAAAAAGGCGCAACCAGATTTTTTCCTCCTGTGATTGAATTKAATTTCACACAATGTGAAATAGGAGGCTGCATGAGCGCTCTTTGTTTTTCATTATTTTGTGAAAAGGAAAACTGTTTTCTGTGCCTTGTACCAAGGATGTGAAACTTATCAAAYTCTTCTCAAACGGTTTTATTCGGACAGAGACGACTTTTGCCGCGTTTTTAGATTTATTTGAACCGCGCGGCTCATCTTTCTGTCTGTTTCTGCGGAATTTAAAATTCATAAAAGTTGTTTTTTTTTCCTTGCATGTTGGTAAAAAAAAAATGATCACAGCATGACTGTTTGAGTTTGCCCAGAGACGCTGTTTATTTTTGTACATTGTTGATGATTAAATAAAAAAAAAGGAAAAATATTTATTATCACAGCGTCGCTGGAAGAAATTTCAATAAAACTGAGATTAAAACCATAAACCCTGCCTTTTTTTTCTTGTTATTTTAAAAATACTTTGTAATATTACATTTCTTATTTTATATAAAGCAAGTTTTTCTTTTGGGGAAAAACAAAACAAATAAATTAACATATGACATTCACAAATTTAATTATTCTATTTCATGCACAATATTTATTTCTAATATTTTTTAATTTTTTTAGTAATTAAATCGGATTTGTGCAATATTTTCACGAAAAACAATTTTACACATTTCTTTTAATGATTTATTTATTGAAATTCATACAATAATTTCTACAATATTTTTGCACAGCATGCTTTTTCAACAAAATGCACGAATTTAAATTAACACGATCACGATTTAAGTCAAACTTAGAATAAAAAAATAAACTAGAAGGTTTTTATTTTGCAAATTAAGTCATTTTCTGCTAAAACGAATCCTTTCTCTTTACACAGTTTACCTCCACCTGACAGGTGAGTTAAAACCCCGACAGAGTCAGGTTGAGTTTGTTCATTTTGAGCTTTAAAAAAAGAGAAATGCGTCAGGAACGAGGGAGCGGGCTGCCGCTGCGCCCTCCTCCTCCTCCTCCTCCTCCTCGGTTAGAGGCGCAGAGCGGTTTGTCCGCCGGGTCCCACGGGTGTTCCTGCGTCTCATCTCTGCAGCGACAGAATGTATGTTTGTGGAGATTACAAGTTAATTGTTCACGGGGGGACCGACGGGGAGAAAATCCCATCAGAGAAAAAGCGTCGGGATTACAGGCTGCTAAATGCAGGAGATTATACATTCACCTCCTCCTCCTGTTCCTCCACATGCAAATGAGTGCGTGGATTAAACAAGGAAAAAAAAGAAGCTGAACGAAAGGAAAAAGGAGAAGGTCYTTTGTAAGTGATTTGGTAAGGGATAAAAGTACAAGTTTCCGTGTCTAAGTTGGAGAAAAACAGTGAAAGAGTTCATTTTTTCCGCTTCTTCGTTCGGTTTGTTTTTGTCTTTAGGAAATGAGCGCCTGTCTGCACCTCACAGGAGGCCAGATGGGAAGAGCTGGGAAGCCGCAGTGGCCTTTTTTAAACCACACAACACCGAGGAGGATGTTGTCAAGGGAAGCTGGCGGTTTGCGAGTTAATAGTCGTGAGTTGGGGGTAATTACTTAAGGTTTATTATGCTCGGCTTTCAAAAGGAAACGGACCCTTCAATGGGCCCAGAAATACTTCTTAATACTGGCTAATTAGGAGCTGCGTAAAATGGACACAACYGCTGCCGCTGCGGCTGACACTCAGAAAGAGACCTTTTTGTGAGGAAACCACAAAAACAAAACAAAAACACAAAGACAGACACAAGATAAATGCAAATTATGGTGCCTGTGAAAAGAATAAATGCAGGTTAGTTAACTTTTTTAAGTTGTTTATGGAAGTGATAAAAACCTTGGCCTGTTCCTTAAAATTAAAACACAAATAAGCATTTTTTAAATCAAAATTATCTGTTTATTTTAAAGCCACTTTTCATTTATTTATTTGTTTGTTCCCCTCATTAAGTCCTAAATCATGTTAAGTGCAAAACCTACAAAGGGAACTTGTGTAACCCAATGAAATTTGTTTTAAATAAAGTTGTTAAATTAAATTGCACTGCAAATCACATTAAATATCAAAGTAATTACAATGAGCAGAAATGTTTTGATTTTAATTTTCTTCCTCTTTTTTGCAGTTTATTTATAAAGTTCTGTATGTCTCGTTGTCTGAAGCTTTAAATATTAAAAAGCATAATGTTTGTGTGAAGAGAGTCAATATTTTATTGCTGAAATGAACAAATCAATTGCTTTTTTATCATTATGCAGAATCAATGCATGTTTTTAACATGGTGCAGCGGTAAAGTTTAATGAAACAACAGAAAATTCCCAAACAACAAAAAATAAAAAGTAAATAGACGTATTGAACCTGAATGGGATGAGCTTGCTCTTTTCAGGAGGTTTGACAAATGGTCATTTTAAGAACACACCTGTTGCTGCGAGCCACTTACGGCTGCACTGCGTGAAGCAACACACACACACAGTCAGGGACACACAGTCATTTTTTTCCCCCTCTTGGACAAAAAAAGCTAAATGCTTTCAGCCTCATTCAGCAGCCCTGTGGCTCTACTAAACATTCAAATCTCTAAAAAGTTGTTTTTAATTAAAACTCTCCAGCAGCTGCTGATTCCATATAAACAAAAACGATCACAAATCTGAAAATATGAAGCCTTTTTTTGTAAAACTTATCAGAACTCCAGCCTTTTACACTGCTGTTGCATTCAGCATGCAGACTCCAGCCGGTGTGACTGTGTGTGTGTGTGTTGCTGGTTTGTTTTACTTGCTCGGTCAGTGAGGGCCAAAGCCTGAGGGCAGCAATTGAAAATAAATTTCAGTTGAATAAGGGGCAGCGGACGTGATCGGCCGAGACGTCGTGGAACAAAAGCAGTTGAGGGGATAAGTTATTGACCCGGCTGACAGCTTGAACGAGCCTGATTATAACCGCCTGGTCGTCCTCTGTGTGTCTGCATGTGTGCGTTTGTGAAGCAGGTGCAGAAGGCCATCACCTCCCTGAGCCCACCTCTCTGTCTCCCTCTGCCCTCAGGGAGGCCGCAGGGTGCTCCCGCCTCCTTCATCCTCTGATTTTACAGACTAATGTTGAACCCGTAGTGCCAAAACAGAAAGCATATTTCCATCATAAGAGAGGTTTGCCATTGCCATTAGCGGCTGGGCTCATTTGCATGTTAATTGTGTAGTTAGAGAAGGGGCGCTGACACCTCCTTTTGTCCACGCGGGGTCGAGGGAAGTGAGAGGACGGGGCTGCAGAATGACACCCCCCCCCTCCCTGTGTGTTTTTGTTTCAGGCTGTTTGGTGTCATCTGTTATCACGACTCAYGAGGCGTTCAAACACAGCTCAAGTTGATTTATTGTTTAATCTTCAACTCGTCACTTATGAGTCGTACAAAGTGAGAAAATCAACTGGAACAGGTCTCAATCTCAACAACTTGACACCATGTGCCAAAATCTGCACCTGAACAATTTCTCTTTTGGTGTCATGTTGTGTTGAGTGGGACACTTAAAACGCAGAGACGGAGGCTGAGTTGAAGCAAAGWCGCTTACAGTGAACCCTGACTAGTTGCAGCATTAGATATTGTTTGATATACATACTTCAGCTCTTAAAAAAAGGCTGTAAAAATACWGTAGTTTTTATAAATTAAAGYAAAAATACTAAAYTTGTCACTGATTGCGCCATATTGTTCATGCTGCAAAGCATACYCCATAAATGATGATGCTATTGGTCCTCCGGTGCAAGGCTGTGAGCTCTGCAGCTTCCAGGTTAATTTTGGACAATATCGGATCATTAGACCTTTTAAATAAAACCAGATGGGAAACAGAGAGGGGGACGTAGAAATAACTCAGCCTGCAACTGAAAATGTGSAYGGAGGACAAYAGAACTGCTTTACTGAAGGAAAACTTCAGTTTTAGCCTGTTAGCTTTCCTGTTAGCACCCAAACTAAAACATGTACTATAATGGCGGCATAGTTAAGAGTGTGAGCTAATATTATTAGCTTGGGTTTCCTCTGTCAGCATTTTCAGTTACAAGCTAAATATTTTTTACATTTTCATCTGTCAAGGCTTCATTTTAAAGGGCTGACAGTTAAATATTGTCCAAGATTAACATTCATTAATACTGTTATCTAATGTTACAACTAGCCGGGCTTCCCTTTAAAAAATTGTTTAACAGAAAAAGTTTTTAAAAAAATGAAAAGGCGGCAAGCAGACGTTTAGTGGAGCACAGGAAGAAAACTAAACTTAAACAATAAGAAGAATCTGACATTACCTGAGAGATGAGCTGGGAGCAGGGATCACTGAGTTACTGYAGCTGCAGGCTGATGAACAGATGGAGGTCAGGTGAAAACACACTGAACACCAGTGCAGATCCATACTGAAAAATCAACTTTATGCTCTAAAATGGATTATTAAATCAAAATAGCGACTCTTTGATACTTCAGTCATTTCAGGTGTCTRTCATTAACAGGAACACAGAAAGTAAACCAAATCATATGCGGTTGGTAGAAACTACTTTTTCTTAAATTAAGACCCAAGATTTCATTTAAGTAATTCTCATAATTAAACAATAGGTTTTATTACTTTACTTAACCTTTTATTGTTTAAAACACCATTTTCATGTATTTTGTATGATGTCATAGACTACATGTCTTCTGTTGTATTAGCTCGGCTATATTGTAAATGAGGACGCTACATTATACTTCTGAGTTTAAAATTAATGAATTACTCTAATGTTTTGTATTCTTTATGAAGTGTTTATATAAAATACACTGATTGTTTTTTTTTTGTTGTTTTTTTTGTTTTTTTTGCACAATGTATTGGGTCAGTATCTTCGATTCCAGCCTGAATTTTACTCAGTATCAGAATCAGAAAGGAAATTGTTGACATTGAACATCGCTACTGAACACAAGAAAAACATGGTTTTAAAATGAAACAAATTCAAAAACTGAAACTAGAAACACAAAACTTCAGGGTCAGTATATGTAATGTGATGGTTCAACTTCTAAATACTGATGTACTTTTACTTTAGGGTTGCTTTTACGAGGCTCTGATTTCAATAAACTTCTTTTGATGAACCACTAAACAAAGAAATAATGCATGTGAAAATTTCATTAAATCTAAAAAGAACAATGGATYTGCATGTGTGATATTTTATTTTGTACAACATCCTTTTTAAACAGGAAGTGCTTTTGGTTCTTATACTTTTAGTTTGTAAAATCTTGACAATGTTTAAATGTTGAATGGAAGGCAGGACTTGTAAGGAAGTTATTTTTCATTGTTGTGAGCTGAATGTCAGTCAGATTATTGTCAGTATTCAGAAATGAAGACGTATAGATGCCCGGCTACGTAACAAAACAAACATGCTGTGTTTACATGTGCTCTCCTGTTTGTCCTCACTTAAGCCAGTTTAGGTGTCAGTTTTGTGTAATAAATACAGATTCAGTCAGACAGAACGTGTWTGTGTGTGTGTGTGAGTGTGTGAGTRTGTGTTAGCAGTAACATCCTCCTACAGTGACTGACAGATGGCGCTCAGTGTTTGGCCATAAATGTGCTCTCTGAGTGTTTGTCTGTGTGCCAGTCGCCTGTAGTTTGGAGACTCCCCGTGAGAATCTAACTGTCCTGACACTGCTCAAAACCAACTGTCCTTGATTGTCAACCACGCATAAACCACAGTGTAAGTGTGTGTGTGTGTGTGTGTCTGATAGTGTATCAGTGGCCTCCTGGAAAGAGGAGCGGAGCAGGCCGAGGGAGCAGATGTTAATGGGAGAGATTTATCCATCTAAATCTCTGGCCGACACATGCTTCGAATCTGCCCAGAGGAACGAGCGTCCCAGCGTGATGACAAGGGGGAAACTGAGCAGAAGGGTTATTTTTTTTATTATTATTATTGAAATATCGAAGAAGTGAGGCTTGTTTGTGTGTGCGTGTGCCAGCTCCGGGCCTGGCACAGAGCTGGGTGACAGTCCCCTCTCGGCGGGGGAGGGTGGGAGGGGTGCAGCCGGGCGACAAAGTGAAACATGATCGCGAGGAGAGCGAGCCACGACTGATGCCAAGAACAGACAGCACAAATAGAGAGATCACACCACCTCTTTGTGCGCCTCAGTGTAAAATGAAATAAAAACATGTTTGAAGTTGTTCCTTTTAGTGGAAGAAAGAGGCAGGAAACTTTTAAAATGAAAAAAAAAAAACAAAGTTTGACTGAGGACCAAGTTTATTTATTTTTTTAAAGCTTTTAAAGCAACATGACATCTTTTAGTCATTGATAAATTAAATAATTTTGGTGATTTTTCTGGTCATTAAAACAGAAGAGTGACCTCTAAAGTCAGCGTATACACTCACTGGCCACTTTATTAAATACACCTTGCTGGTACCAGGTTGGCCCCCTTTTTGCCTTCAGAACTGCTTTCGTGGCATAGATTCAACAAGGTRCTGGAAGCATTCCTCAGAGATTTTGGTCCATATTGACATGATGGCATCACACAGCTGCCGCAGATTTGTCGGCTGCACATCCATGATGCGAATCTCCCGTTCCACCACATCCCAAAGATGCTCTATTGGATTGAGATCTGGTGACTGTGGAGGCCATTTGAGTACAGTGAACTCATTGTCATGTTCAAGAAACCAGTCAGATGATTCCAGCTTTATGACATGGCGCATTATCCTGCTGAAAGTAGCCATCAGATGTTGGGTACATTGTGGTCATAAAGGGATGGACATGGTCAGCAACAATACTCAGGTAGGCTGTGGCGTTGACATGATGCTCAATTGGTACAAAGGGGCCCAAAGAGTGCCAAGAAAAGATGCCCCACACCATGACTCGACATAAGGAAATTTTTGTTGACGAAACCTGGTTGTCCGCAAAACATTTTGGTTGTCCAAAATAACCTCAAGAAAAATGTAATTTAACAAGTATATTGTTCATTAGATGAAGTTTCTTATATATAATTGCTCTCAGTCAGCGTGAATAAAACTTCCTCATTCTCTTCTTTGAAACAGAGTTCAACATTCATAAGCTTCTTTCTGCTCATAGGTCAAATATTTTCACTTAAATAGGAGTATCCTATTTAAGTGAAAAATAGGATATGAGGACCGGAACTGAGAACTGCTGGTTTAGATGACTCCACTGGCTGGAAAAGTCAGGCAGATGGGATTGAGAGGATTTAAAACGACAGCCATGAAAACCATCCTGCATACCCTGTTTTGTTTTCCCTCAAGTAGATGTAAAGGGTTATTGTGTGTTTTTCATGTTGTGCAGAACAGAAATCCTCCTGTTGGACCCACTCTTTATTATCAGTGCTGCTGACTCCTGGAGCCAGATGTAGAGTTGACAAACAACAATAAATCGCTCCTTAGCAATTCTTTTTTGCAGCAACTCTTGTTAATCTTGTTTTGGTAAATATTAAAATGAAYGTTTTATTTGTAAATCAGCTACGTTTTGGATTCACACTTGCAGCTCTGGAAACACACTGATGTTACTGTATAAATTTGTCCTGAAACTGAAGTAARTCTGTCCTTGATCATTTCTGTGTTCAAAAATCATTTGCTAAGCTTGAAATAGCTTCATTTGGTCTTAAAGAACAAATTCTGTARCTATCTAGACTTAGTCATAACTTTTGTAAACATTTGCATTAAAGTGTTGGATATTTTGAGGCTGATTAACTTAATTTTAGATACAATTTTATATTTTGCAATCAATCACAGTCAATAGAATCAACAAGTCTCCATTTAACACACTCCTTGCTCCAGTAGAGTAAACGCATAATGTTTTACGTTTCAGGGATGTAGAACTGTTTTAAGGGTACTTTTGTTACAGTTTTGTTCACAAATTGTACCCGAAATGAACCACAAGCTGATGAACAAAAGGAGACGAACAATCAGAAAAAAAAAGGTAAGAAGAGTTTTATTTACAGTGTTTAGTCCAGGAATTAGCTGTAAGGGAAAACAGGTTCTTAGTTTGGAGATATTCCTGAGGAGGAAGTGATTTGTAAATGTTTGTTTTATCTTACAGATCTTTGAAGAGGAGGCTGGCATGGAGAGGTGGTAGGGACGTCTTTCACAGGTGTGTTCTTTCAGGAGATGCTTCTGTTTTTCCAGGAAGAGTTTGTGTTGCAGGTCTGGTTTGTCAATGGTTGGAGAGAGGCAGGGAGGAGGACGACAGGAGATCCACTTAAAAAATCCAGGGGAGATTGGTCCAACAGGTAAATTCCAGTGAATCACTATTTCTCGAGACGACTGAATAATCCAGTGTTGGATGGAACTCTGAGGGCAGCTTAAATACCCTGAGGGCTCATCAGGGAAACTGCCAACAGGTGAGTCCATCCAAGCTCCGCCCAGCCGATCACACTGCAACACACTCACGGAAAATCCAAAACAGCAGAAAAACCTCCACAGAAACAACCTCTCAAGCATCGCCTCCAGGCCAAGACATTTTTCAGGATGACGTCTGTAAAAATCTCCAATGAGGGTCGGGTCTAAGATGAAGGATCTGGGGACCCAACATCTCTATTCTGGTCCATAGTCCTTCCAGTCAGTTAAAAACTGGTGACCCCGACCTCTGCGACGAACGTCCAATATTTCACGAACAGTGTAAGCAGAATGGTCATTGATGAGTTTWGGGRGAGGAGGGGGATTGGGGGAGGGTTRGAGGATTTTYRACAAATGTTTTAACTTRGGAAACACRAAATGTGGGATGGATAYRAAGAGAACTGGATAACTGGAGTTTTGAGGATGAAGGATTGATTACTTTGATCATGGGGTAAGGTCCAGTGAATCTGGGTGCCAGTTTCCTAGAGGTGTTTTTTTAAASGGATGTCATGGGTAGACATCCATACCTTTTGTCCTACAGTGAATCAAGATTTGTCTGCCAGCCTCCTGTTCTGTTCCTTGGTCCTTAAGAGAGCCTCTTTGGTTTGTCTCCAAAACCATCGGCATCGTTGTAGACGATGTTGGACAGAGGGAACTGTGATCTCGGACTCCTGGCTGGGAAACAAGAGGGGAAGTTAACCCATTGATGCCTCAAAAGGGGATAAACCTGTAGCAGCAGAGCTATGAGTATTATGTGCATATTCAATCACTGCTTCATGTCATAGAATGGARTAGTGTTTATTTACTGAAGATTTTCTGACTTTTCAATTTTGCTGTCACCCAAAGTATGACTTTTTATAAATTTAAAAGCCAAAAAAGTAGATAGTTGTCTCACGACTTTTGAGCCTTTATTGTGCTGTAGACACATATAATATGTTGTAAAAGGGGATCTGGGCTGATAGAAACATTTGTTTCAGAGGTTTTTTTTATCTCTCAGTTGAACTTGACTCAAACAGACCTCTGGGAATTGATCTAACATCTCTGTTGGCAGCATCGTAAAGACAGACATTACATCCTCTAGCTGGAGCTACGTGGCTTGGCATYGGCCCACGTTCACCCCCTTCAGTCAGTCTAACCTTCCTGTCATTATTCAGCTGGCACAAGAAGAAACACACTTTACACCTTTCCACTCATTCTCACTCTGACCAGGTGGATCTGACAAGGTCACCGGTAAAGAAACTGTTCATGATATATTTCCTCAAGTTTGTCTCTGACTCTGATCTGACAGCTATGCTAAGCTGGGCGTTAGCCTGCTACCTAACCCTCTCTTTTCTCCGGTGGTGATGTTAAACCAGGCATTAGCCTCCCCCCCACCCCTCTGGCCTGGATTCAGCTGGCTCATTTGGACCTCAGTAATGGTGCTGCCAGGAGGACTCCGTCACAGTTGGTATTTTTGATCAGTATCAACATTATCAACACCCAGACAGCTTGTTGGAGAACAAACAAACATGTAAATAATGCATCAACACGTACTGATGAGGCAATTCTGGAAATGAACAACACAAGAATATGTGTGCAACGTAMGTTTACGTTTTTAATAGAAGAACAGGATTTCTACTAACTTTCTGGCACAAACTTTCGTTTAATTGTGACCTTTAAAAGTGTCTTTGTGGCACAGTGTCAGAATGTTATTAATCTCACTATTTTCATACATTTGGTACAAACCAAGCTACTCAAAGCTAATATAGAGAAGATCAGTGGCACAGACTGATGATGTGGAGACGTCCACCTTTACTTTGGTGACCACCGAACGCAGAAGACGAGAGAAAAACGCATGAGGAAGGCACACCTCTAATTATGAACAGGCGATATCACGGCTGTGAAACCAGAAGTGACAGCAGCAGTGGGCAGCCAGTAATACACACGGTACACGCACACATCCACACACACAAACAACGGCTGTATGGGCCAGAGTCATCATATGGACAAATCACAACTGCTCTGGCTCAGTAATGTCTGGCAGATGTTAACGCTTTGTACTTAATGACTCCCTGGAGAACTCACCCAATCAGACAGGACACAGGGAAGTGTGCATGTGTGTGTGTGTGTGTGTGTGTGTGTGTGTGTGTGTGTGTGTGTGTGTGTGTGTGTGTGTGTGTGTGTGCGCGCGCGCGGCAGATTGTGGTTTGGTAAAAATGATGGCCTGAACGTTCACATGTCATTAAACCTTGTTTAACATCTTTAATATTTGCATCTTACGTGTCCCGTTTTTCATCAGTTTCAGCTAAACTGTTTGAAATATTTATGTGTGTTTGTTAAATGATCCTAGTATCGATCATTTTGTGTCATTTTTTTTAAACAGACCAAGGTTTTTAATGGAACACAGCAGAAATATTATTATGTATTTAAATAAACAATCCATGACAGTGAAGTTAAAGGCAAAGCAAGGATAAATAATTAAATAAAATATGTACCGTATTTGCTTTTTAATTATTGCAACCGCTCAACCTTTAACAAAATAAAATGAATAGATGGAAGAACACTCTTAACATTTACTCAAAATAATTTTTCTTCTTTTAAACATTTCATCTGATTTCATTTTTACCTCTGCAGCACCTGGTTAATGAAAAAATCTTAGATTTTCATTAGTTTAAACACAATCATCAAAATGACAAGAAATAAAGGCTTAAAATGTTTCACTTTGTGCAATGAATATATATAATATTCTGAGCATTTATTGGTCATCACAGTTWCTATTATTATTATTAATATTTGTACAAGACAAAAAATTGAACTTTTTCCAAGATATAAGTTTTTAGATGCATCTATTCACATACTGACACCTTAAATCTGCAAAAATTACTAACTTAAAATTAAACAAATGATTCATTTTTCTTTGGACAGAGATTGTGTGCAGCAGTTATGAATGGTCAGCATCTTATTGGCAGTAAATAGTTGTCCAAAGAGCTGCTAAATCAGAAAAAAATTCTCATGAAAGAGTGAGGCTGAACACAACTTAGAACAGAGCCAAGTTAGAAAATCATTCCCACCTTTTAAAACAACTCAGTCCTCTAAATGGTTTAAATGTTGAGGAAACGTTTGGTTGAAAATTTGTTCACAGCATAATTTATTTTTACATTAAATACTTAAAACATCTATTTTTTTACACTACTGTTCCACAAAAGAGCTTTGGACACAGAATGCCRTGCAACACAAAGTTTTCAGTTTAATAATTTTACTTGCAGACCACCCTTTCAACATGTAAACCTTTCAAAATAAAGGYGTCAAACAGCAGCATACAGTACAACTAAATAAATGTGAGCAAACACAGCAAAACTACAGATATTGCAATGTTTTAGAAACAGTTTTTAACAAATCAATACTCCGTCACTTTCTGACACCTCACCGAGAGCTGTCACTCACCCGCAGCCCACCCTCGGTTCTTCTCCACCTTTCTTCATTTGTCTGTCAAACAGGAAAAGCACTTTCTCCCCCCTTCCATCTGTTATCATCTCCCCTTCGCCATGAGTGCCGGGAGAGGGGGAAACAACGGGCCGGTCATCCCGTTAGAGGCTGATTAACAGTCCCCGGGTGCTCCTACGGGGCCTTCCAGAAAGAAATCCATATCAATACCTGCCTGTTTTAGCTCCAGCAGCTCGACACAGCTGGGCCGCAGCCTGGCACACCCAGCACTGCATGGGGCTCCTGTGGAGTGCGGACCTCCTGTCAGTCCTCCTGTTGCACTGATGGACCAAAGTAGACAATGTAGCATTTGAAAAGGCACACTTCCTAGTCCTGTTGAGGCCTTTAATAGCATCAGTTGTCACTTTGGATCACATCTGGCCTGCAGAGCTGACAGTATGCTGCTTCCTCCACAACAAGATGTGAGACAGGAAGCTGGCGCTGCATGGATGGTAAAAATGGTAAATGGGACTGAACTTATAGAGCGCTGTTCAAGTCCCTCCGGACCCCAAAGCACTTTGCACTAACAGACATTCACCCATTCACACACACATTCACACACTGATGATGGCATGTAGCCACAGCTGCCCTGGGGCACACTGACAGAGGTGAGGCAGCCATGCACGGCGCCACCGGACCCTCTGACCACCATCAGTAGGCAAGGTGGGTGAAGTGTCTTGCCCAAGAACACAACAACTGAGACGGCTGGACGGGGTATTGAACCAGTGACCTTCCAGTTCCAGGACGACTCCCCTAACCACTCCGCCACAGCCCATGGATGTTTAATGTGAGGTAATAACAAATCTCCCCAACACTGTGCTTTATTTGGCATCTATTTAGCTCAATAATGTTTTATTGTATTATTTAAACATGCATTTTAAAAATCGATCACAAACGTCTCTGTTTCTTTCTTTTCTAATCATTTGAAGCCATTTATGCAAACTTTAACATTTAAATTGAAATATGTCACTGTGCTGACTTTAAAGTATCTTATAGGTGATTGCATCTCAGTTTAGACATTTATGACCGAAACCCATGTTTTTGCTCKTTTTGTGTGTTCAGAAAGAATAAATACACATTTTCTCTCTATACAGACAGCAGCCCAGATTGCTTTTGTTTTATGATGTGGTAAAAAGAAACGAAAAAGTTGCAGAAAAAAATTAATTACAGTCTCCACCAACATGCTGCTTAAATTTCTGAGAAGTCACACCAATCACATGCCTCCGACAGGACCAAGAAGATACTTTTTTTCTCTCTCTCTCTCTCTCCCCTAATCCGTCACAGCAGTGGGACGTTAAAAACAAACATGTCATGGGCATCCATCTGTCTTGATGTTAGCGGAGCACAGAGGTCTGTTTCCTCATTAGCAGCTTATTAACAGCCTCGGCTCAGCAGAGAGCACTCTCCCTGAAGGACAGGAGCCCCAGGAGGGGGGTGGGCGGGTGTTCGAATGGCAGTGAGAGTGCTGCTTTGTTTCTGGGCTCGGCCTCCCAGACTCGCTCCGGTCCAGGCCGACCCAGGGGAGGCTTGTGTCATGCGTGTCGTGGATGAGGAGAACCAAAGGAGAGGGGATGGCCAGAGGAGGAGAAGGAAGGATGAAGAGGAGAGGGGAAGGATCAACCGAGGGTCGTCCATCAGTTTGGCTGTCAATTTTGCCACCTCCTGTGGGGATACGGAAAAAGAAAAGTTTACACTCTAAAATAACACAAAAAAACCTCCAAAGTTTGTTTGTTTTGCTGAGGTGGACGTAAAGGTTTACTGACCCACACAGATCTACCACTGGAACACAAACTTTCTGTAATTATTCTACACCATGGGGTCGAGCAAATCTCCACGAGGACAGAAGGGGGGAGAAAAGGGACAAAAACACATTTAAAAACAACTCAAAGACATTCTAACTGGRTCTTTGTGAAGTCAGCAAGAATATCTAAAAATCACAGAACGGGGGTGGGGGGAATATTTGTCATCCTAAAAGTGCTGCTCCAAAGGATTTTCTCCAAAACCCAACCTCAACAAGACTTTCAAACAGACGCTGGTCGAACCCAAACCAAGCGGTGTGGTGTCTGCAGAGCGACGCTCAGAACTCTGAACAGCCTCTCCACAGACACGTGGTTCAACACAGGATAAACGACTCCYTTAAGGACAAAAGTTGTCATAGTTTGGACAGAGAAAACACATGGTTTGAGAGGAGGGTGAAGCCACTTTTATAAAACGAGAAAAAACAACGTAAAACAAACAAGGAGGGTCTGTGRTATCACTTTTCTAAGGCCTTGGTTCCATATATGAACGAGCTCTGGAAATGTTAGAAATAGTGCATTAATTGTGAAAAAGGCTGCATGAAGAGGTCAGTTGTACTGTTTTACTGTCTGTTTTTCTTTAGTTGCATTACTTGTGTTTTCATTTTATCAGCCGTTGTGCTTACTTGTTTAACAAATTCTCCTCTTATCAGTTACTGTCCTCATGTCTGCCTGCCACGCCCAGTTACACCTGTTCCTGGGTTCACTGAGGCGTCTCAATACAGAGCTGCATTCTTCAAAGTCAGCATTTGTTGACCCTTACATCACTGCCCCGTGCCGAAGGCTGTCCCAGCTCGTGGGCGAGAATGTGGCCCTCAAAACTCTATAAATTAAGGCCAAACCTGCGTATCCTTCTCGACACTTTTTTTCATACCAAGTAGGCGTAGTTTGGAAATTCATCATCAAAGAATTGACTCACAAAACAAAAGCACATAAATTATACAATTTTTATTGCATTACARAAATAGCACAAGATTTATAACACAAAGTATTACATTACAAATGTAAGCATATTGTATGAGATTATAAAGTTTTTTTTCACAAACTGCAATGCAAATAAAAATATTAATAAAAATAAGGTTGAAAGGTGAGAACATCTCAAAACAAGGAAGGCGTGAGCAACTCTGAGGTGTCAYAAATAGCATTGGTGTTTTGAAAATCAACAAAACTGTCAGCTTTTGTCTCTTATTTCATTAAAGCTGTGAGCTTTTGTCCATACACCGGGCTGCAGCCCCTGAATTGGGACACAGCTTTAGTCACGGCTGCAGCCACTTTTCTCATCAGTCCCAGTCATATAATCCTTTTACTTCACTCACAAGTTGAGCATTGTTGGTTTCATGCCACGTTCGGTTTCACCTGATCCTTGTCYTCGTGCTTCCTTGAGTTGGTTTTGTAATTATTGTGTTGGCATGACAGCSTTTTGCTTTGTTTTAATAAGTTTTGTTATCTTTTCAGCTCCTCTTAAGTCTGGGTTCTTCTTTAAGCAAACAGTGCTCATGAACGAACGCAAAAAATCCTCCCAAAAATCCACTGGCAAGACAAAAAAATTCAGGATTTATTTTGCTTCTCCACAGTAAAAAAAAAAACCACACTCTCATCCTCTCTACTTTGATTTCTTTGATCAATCACAGTTTAAACAAATACAAGTTATGAACAGTTCATTTTATTCACTCCAAATCACCAAACCAAGAAATGTAAATTATTAAAATCATAGAGTTGTTTTCTGAGTGGCTATAATTTATGTTTGCTCGTACGAAACTCTTCTTTTGAACCAGTTGAATTGACTTTAAAACAAGAATTTAAAAAACACATCTCTGCTGTTCAGCTCCTGATTTAACTAACACATCTGTTCGTTGTGTTTGTGCCAGCAGCAGCACAGACATGTGTTGACCCCCCGACCGGTTCTGGACCGTGCCGGTCTCAAGATATTTGCAGGGTTTGCGCTTGGCAATCGGGGTCGGCTGGATTCAGGTCTCCGTTGATCAGCGACCATCTGTCCAGCGAGGGATGTGCATGCCCCACATTTAAGAACACGGACGGATACGGTCGACGCGATAACAGACACACAAAGAGGTGCATATGCTCGCACACGCAAGTTTAGGAACACACACGGGCAGCTTCCCAAGGCACACACGTTTTAACAAGAAAAACACCATATTCCACTAGTTAACCGTCTAATTATACAGTCGTCCCTGTATTTACTGTACCATAGGAGTGAAAAGCAGATGACACAAGCTGGCAGTTTCCTCACTGTGCTTTACTGAGCTCTGCAAGGCAGCTGGTTAGCAGCGGGTCTGAGTAGGAGGAGGGATCTGGCAACAGCTGTTGGAGTGAACGCAAGCAGTTAAACACAAGTTCTCCAGAGGCTCCACGTTTGGAAGGATCACCTGAAGCTTTTTATATAATCCTAAATGGTGGGGGAAGCAAGATAAAAATTACAGCTTAAAATCGGCTAATTGGGTGCAAAAATGTTCCAAAACGTTAGCGAAAAGAAAACCTGATAATTGCACTTTAAATAACAAATAATTATCAACGGCATGACAAAAAAAATACAAAAATTAACTTAGCGTAACGTAAACAGATGTTGAAAAGTCTCCTTTTGTCAGGATTTCTTTTGAAAACTATAAAAAATAGTTTTTTGTTCTTCCTCCCTGTGATCGTTTCCCCTCTCGGCCCTCGTTCCTCCCCTTCCCTCCCAGCCTGCTTTGCGGCCCCGGAGGCGCCAGCGGCACCCTGTCCCGTGCAGACTCCCGCCGTCCCGCTGAAGACCGTGAAATCGGCATGATTAATATTTATAATTATTGGCAAACGTGCCAGCTGCTCTGTGGCAATGGGCACCTTTGATTTATGGTTCTGTAAACGCAAACAGTCATTGTCCATATTCAGGGAAGGGCGGAGGGGYGAGGGAGGCGGACGGGCGGCGAGGAACGGGGGGGGTGGGTTTTGGACGCCTGCCCTCAAAGTGTGATTTTATCTTCGGAAGTCGGCAGCCCCTGTCCTGCAGCCATTGTCCCGGCATCCCGCCCTCCTCGCTTCCAACCATTCATCTCTTATTTTACTCATATTCCTCACCTAGTCTGTGCAGCACGGAGCGCTGCTTTTTGATCTCAGTGGGTTTCAAAGGAGTCTGGGGGCCACGGGGTTTCAAGCATTGTGTGCGTAGACTGCAGCTTTTTGCAGAGCCTGTTCATCTTAGCAATGTGTTAAAGGGGCAATATTATGTGTTTCTCAGGCATACATTTAAATACTATACCATAATAAAGTATCTATGTCACCTTTAGTTGTTATTAAAATGCTGTTTTATGTTTAAATAGAAAATAAACATCTTCTCATCACTTCCTCTTCTGAACACCTTGAAATTGGCCTCTGTCTCTTTAAGAATCACCTTCTGCTTCTGTCCCATCCCGTTCGGTGCGAGGTTGGGGGTCATGCGTGCGCTATGATGCAGTTTACCTGGCATCTGAAAATACATTTCCTCAAAGGTATTTTGAATCTGAAAAAAGCTTCACTGAGTGAGAAGTAGTGTTTAGAGCAGCAGAGAGTTGAGTTTCACTTTCACTTTGCTTTATTACTGCCGAGAGCCTGCAGAAGTCATGGGCAGGGTGTGTGGGGTGGGGGTGGGGAGGTGCGCTCCATGATGTGGAAGTTCGGCTTAAAGTCACGTCCCAGGGGTCAAAAGGAGTTTCTGGTCCCCACCTGTCGTTTTGCTCCTCAGCATGGCTGCCTAAAAACGCTGCAGGATTTCTCAAACATGCATTAATGATTCAAAGCAAGGCTTTGACTCATGTTTTTTTATGACAGTATAACATTATAACATGATATAAAACTCAAAAAAGTTGATTTGACATGATATTGTCCCCGTCCCTCCCCTAACCATAGAAAAAAAAAGTTAAAGCTATTTAGCTGTCCCAAAGTACATTTTATTTGACTTAAAACAAATTTTACCTGAGCCGATGCTAAACTGGAAGACGCCCAACAATCTGTCAGAAAGTCAACAACAGTTTTCCCGCCTCGTTTGCGCTGCTGATGTTTCCATCCCTGACAGAACGAGACGATGGATTACCTCGCTCATTAATCACCATCACCGTGGCAGCCCTGTGCGCGCCAGCATCGCGCGGGCACGCGGCGGCGAGGGGCTCACCCAGAGTGCGCCGCCCCGTGCACGCACATAAATCTCTCCACACGCGGAGACAGAGCGGTTGTGACAGGTACTGGCCACCAAACTGTCCGCGGCCTAATCTCATTAGGGTCCTGGCATCTGGGCCTGCTCTGCCGAGAGATGCTTTGTGATGGAGTGAAGAAGACAAGGCGTTCAAGCGTATAATGGATGTCTAAATCGTCTGGCCTCGTCCGCCAGGTCTGCCGGTTGTTTCGCTTCGGGTGGACGAAGCTTTCCGCCACGTTTAGAGTCTAGCTGCTTAAACAAGTCAGTAACGACGTAATAAAACTGTAATAATGATAGCTGTCACACCTGTCTGCTGCTCCAGTCTGGAGCGTACCTGTCGTGTCCTGTCTGGTCCTGGAGTGCAGTGCTGTACCTGTCAGTGTCGTACAGATGGGCTCCAGTCCCCCCAGGTACCTGGGCTAAATACCCGTCATTAATCACCACATAAAGCCTTCCCAACGGGAGATGCCCCAGGTTAGACCACATCAAGAAATAAATTGGCTGAAAAATGGCTCCGGATGAAGGCTCCTTCCCCGGAGAGGASGGAGAGAAAAGAGAAGGGGAGGAGTATCTAAAAGAATCCTCCTCGAGACCACTAAGTCATCTGTCAGCAAGCTGGAAGCTACATCATCATTCACTCGGCCCTGATCGTGTTCCCGCGGCGCTGACAATCTCGCCTGTTTGCCTTCAGATTTCTACACATTCATCTTCTTTATTTGCCAAAATGTCTTTATGCTTTGACAAAACRCTGAGCTTTAACACTCAGGAGTGTGGGTGGCCTTCAGGCACCTTGAGCTTTAAACAAGCACCTCTGAAAGATGCAGTTTCCAAAAAAAGCTCATTTAGTGTGTTAATTATCTAAAGTGGTAAACATGTGGTTTTACTGTATATTTGAGTAAAAACAAAATTAAAACCGTGAAAAAGAAGCAGCAAAACAACAAAAGTTGGTTAATTACAGTTAACACCTGATGTTACCTATTAAAACTTAATGAGTTTTGTAGCAAAATTATATATAAAAAGAAATAAAGTAGAGACTGCAGTAAATAAACATCTGTGGAAAAGCTCACAATTTAAAACATTTCAAATTGTGAGAAATACTCGAAGCATTTAAGGTTTAAAGATGGGTTTAAAAGCATTCAGTTTTTGCACAAATATCTGGGATAAAAAAATCTGGTCAAAAAGTGAACGATTCAGAGTTGTCTAAGTTTTAGCTGAGATTTCAAATCAATCCACTACATGTGGAAACAATATTACCTTACTGGTATTTCCAGTAAAGTTATGTTTTTTGTCATTTAGATTGTAATTTCTGATTTATRCCTCAAAAACATGTTTTGTGAATTCATCTGCTCCTTTATCATGCATCGGATCAGCTTTTTAACCTGTGACTCTTTTTGTTTTTGACATTATTTGCAAGATGAATTCAAAGCATATAAATAGTCTCCTTACAATGCACAATTGATCCCAATAATTTTGTGTTTTTGGTTCAATGTGATTATAAATTCAGTGACTAAAATATGGGATAAAAAGCTCTTAGATGTTGTGAATCAGCGTTTAAAATAAACCTGAGATTTTAGAAGGATTTAGTAAAATGCATCTTCAGGTTCAGATTTATTCGGGTCCCAAAGGGGCAGTTAACTTTACAGCAAGAGCATGGTACATGTACATACAAAACATAAAAAAGTTCAAAATTAAAAACATGTATACAAAAATTTCAAAGGTTGTAACAAACTAAACACAATCCAGTGCACCAAAACACAACAAATATAAATCAGTGAACAGTTACTACAATCATTGGCATCAAAGAACCCCAACAGTCAGATGCAAGTCCCCCTACTTTGTCCTTTATTCTATAGGGWTGAAGGAATACTTGTACCTGTTACTTTTCATACAGAAAAGCCTGAGCCGGAGGCCAGRAGACAGAAACTGGAACTCAGTGTGTAAAGGATGAGAACTGTCAGCAAGAATAGTACTAGTTTTCCTGGTGATCTGTCTRTTAAACTGTTCTGTAAGTGAGCATTGTTGAACTCCTATGATCTTGTTACTTGTGTCTACAACTCTGCTAAGTGCGTTTGTTGACTTAATGTTAAGGTTTTCAAACCAGCAGAGGAGAGAAAAGGTCAACACAGACTCAACACGTGATTTATAAAACAGAATCATCATAGACTTGTCAACCTGAAACTTTGCCAGTTTTCTCAAACAAAACAGTCGCAGTTGTCCATTTTTATGCAGGTTCTCTGAATGACAGGTAAATTTTAACTTATTATCCAACACAGTGCCAAGATATTTGTAATTTTCTACTATCTCCACTATCTGACCTTTAATTACTGTTGGTTGATTTGTGTTATGAGACTTCTTTCTAAAACCAATACACATGTCCTTTGTTTTCTGTACATTTAATTGGAGAAAAGCATTTTCACACCAATCTACAAATTCATCATCCACAGGACCGTGACTATGTTCTTAAACATCTTAAACATTATGAAATCAGCTATAAAAAATATGACCCTGAACWATTTCATGTGAAGTCATTTGAAAAGTTTTACTCTGGTAGTTTTTCTGAAATGCAGGTCCTCAGTCATTGTAAACAAATCACTCAGCTGAAGGATGTTTGAGTCATGTGACCTATTAGGCTGGTTGTAGTGTGTGTAAGTAAAATAAAACAGTAAATAATTGGCCAATAAATTAATATCACTTTGTCTCTTTCTTTAAAAAAATGTACACAACATGTAATGTGACATACAGATTGTTTCCTTTGTMCATTTTTTGCTTATAACATAAATTACAATGTCTAAAATCAGATATTATCCTGTCTGAAATAATGCACATTTTCTTCTCATGACAGACACAGAGGTCATGACACAGGATTGAAACAATATTGGTTTGTGGCTCACAAGGGACCACTAACAAATACAAAAGTAAACCCTGCCCTGAGTCTAAGGGTCCTGTCTGTCGGGTAAAAACTTGTCATCTATAGCCAGTTTATTTATCCTGTCAATCAAAATAAGAGATTATCAACATTTATAATCTCTAAATATAGAGTAAAGTATAAAAACAGATTATAATCACTTAGCTTGAATAAGACAAAAAGAGGATGGAGTGAACAAAAGCAAAGATTTGGTCAAGGATATGTCGAGGTCCGATGGCACAGATTTGTCTGTGACTGTCCAGTCTGATGATTAATGACCGAAGGGACCCCCGGTCCACCATGAACCAGCACCAGTGACTCAAGTCCACCTTGCACCATATTCTGCAGCACCTCAGGGCCCCGCAGAGCCTTCAGCCGTCAGCTGCTTCAGAGCTCATCAGACACAATCAGGACGACGTTCTGTTCTGTTCTGCTGACTTAAATCAAGACAAACTGCAGGAGATTCAAACAACTTCATTTAAAGCATCCAGTGTGACTCACTTTTAACCCTACAGAGCATAAAATAATGATTTCACAAGCGAACTCAGTGTGTTGCATTCTGTGAAAAAAAAATTTTGTTTTGTTTTTTACATTCAGCCTGTTTTCACCCAGGGGTCAGTGAAGATTTCCCTGCCCAGTTTAAACCAGTTAACTTTATCATTTCATCAAAAGACATGATCTACAGCTGACCTGAGACTCTGCTGCTCTAGTGTGACACCCAGTGGTTTTTAAAGTTATTTATTGGCTCTTTAAAAATGAAAATAATCTTTAAATTAAGGAGGATTTTTCCCCACAGAACAAGCAGTGCCAAGGTTTGTTGTCTTTGTAAAGACATTACTTAAACCATCATTTTAGTGCATCAATTTGCTCTGTTCCTCATCCATTTCCGATTTAGATTTTCACTACATTATCAAGTTCAGATGGTTGTAAAATTGGTCCTAAAAAGATCAATTTTGACGTTTTGATTTAACTAAAGCTAAACTGATTTTAACACATTAATGGAGCAATGATAATAATACAATACATTTTTTTCAAATTAGCCTGATCCAACATAGTTTCCATAAATTTTGTTTAAATAAAATCAAACCCATAAATAAAACTAAATATACAAACTAGAGCTTCATTCTTTTGTCTGTCACAACTAAAGTGTCAGTTTTCAGTATTAACTGTTTTATAGGTGCTGACTGGTTAAATTGAATGCAAAACTGTGATTAAAGTGTAAGTTTTTGAGGATAAGATGTCCCACTTCTGTGCGTGCAGAGTCTTGGACTCTCAGTGAAGTGTCCCCACACAGCACACAGTTAAAAGGCATAGCGGAGCATCATAAAAAGAGGGGCATGGTGAGCAGCCAGGTTCTGCTCTCCTATTCTTCTTATTCTTCCCTCAGCAGAGCGGTCTGTGTCAGTAGGAGATGGCGGAACAATGGAGGTGATCTCTCTGATCTCAGTGCTCCTATTGTGGCTCGTCATATTATTAATGTTCATCTCTGAGAAAAGTCACGGCCTATGCCTCGCAGCTCCTGTGTTGCTCTGTCATCTTTGCTCTGCTGGATTTCTTGATCCTTCTCTCTCTCTCTCTCTCTCTCTCTCTCTCTCTCTCTCTCTCTCTCTCTCTCTCTCTCTCTCTGTGGCACTTCATCGGCATGCAGCTCGGCCCGCTCCTAGCTGAAGTCACTCTTTGAAACATGCACAGAAAAGCTGCAAACTTTACACAGCCCCCAAAGAAAACTTAACTCAATCTCTCATTTTTGCCATATTTTGGAAAATGTCTTTGATCGTTTTCAAAACTTGCCAATCATCATCGTGCATTCACTTTAATACTCATTGTTTTCTTGGATTCATTAGCATTGTATAGTATAAGTCTCATCTCCTTTTAAAACACACATGGAAGAGGATTTCTTCATTCATCAGTGGTGCCATGGGCTGCCCGTGCCTTGCTGTGCTGTGCTCCGGGTCAGGCTTCCTCCACTGTGGACCCAGAGTAATTATTAACCTTCAGGGATTGTCCAGAAGCCCTCTGGTCATCTGGGACTGCAGAGAGTCAATCGTCAGAGGTCACAGCAAGGCAACAATGTCATGATGAAAGAGGAAAACAGACAGTGATAAAGTAAGACCAACAATGTACAAAAGCAGAGAACCGTCCAATAAAAGTTAAGTGTAAGAGTGTTTCATTATTATAGGAAAAGAAGAAAGCTTATGTTGTAAAAAAAAGTATTTAACATTATTAAAAGTCAGTATAATTTGTTTTGTCTTCATAAGAAATTTTTTTGGTCAGCTTTAAATCAGTTTGTGAAACTATTATAATTTTTTGATTTGTGTTACGTGTCATTTAAAATGTTTTTATGTGGAAGTATTTTTAAGATGTTCTGCAGACAGAACAAGTCCACACTGGAGGTTAGGGTTTGATGGGAAAGATCTACACACGGTTGGGTTTGAGAAAAAAAAATTTWAAACAAACATCCTACAATTGTAAAACCCCTTTGTCTAATTGTTGTTGTTTTCTGGATTTAAAAAAATGGTAGACATAAACTTTTAATGGAATATTTGGAAAGCTGACCACCAGCAAAAGTTCAAATAGAAAATTTTACTTGTTCATGTTATAAGATGACAAATCAATATAAATCAACATGATCATGATAAAAATAATAACATGATCACAATCCATTTACACATCATACTTTAAATGGATAAATTTTTGTAACCTTAAATACAGTGATGGCTGGCTGGTTGGTTGGTTGGCTGGTTGGTTGGTTGGTTGGTTGGTTGGTTGGTTGGTTGGTTGGTTGGTTGGTTGGTTGGTTGGT
>NW_013952402.1:6246569-6250492 GCF_001266775.1 Austrofundulus limnaeus | reverse complement strand
GTCTTTGCCCCTGAATTTAATACATTTCTGTTTTTCATGCCGACTTCAGTTTATGAGTTTTAACATAAAAATAAAAGTTCAGACATGTTTTATTTTCTAGCTGTGAACAGGAAACATAAGTAAATTATTATAATGACATCATAAATAAAACATCATGTCTCAAATCATAACTTCTTCATTCTTTAGAAGATCTTTCACATTTCTTTCAGAGTGTTACCCAGGAGTCTCTTACCTTCAGACAGTTCTTGTGTATTTTCATAAATCACCTCAGAACTGGTCCCACTTTGACCGTCAGACAGTTCTTTTTTGATCTTGAGAAATCATGTCAGTAGTGGTCTTATCAGCCAGGATGTAAAAGTAAGAAACAAACAGTAAATAAAAGCAGAAGCTGCTGCTGACTCTTTAAAGATGTGATCAAGTCAAAGATCCCAGCAGTGACTCCTGGAAAAGATAAAAGACTTCAAGTTAAATTCTGTGGAACTTCCTGAAAAACAGGAAGAACAATGAGACAGAGGCAGAGCCTGAATTAGTTCTTGTGTTTGAATTTGTTTTGTAAAAAACATAAACAAACAACATGTAAATATTTTTGTAAATAATATTCAAACTTGTTTCCATCTGAAGCTCTTCACTCTTACAGTGCAGTTCAAGGAAACAGTTTGTCACAGAATGCAATAATAATTAAAGCTTTTAAGTCTTCATCTCTAACAGATGTTCTAAAACCTGCAGATACTTTTCTGCACTGATGGAGATGTAGAAAATTACCATAACAGAGGCACTAATGCACCCCCATACCATCAGAGACGCATTTTTCAAACACGTAGTTCAGACATAGTTCCTCTTTGCTTTAGTATGGAGGATGTGACGTTTACAAACACCACCATACCATACCATACCATACCATACCATACCATACCATACCATACCATACCATACCATACAAACTTTATTTATAAAGCACTTAAACAACCATAGGACCAAAGTGCCACAGTCAATTAAACACATAACAATCACAGTACATAGAAAAAGCCTAATTCAAAAATTAAAACTATATAATAAAACAAAACACATGAAACTAATTAAAACCAATTAAAAATAATCGCAAAACAAGCTAAAAATCTACATCTCAGATGGTGCCAAAAGCTAAAGTGAAAAGATGGGTTTTGAGTCAAGTTTTAAAAGCCAACAAGGATGTGGCCTGTCTGATGCCCAAAGGCWGGTTGTTCCACATTTTAGGAGCAGCAATGGAGAAGGCACAATCCCCTCGAAGCTTACGTTTAGTTTTTGTGATTCTCGGGATTTTCATTAAAATTCCTCCGTTGGTGCATGAGATATTTTGCTAACAGACAGACAAGGTTGATTCTAACAAACTAACACAACAGAATAAATGTAAGAAAACATGTTTGTGGTATAATCTGAGAAAGGTTTTGTTTTATGATGGGAAGAGCAGAGTGTGGATGTTCTCTACATAAAACTCCCCACCTCGATCTGAAGGTAATTTATGCTGCTGCCATGTCATTGTTCTCTACATGGTCTTTGTGAGGCGGCCAACAACACGTCCTCAAAAGATGTTTGGGTTCCGTGGGGGAATAAATCGTGCGGTTCCTCTGCGGCCCGGCTCTATATCATATTCGGCTGGCTTGTTGGTGCCACTGAGATGGTGAATGGGCTGCCAGAGGCCCAGCCACTGGCGGGTGGTCTGACACCGAAAGGTTAAATATGGTTCAGCCATGGACTYCCTCAAATGGCTTTGCTGTTAAAAAAAATAAGTTATATGGGTTGTACGTCTTCACACAGTCAGAAAATTGACAATACTGCCACAGTGAGGCACAGGGCTGTCCTGGAGCTGAACTTCATGGTTCAACATATATTTTGGGGGGGAAAACAGTCGCAACGTGACTTTTTTTTCTGGTTGGATTTATTGACGGCTCATCAAAGCCTCGGCTAGACGAGAAGTGTAAAATCAGGACAATGACTCTCTAAAATAGTTTTATTTATTTAGCCTTTTGTGGTTAGAACTATATGACAGCACACTTGAACTCAATGACATGAGAGAACAGAAGTATAATTATGCTCCAATAAAAAAAACGAAGCTTGAGTGGCAATATATGTACATTTCCTACTGTGCTTACCAGAAAATAAAGCAGTTTCATAGCCACAGTTAAATTAAAGCTCCCTTTCATTCTAGAGTTTTAAACTGAGATGTTGAAAAGTAATGAAGAGTTTTGTTGGCTAAATCTTGAAAATATTGTCAAGTCTGACCATACACTATAACACTAATGCTCATGCTCTCTTAGTGCTTACAGTGTGAGCTACAAATGACTCTCAGCAACAACGCCACAAACTTTAGCTCAGTATCTGTAAAGATGAATTTAGCTAATTCCAACAGATAATCACTTAAAGATGCACACCGAAGGGTTTTATTGAAATCCGTTCAGTGATTCATGAGATATTTTGCTAACAAACAGGCAGAGTTGACTCCAAAACGTAACAGCAAAGATCTCATGCAATCAGTTAGTGCTCAGGGTGTCGGTATTACTGCAACAAAAATTTAGCTCAATGTTTTTATAACTAAATTTATTTAGATTCTGAGGTTGATTAGCTGTGCAGCCACTTTGAATCAGGCTTATTCCAACAATAAATCAGTTGTTGATGTTTATTCAATCATTGCTTTCTGGGAATTTCTATAAAATCAATTCTTGGGATATTTTGCTAACATGACAAATGAACTCATGTTAACTAAATTGGTATTATGGCTTGCCTTTCGGTGGAAAGTGATGAAATTAAACATTTCTAAAGACTATTAAGTTTATCATTTTATAAATGAACACATTACATCACTCTGCTGCTGTCTTTGGTCACTCTTCTCTACATGTTTGTTTTAATTACTTCTATCAGTAACGTGTTTTCTTTGTCTCTCTTCCAGGAGAAAATACATCTAGACCAGTCCTTCTGTAATTATCTGTCTCTTTCTTGTCCTCCAAACCCAGTCGGTCGAGGCAGATGTCCACCTATCCTGAGCCTGGTTCTGCTGGAGGTTTCTTCCTGTTAAAAGGAAGTTTTTCGTAGTGATGTGACCTTCACGAACGATCCGAATCTTTTGAACGGCTCTTTACAACGAACGATAGGAGCCGAGTTGCGGTCAGTAACGAACCATTTGTAGTTTTATTTATTTTATTCCTCTTTAATCTTCATTTTTCATCCTAAAATCACTCCCACTTTGCTTTTTCACGGAAACCAGGCAGAGCTGTGGAGTACAGAAGCTCACAGGAAAGGGGGAGGGGGGGGGTTTCTGCTTGACAAAACACATGGTTCCACCCATGTAACGTGATGACGTCGTCAAGTCGCCGAATGTGATGACGTATTTCCCTACGTCATGACGTAACTCGTTCGAAATCGAACGGCTCTTTTGAACGACTCTGTGAAACAAACGGCTCCCCAAGATCTGGATCCTTTCAAAAAGCCATTTATCCCATCACTAGTTTTTCCTCTCCACTGTCACCAACGTGCTGCTCTGGATGGGAGACCGCGATGAAGTGAAGATTCAACACAATCTGCTGGCTTCTTTAGATTTATTGTTTTTTGTGTACAGTGCCCTGAGATGAACTTCGTTGTGTCTTGGCGCCATATAAATAGACACATTACCTCTAAACATCCAATTACATTTTATTAAAAGAAAGAGTTGTTATAATCTCAAGGGGATAGAAATGTTTGTAAGACCTAAAGTTAGAACCAGTTTAAAGGAACTGAGTTCTTCAGTCCAAGGAATTAAATAATGGAACAATCTGGAAAATGACATTAAAAATGCCAGATCAATATGCATGTTTAAGAGAATGATAAAGGTTAATTTGCTGGAGAAATACGTACATGTATGAATTTTTGTTCAAGGATTTAAACTTTTATTATTTTTTCTTTTTCTTTTTGCT
>NW_013952402.1:6237057-6246071 GCF_001266775.1 Austrofundulus limnaeus | reverse complement strand
TGTGTGTGTGTGTGTGTGTGTGTGTGTGTGTGTGTGTGTGTGTGTGTGTGTGTGTGTGTGTTTGGGCATGGGTTCTGAGAAGCAGCGAGCAGGACGGGAAGCATCTTCAAAGTCTGGGGATGAGGTCCCTCGCCCCCTACTGCAGCCTTGTTCACACGAGAATCAATCTGGTGCGAGTGTTTGATGTGAACCGCGGATAAAMGAAACCAAACAAAGAAAAACAGCGGGAAGGTATGGAAAGATGGGGAAGAAACGGACCGAGAGATTAATGAGACACGAGGTTGGAAAAAACAAAGTTGAGGTAAGAAGAAAGGTCAAGGGTCAACAGATATGTGAGAATGAGGAGATGTTAGGAAAAACAAATTCTGACAAAAAAAAGAGTGAAAAAAATCCAACCAGCTGATTGACAGGATCATGTTAGAATGTCAAGTGTCAGACAGACACAACCCATCAGTCAGGAGGACATCAGAGGACAGGAGGAGGTTCAAAGTCGGTGTGGCGGACACCAGAGAGTCCTCACATAATCTCCCTGTGACACCAGGAACTCAGATTATCATCACAATGCAAACTGCCTTATCATCATCTCCATCACCATTAGCATGAAAAATGAAAATCCTATCGTGTTCGAAGCAAAGCTTTCGATAAAGGATTCACTCACGTGCATTTTAAAGGTTTCTCTCTCTTTTATATTTCACAAAATTTGAAATAAAACCCCCTCTGTGTCAGCAGCAGAAGGTGTAAACAATTTGGAGTCCTTCTTTGCCCTCCATCAGCCAGTCGTCATGCTCTTCATGGAACAGTGGAGGAATCTTGTTATATTTGTACTAAGTTGAACAGAAAAAAAAGAGCGGTGTTATCACAGACCTCATGGGGGACAATGAGAGGCGGACAGAACAGCTTTTGGGCCTTTTCTTGTTTTTACTTAAGCCGAAACAGACTCTGACATTGTTGTTCTTTCTGCTAATTAAGCTGTTAGAGCGAGGGGCTGGTCTGACAGGGCCCCGCTTGGCAGGGAGGCAAGAAGTCAATGGGCCAGAGCTGAACAGGAGACATTTATGGGCTGCCTCGAGCCTTTGTTTCCACCCCCCCATCGCGGATCTTTTCAGGCCGGCTGCCTCTGTCTCGGTGACCCTGTGCAATGAGAAGAATGACACGCAGAAATCCCAGAGAYGACCACAAAGAGCGGCCCCGTGGACCCAGGATTTCACGGCACTGGGCCGAATCCGGACATTGGGTTCCATGGATGGTTATCTCATATTCTGAGCTATTCTGTCCCTCTGTGATTGTGTCCCTGCTGGAAGGTGGAAAAATATTAGGTATGTGGCTACAAGTCCTTTTAACAAGAGCTTTCTGCTACGAAAAATAAATAAAATCCCATTTTCTGAAGCATCAGGCAGCAAAACAAACTAAAAAAGTTTGTTTTGTTTACATTTTTTCTCACAAGATTGTACCTTTTGAGATTAATATTCTATAGACTTTTCTATATAAGAAATATATCAGAATCAGAATCAGGTTTATTGGCCAAGTATGTTGACACACACAAGGAATTTGTTTCCGGTAGTTCGTGTCTCTAGTATCAATACTGTACAGACACTTAACATATAATTCACACACATTACACAATATACAAAAGAAAGAGTCATATTATACTTCACTTAAACAAAAACTATGACAGCAGTATTCAAAGTTAATTAAAGATTAAGCTTTAGTTAGCTTAGTTTGTCCTGCGGCTGTTTGTTCAGCCACCTGTTTTGTTACAGAAGCTGCCCGTCCTCCCGGACTAAACAGGTGAGATTAGGACCAAACTCTGGGCAGTTTGCAGAACAACCTAATACACAAGCTACAAACACCCCTTCTGTGAATGTGTGTGTTTTGTGTGTGTGTTTGTGCAGACTTCGGTTCATTTGATGGTCATCCAAGCCTTTCTGAGGCAGATCCGTCTTTTTGCCACACAGCTCTGTTGCTGGCCTGAAGATAAAACTGTGATTTGCTTCGGAAACTTTTTTTGTTTTTGTTTTTTTGTTTCAAATTGTGGTTTTCTATTGACTTAAAACAGATCATTTCTGTGTCAACACCACCTGCTCTCGTCTTATCCGCTTGCCAGTTTCGGCTCCTTTAGTAACTGCCATGTGTTGCTGTAATGTTACTCCATTTACCACAAAGTGTTGAACAGCACTTTCAGACGAGCCCGCGCCTCGCACAACAAAGCGGCCCAATTATAGAGCCATTTATGTGTTTGTCAGGGGCTTCAAATGGGCACTGGTTTCTCGGGGTAGACATATTGGCGAGGTCAGGCGCAGCGTCTAAAAAGGCAGTTTTATTACAGAACGACCCATCCCTCCCTTAGATGAACACCCAAAAAGGCAAAAAAATAAAAAAAGAGAGAGAAAAAATGACAAAGAAAGAAGAAATAAAAAATGACAACTTTGTTCTTTACAACAGTTTGGCTCGGCCTGTCGGTCTGGCTGCTCTGTGGAGCGCAGCAGCATGTGTTTCAGGGATTGTTCTGGAAGGGGGAGAGCAGAAACAGCAGGGAGCAGAAGACAAACAGGCAATTCGTGACTCATTAAACACGGCGACGGTGGCCAGCACAGTGGAGGGGTGTGAGGACCCCCGTTCCAACCGGGCGATAAAACCCCCCCACCAGTACCAGCTGGAGCAAGCATCTGTCAGCCGCACGCCGCACCACGCCACGCCAACGATTATCAGCAACAAGCTACATCCTTGTGACCAGACGCCGCCATTTTCAAGCGCCCTACACTTACGTAACCAGTCTGATTGGCTCACAGGGGACCTCCAGGTCCACCAACACTTTCTGCTGGGAGGTGGTTGCAGGCCGTGCCTTTGAGGGTGGCAAAATAAGGCTGTCTTTCTGCTAAGTCAGTGGTGCACACGTTTTCTGTCTCTGGAGTAGGTTTTGGTTTGGTTTGAAAGTTAGAGCTAACACTGGTCTGGAAATTTGAATCAACGAGAAAATAAACAGCTCGATCTGGTTCGCAACTTCCTGTTCAAGAGATAAAGTTGACAATGAATCTTTCTCTTGGTCTATGTTCAGAACACTGGTCACATGTCTGCTCAACAATGGTGTGCGTACAAATTCTTGTAGCTGCTCCATTGATTCCAATGGAGCTGCAGTGGTTCAGTTGTGTTTAAACTTGAATAAATTTGGGAAAACAGCATCAAACTCCACCAGGAGGACCACAAAACATTGTGCTACTGTATGTCTCTTGTAAAAGTAGTTGCGTTTCCATTGCAAATGTGCGCAAAACTTTGTCGATTTTCTGTTAATGTCGAAAAACACAGTTTCTCAATTGCGGTGTTTCTGTTAAGTAAGAAATGCTATTAAAGTTACCTTTGAATATGTTTGTTCTCGCGATAAGTCATTACAAACATTGCAGCAATGGCTGTAAACACATAGCATATTGCTACCACGCAAAACTTGGTCGCAAAACTTGGTCGATATTTTGTTAATGTCGAAAACACAGTTTCACAGTCGCTGTGTCTCTATTAAGTAAGAAACACTATTAAAGTCACGCATGATATATGTTGACATATGTTTGTTCTTGTGGTAAGTCATTACAAACATGGCGGCAATGGATGTAAACACATAGCATATTGCTACCATGATACTAGCGCTCATCATCAGCTATCAGAGAAGACGTCGGCGTCTTATCGAGGCTTTCCAGCGACAAGCCCCTTATACTTGGAAGCGGCTACGTATGAAGCGTTTTGGGTAAATTGTAGTCAGTGAGTTTACTACTTTCTTTTACTACTTAAGTGATTTTACTACAACTTCTACTTCCTGTTGTCTTCTTCTTTGTCATCTTTTTCCCCAGTAGAAACATCCAGTTGTTGATCATGTGACTCCCGTGATGAGAAAAAAGTGTTTCCATTGCAGTTTTGCGGAAAATGCCAATTTCAATATGGACGAAAAACCACCTTATCCTAGCACAAAAACATTCTGTCCAAAAAAGGAAGTTATTTTCGAAATTGACGTGTTTCCATCAAGCAGATTTATTTTCGAAATTCTAATTTGCACATTTTTCATGGTCAATGGAAACTCTGCCACTGACTCTCAGTAGAATCCACGCCGACTGGTCAATCATTTAAGAGAGCGGCAGATGTAAACGCTATGCGTGACATCACGGATGAAGGTCCCCATTCTTCGCACCATCCTYTTATCATTCCATAAAACCTCAATAGATTTTATTATTTTAGTAAGAACATTTGTCACTTTGGTAACAGTAACTGAGGTATGGGGTTATAAATGGTGTACACACAAAAGCTGCTTGAAGCACATTTTTCCCACCTTTTGGATTGTAAGCATATTCTTGACACATAACCTGCATCAGTAATTACCACCCTGTATAACTCAATTCATTATGCAGAGTTTTGAGGCTCACTTGTGAACATTAAACACATTTAGTTGTTAAAAAAGAAGCTAAACTCTCCCTCAGGAGCTTRTGAAGATGATGATTTAATGACATTATTTAATGAAATCCTGCAAGTCATGGTCACACTTGCACATCCACAAAACAATGAGCTTGAAAACTTGAATTCTATCAAAGTTTTCCCTAAAGAACTATTTATTACTTCATCTGTCTCTGCAAGAAGAAACACAAGAGYAGAACACAATAAAAGCAGTGCTAAAAGACATCATTGCTCCACAATAACTTACAGTTACAAGGTAATTAAAAGCCTCCATCTACTGGAAAAGCTCAATCTCAGCACAACTTCGCAACGAGGTAAAAGTTTGGTCTCGATAGAATTTAATGAGCTGCTAACAACCTAATTAAATGCTGAGAGCAGATAAAAGCATGAAATATAGATAAGCTGGAAACGCTGCCTATAGCTCCACGGTCCTTGAAGGGAAAGACTGTGATGTCTCTCCTAAAGCCAAAAACAGCACAGCCACTAAACTGCGTCTCATCATCCTCACAGCTGTGAATGTTTTATAAGAAAGTGAAGCTAAACAAGCCACGGATATGACTGAATCACTCTCCAATGGAGCAATGTTTTATAAAAAAAATTGTCTGACTTTAAGTGAAAAGCTGGCATTAATGTGGTGCTCCAGAAGCCCGTGCCACTTTCTGGGACTGAGGGATTGGGGAGGTAATGGGGCTCATGGTGTGACAGAAGGAGCCTCTCCTCGACAGTGGTAGCCGGGGTTGTAATTCTGACTTTAGAGGTCTTTACGACTCCCTTTCCTCGTTTCTCTGGAATATGAAAACATCAGCATATGGCCGCTGACAGCACCAAGGCTAAGGAGTCAATTTCCCTTACGTAACATTGGGACAGCGGTGACATTCGCCTTGGTATGGTCCCCCTGGCTCAAAAAAAAAAGAGGAGGGAAGACAGACAGAAAGACAGACTGAGACAGAGAGAAGACAGATGGTGAACTGCGCAAGGACAGAGAAACTCGGAGGGAAAGAAAAGCGCGAGACCGACGTGATTCGCCTATAATTTCTCCTGCAACAGCAGGTCTTCACTGCCGCTCTGTCTCAGTGTGTTCTGTGTGCAGTTCACAGAGTTTCATGTGGCTACCAGGAACAGAAAATCTGTCCATCAGCTGCCAAAGCTTCCAGCTCTGCTCCGTTCCTCTGAGCGCCCTTAAAAACCTGCTGGTTCACACCCATGAATTACACTATTTATTGCCATGGTTAGAATGGGCAGTTTCTGGGCACGGTGCGTATGCGAGCCGCTGCCTCTGTGTGAATGTGAGCGTGCCATGTGGCAGATGGGAGGCAATATGGCACACCTCTGCCCGCACAGATGTGGCACAGTACACAACAGAGAGCCAAAGGAGGGTTCAGAAAGCTCAAGAACATCTGGGCCCAAGGCAACCTTCACCTTCTACCAACAAGCTAACTTCACYGAGGCGCCGCCGACCGGGTAGGAGAGGAGAGCGTGGGGGGAAAAACCAGCTCATTACTCGTCATCAGACCCTGAAATCCCTCACATCACATCATTATCTGACTGACAGATAAGGAATCCCACCTCCCTCAGTGAGGGCTGTCAATCACTGCTCTGTGGAGTGYATCACTGAGGCCGGTCCCAACATGGGCCTGTCATGGCCTGCTGCACAGGAGCACATTCCCACCACTCAGGGGGCAGCCGGGCTGGGACAGACTGGAACTTCTACAGGGGTCAACCAAAAAAATAAAAATAAATCACTGAGTGGATTCCAACATATCTTTGAGCAAAAAACCTGCTGTTGAATTGTTTAATCTTTTTCAGTTAGAAAGCTCAGATTAAAGAAGACATGCTTTTAAATCCTTCTTTTTCACATTTAAAGGAGACCAATTATGGGTCCTAGAAATTTTTATGGTATGTCTGTGGGCTATCCAGACCATGTTCATTCAATTTAATGCACAAAATAATTCTCAGATAATAAACTTTCCCATTTTCTAGTTCTGCCTGCTCTGACTTCCGTTCAGAAGAGCTGTTTATGTTAATGAGCTCTGTTGGTAACGCCCTCCAAAAATCTGTTGACATTAACTCCGCCCTCCAAAGCCAGCGTTTACCTTAGCATGGCTAATAATAGCAGAAGCTCCGTTGTACAACCAAATGAGACCCAGAGGCAGAGTCGTGGTCGCAGCTTCTTTTTTTATTTCTCCCCCTCCTCTGCTCTGCGCTCTGTTACCAGAGCAGGGAGCAGCAGTGGTCAAAATACCTCAGAAACTCAAACAAATAGGCTTTAACAAGGCTTTAATAAGCTAAACAATAGAGGTACATGAGAAAACGTGTTCATAACGAACGAAAATAAATAATTAAATTGTTCGTGTACATGCCTGTCTCAAACCCTGGTCTCCCGCTCTCTGGCCCAACAAGCTGCGCATTGCATAACAACACCATGACGGCCTTTTATATTGAGGAGGAGGAGCTTCACCCGGGGGTTGCTAGTTGAGGGGCAGAACGCAGGTTCCAGTGGGTTGTCTTACGGCTTGTGACATCACAAAATGACGGAAGTATAAAACTTGTCGTTAATATACATTAAAAATACATTTACTTACAGTAAATATGCCCCTGGGTGCATTTTTTTTTTGGTCCTTGGACTGTTTTTTAAGAAGTACATACCCAAAGTTGAGTAAAACAATCTTTAAAAAGTGAATTTTGCATAATAGGTCCCCTTTAAATCATTCAGTTGAGGTCTATATAAAGTAGAACTGTGATGCTTTGGTCTGAATTCCTCCTTATTGTAACTCCACAAGCCCCTCTTTCACCCCTTTTCAGAGGTTTGTCCCAGATCAACTCATTTTGAGGCTATGTCTTTAAATCCAAACAAGGCGCTTCACATCCTGCCCCCTCCAGCTTTCAGACTGATCCATTCCAGTTTGACAGAGGGGTTTACAACTATATAGCTGCACAGACACTTTATATTTACAAATGAATTAAAAGATGTCAACAAGAGACCAGCCTTAYAAGAGCCAGAGGAGAATGAAGACGACCGAACTGTAGCTGGTAAGTCCAGACTTTATTTAGCAGTTGTGTTGCAAATATGGTGAGGTAATAGTTCAGAAAACGTCATAGAGATTAGAAAAAAACTGAACGAGTTGAAAAATATGACCCAAAGATATCTTTGCAGCACTGGGAGAGATTAAGTTCAACTTTTCTGTACTCCTAGAAAGTCTACGTAACAACAAAATGTATTTAATGGCTAAAAGAATTGGATTTTGCATGACATGTCCTCTTTAATGGCATTAAATGTTTGCAAAAACTGTCTGAAGCTGATTCGAATGTATGAAGACAAGAATATGCAGTTAAGTTTTCTTGACTATAACTTTCCTTCCTTGCGAGGCCACGATGCGCCATTCCACTGCTGATATTCAACACGTGCTAAACCATAATAACAGACTGCAACAGCTACGGAAGCTCAATTAAACAATCACGGAACAATTTCACAGTCGAGCAGTCGACAGGTAATTACAGCCGACGTTCTTCAGTGAGGCTGAAGCGAACAATTGTATGTATTTCGTTTTAGTTTACGCAAACAAACCCAAGACACGTAACAGTGCAGAGGAATCGAAAAGTCCAAGCTGGTTGATTGTTCGCCTGTTTCATTTATTTATTTTTCTTCACTCGTGTCTCGGCAGGACTCCAGCGAAAACTGTTTTCAGGAGCACGAGAAAGACGGTGGAGGAGTAAGGAGGAGAAAATTAGCTGGATGTTTCTGAAGCGTGTAACTGGAGACGGCTTTGTGTTCCTGCGAATCCTCTGTCAATATGGATCCCATCCTCCTGCTGTCCCAACAGTACCTGCCACTGCTGCAAAAAAAACAGTGGAAAAACACCTCGACGAGACGTCGGGGCTTCCCTTCTCGTCACCTCCTTTCCCTTTCCCTCGGCTCTTTGAATAATTAGTGATGTGTGTCAATATTGTGGCCCATAGTAACCATATGGTGGGTGCAGGCAGACAGGCCATTGTTGGGAGCTGTGAAATATTGTGTATCCCTGCGAGGGCTGGAGCCAGCGGAGGCAGGAAGTGTTGTCGGGACTGACAGGGACATTGTGCGCCTGAATGGGCGAGTCCTCGGTGGCAGGGAGCACCGCGGACCCAGACAGAAAGTCTTGACCCTGGCGAGAAAAGGCCGATTAGGCATGGTGCCGCAGTCCTCTCCTTCATCCACCCCCATGCCCCTCCCCCTCCGCGGCCCCCCCACTGGATGCTGCTATGGGTGATACAACAAGGCCACTTAGCTCAGCGATGCCTTTTCACTGCGCACATAAAAACACTCATATATTCATGTCAGGGGTGAAGAGGAGAGGCAACGAGAGGGACTGGGTGGGGTGGGGGGGGGACTGGGGGGCTCTGGAATGATCAGAGAATGTGAGATCTGTGGGAATTACTGTCCCAATTTGTGCACTGTTGAAAATCTTTTACAGTTTTTGTAGCCTTCCCACCTTTAAAGGGCAACATAATGAGAGTTTATGTAGACAACAGATCGGAAATTGTTCTTTTTGTGTGTGTGTGTGTGTGTGTGTGTGTGTGTGTGTGTGTGTGTGTGTGTGTGTGTG
>NW_013952402.1:6227556-6236657 GCF_001266775.1 Austrofundulus limnaeus | reverse complement strand
GTGTGTGTGTGTGTGTGTGTGTGTGTGTGTGTGTGTGTTTATAGATGCTGAATTTCAGTGCAGTTTAATCACATGAACACATTAGTTCAAATGTGGGTGGGGGGGAGGCCAGCATTATTTTGTGTTTTTAACAAATGGGGATGCAAGAGAACTGAGCAGCTCTTCACAACACAAAAAAATCTGGAATAATATCCCACTTTTAGTGCTACAAACATTCAAACTTACTTCCAAATAGCAACAACTGACATTTAAATGCTACACTGCATTTATTTTTCCTGATTCAAAACCATAAATAAGTTCAGCAATAAAATAAAAAAAGTATATTTCTTTTTTTTACAAAACAAGCTGGACAGCTTCAGCCAAAAGAGCCGCTTCATCCGCTTGACTTTTATTTCTGCTGATTAAAAATGTCTCCTCGTGTCGCTCTCCTCTTCCATCCCTTCGTCCTCTCTCTCTCTCTCTCCTCTGCGCTGATTATCTCCCCGTCACTCTGTCACACTTTGTAGTGTCATAATAGCAGTCTAAACTGCTGCCCGGCCCACCTTTCTTTCCCTGATAAAGCACGACAATTAAGTCTGATGTCTCTTTGCTCAGGGCCTTTGATGGCGAACAAAAAGCTGCAGCCAGAGAGGAGAGGAGAGGAGAGGAGACGGAGGCGCGCTTAAAGCAGACATCTCACTGTGTCCAGTTTATTACAAGAACGCTAAAACAAAACTGACTATAAACTGAGCTTGATGAAATTGGCCAAATAGTTTTACTTTTAACCCTAACTCTTTGATTTGGGATAACTTAAACCTTTACCTGATTAAAAGTGAAGCATTTCATGAAGGAGTACCTGTCGCCAGCTGCCCTTTGTGGCAGTTTTAAGCTAAGATTATCAAATAAATAAAAAGGATGAAGTCAGCTGTTTTGCGCTCTCACTCATGAGAGCTTGTGCAATCTGTTGAGAATAAGGTGAATGATTCTCAGCTACTACAGCATCTCATTTGGCTGTGGCAGCCATCTTGATTTAGGGTGACTCCAAACACTGATCAGCTGACAAACATCCACACTGATTAAGGCGCCCGGCTAAAACATTTCTTCATGTGATTTATGTGTTCTGACTATACAGCAACCTCTGCATCAAGTCTTTTAGCCTTATGCCCAGCATTGTCTTATTCCACTGACAGATTTTTTCACTTAATTTGAGAAATTTGAGAAGATTCAGAGTCAAATTATCATCATTTAATAATAAATATATAAAAGACGATTGCACTTGGTAAGACGTCTTGAAATAAGGAAAATGTCCAAGATTAATAATCGAACACATTCTGCGCTTGCTAAGTGTACCAGTCTCGAAACAAGATCAAAAATACTTTTTGACTGAACATAAGGYTGAAAGATATGAAGAATTTTTTCAGTGTATTTCTCATATTAGTTAAACAAGGTGGTAAAGCTCAGAAGATGACGATGCCATGACTTTGGATGCTTTTGACAGATTAGCTGACAACATTTGGGATTATTTGAGGCACATATCTGTATTTTAAGGCACACCTTAAACACCTGCTTCTGCTGTGTGAAGTCTGAGGAAATTAAAAGAAATCGGTCAAGAGAGGAAGAGAACAGCTGACCTCCACAAGTGTGGGTTGTCCTTAAAGAGCCAAAGATCTTGAGGCGATGCTGTCTAAAGCCGGAAAGAGACTGTGGTTATAACAAAAGTAAGTGTGTTTTTCTAACCTCTTAATGTGCAGCAAAAAGGCAATAAATGTACGGTAAATAAAAGGTTGGAATTTGGGTCAAAGCAGAACAAGTTTTTTTCAAGTGAAGAACAAAAGTTTTAGTTTTAAAGCCGAGCAAAGAGTCCTAAAGGAACAGAGCGAGGTAAACAACAAGATTTACTGACAATACTTCAAATTGTGCTGATGGTAATTAAAGCAGAGATAATTACTGAGTAAATGCTAAAACATTCAAAACAAACACAAAAAAAGAGAGAACATTTAAAAAACACAGCGTGAGCCCTGAAGGGGGAGGGAAAAAAAGCAGTCCAACATGCTACTTTTCTGTTTATTGAGCTTTTCTTTCCCTATATGCCAGGACTCCGGGGGGTAAGATGCAGATTTGAATAGTCGGTGAAAGTAAATTGAAATGCGTGAAGGAAAGCAGAAGACACAACGTTGTTAAAATCCATCTTCGGTCTGTGGAGGATTCGGCTACACAAGAGTGGCTCAGCCGCTGACGAGCAAAATTAAATCTGCAACCTGTTATTATTCCACATCTTTTCAGCAGAAATAATCTGAGGGGGATGCAACCAAAAACTTTTCTACTTTAACTTTTACAAACTGATGCAAGACTAAATGTTGCTTTCTTGGACTTGATAGATTAAAAATAATTAACTTGTCTCTTTTGAGATTTAAAAGAAATGTGTATACTTTTGTGTAGGCAGGTAAGAATTTACTTTGGTTTACTTGGAAATAAAAAACTGCTTCAGTTCCCAGAAACTGAACAATGAGGGCATGTTTTGTAGCAGATCTCCAGCAGTTATTGTCCTTTTCTTGTTCCCTGGCTGCCCTCTGCTTTGGTCCACATTTTTTAGGTCTGTGTTTTTCGACATCATTTCATCATTTCAGCAGCGACTCAGCAGCACGCAGTTACCTGGGAGGCAGGTCCTCGTGAGCCAGCAATGTGGAGGAAACAAAAGCTCTGACAGCAAAAGTGTGGAGAGAGTGATGAGACCCCATGCTGCTGGTGTGTTCAGTGAGCCCCCCTCCCCCAGGTCCCAGTGCCTCCTCTCTGGCTGCTGGCCCCCTCGAGGGCTCAGGAGGTTTAACTGTGGTGAAATGATCAAATAAACTGAAGTTTGTTTTAAGATTCTAAATTTATCTCAGTTATGTAGGTATTTTATCCTAGTGACGAAATGCGTACATAGCTATGAAGTGAAACAAATATTTTTAATGTTCTGTGTGTTTCTGGTCTGTTTAAAAGGCTGATATGAGCTCCTAAAGTATTTCTGCTCACAAAACATTAGAAACATTTGACTTTTGAGTGAAATTTCAGGAWGAATCTAAAATACAACTTTTGCAATTTAATTTAATGTGATTTTCTCTAAACCTTTAAACGCACATGTCCAACTGTTCAGTGTTTCATTGTTTTTGCTGTTTTCCAACAATAAGCTTAATGGCAGAAATCATGATGGCTCGATCCACGAATCAACCAATAATTTTCCTGATTCAATTAGAATTTGTTTTTAAATCGAAATCAAGACAGTGCCAAACAATTAAACAACAGGTGTTTGGTAAAATAAACTTTCAGTTCCTAAAAAAAAAACACCTGAAGAGAAAAAACATGGAGCCTGGTTTGTCAAATATGCAGAGAAAAACTGTCTTCTGGTAAAATTATTGACCGTTTTACTGGTCAGAGTGAAGCTGTTAGAAACCACAGCATCATATAGAACAATATATTTAAACGATTTTGTACTTTTGTTAGTTTGAAGAGTTTCAACACAACATAATATATTGTCACCTCTGTTCTGAGAAAACAATGAGCTCTAAAATAACCTCATCATTTCAGAGAGCAGGCTTCAACAGGAGGTGGCACAGCGCCGCTGACTCCTCTCCTTGTTGCCGAGGTAAATGTCACAGTAACCTCTGGGCTGGTCGTGGGCTCAAGGGGGGGTGGGGTGGGGGACGTCTGGCTGTGATGGGGCACGTGACGCAATGCTCAACAATCAGACGCCATGACAACCTGGCAGCAATGCTGCTGATTCTGCAAACCGATCACACTGTATAAAGAGCTGGGAGCATAAATCAGTGRCTGAGAAGAGGAAACACGGAGAGCAGACAGACAAGAATTATATTATATAATAATATATATATACCAGTAATATATATGAGCTATTCTTATACCTGCAGAGTATGATACAAAATATAAAAACTATCAATTCACTTACTAAATGTGATCAAGTTAGTTATTACTTTAATGATTTGCACAAAGTAATCATAATTTAAAAACACTACTTAACTCATACATCAACACACAACAGACTTTAATGAATGCCATTATCCTACTGATGATGCAGATGTGAAAAAAATAAGACAATAGCAGAAATAAACACCCTAGACTTAAACCTTTACTGTAAAAATGACAGGAAAAATCTCAGTTTCAGACAAAAAACCAAAACTGCACACAAAAACTTTCCTCTGTAAAGGCTCACTGCAATATTTTTAATCTAAAATTGTATCTAAATCCTTTTTTATTAACAAAGACTTTTTAAAAACAAAACCAGTTGTTTATTGGGTGACTTTAAAATAATTTGGAGTCTAAAACGCACTATGATGAGAAATAAACTGAAACCTTGCTTGACTTTTCTTRTTGTAAAATTACTTTGCAAAAAAATTGAATATTGTTTTAACAACATTGCTACACAGCGCAGTAAGGAGTCAAAGAATTTAACAAAACAAATTTATTAAAAGTGCACTTCAGACTTCAGAACATTACTAATAATTTTAGTTGTTCATATAGCTTCACCATGTTGGCTAACACAGTGGACATTCATGGATCAACTATCACTGAGGGAAATTAAACAAAAGCTGTTTTTTTAAATAATAAAATTTTAATTAATTAATGTGTCATGACTGACAGAAAATGGTTTCAGAATATATATTTATGTCCTAATAAAGCATAATTACAACAGAACCAAAACAGCAGTGGTGTAAAGCTGAACAGTAATAACTGAACGTATACTGCCACCTAATGGTAGCAGGAAAAAGTCAGACAACTCCAGATTGATGTCAGATCCAGTAAATAAAACCAGATACTGTATGTACTACTTACTATACATTCATCAGATAAATATAACTACAGTATTTTTGCAGAAACTATATAAAGTCTCAACTGACTGGAATAAGTAGAAACGGGTGTTGTTTTATCAGTAATTCGTATCTGATTATTTCAAGAGATCATATTTTTTTGCATTGTCTATCCCGGCCCTGGTTGTGTTTGCTTTGAGCAGAGAGCTGCTTTAATGTGGGCAGGCCGGGATCATCGTATCAAATAACACAAATCTTTATGTGACTACGTTTTATTCATGACACAACAGTGTATGACACTGAGTTTAAGGTGCTTCTCTTCATTCTCTATATAGATGAAGACCAACTGAAACAACGCGAGACGTCAAATCGGCCCCAGTTCCAGAAATCAGTTTGGAAACGGGTCATAAAGACAAATCTATGCAGAACTGTGTTTGAACCCAGGCTGGGTCGTACAATGCAAAATAATGCCATTAGTGTACCATTCAAATAACAAATATTTTATAGATTTATCAGCTATTTAGAAATTTTCAAAAGGTAAAAAGTTTCCAAACATGATTTTTTTATTCTTCTTTTCTTTTAGCTGCCTAGCCTGGTTAAAACCAGCCTCTTTTTCCTTCACTTTGCTTCCTATGAGGGTCTGGACTCTCAGCTGAAGCGATTCTTGCTGGAGACGTGACCTCTGTTGACGTTTAAAATGATTGGATCGGTTGGCCAGAACGCATGCCAGCTCCACTGTGAAGGAGGCTAAGCTAAGAAGCTAACTGGAAATGGCATGTGCTGTAAACAACCCTACTGAGAGGAGAGAAGTACCGAGCCGAGCGAGACGACTGTCAATGAGAGCTGCTGCTTTGTCAGACAAATTTAATTTAATTTGGAAGCCCTATTAACATGGACTGGCTTCATTCACTTCCTCCACTGCCATTGCTGAACTCAGACACTGCGCAGAAAATCGACGTTGTTCTAAACCCCGCCTTCTGTTCTCTGACTGGCCCAAACGAAATTCTCCTTAAGAAATCCTTGTCTATGGGAGAAATCCCAGACGGAGCAGTGAAGGGAAACTAGAATTGAGCGGAGCTGCGTAGGAAGGCAAGGGCCAGGCTAGCAGCTGCCTTGTTCAGGGACTTTTGTACATCATCCACTCTGAGGGCGCTGACGTTTAAATCTTTGGTCACAAACGTCACAAATAAAATGTTTCTTTTGTACTAATTCCCATGTGAGCATTAAGATTCTCCTTTAYGTCGAATGTTTTACTACAAACATCACAACCAGCGGTTTTTCCTCTTGTGTGTAATCATATGTATTTGAAGATGTATCTTCTGACTGAACGTTTTACCACATAAACCACAGCTGAACGGTTTCTCTCCAGTGTGAACTCTCATGTGCTTCCCCAGATCCGTTTTTTGAATAAATCTTTTACAGCAAACAACGCAGCTGAACTGCTTCTCTCCCGTGTGGATTTTGACGTGCGTGTCAAGATTTCCCTTCGAGATGAACGTCTTTCCACAAACATCGCAACCGAAATGTTTCTCTCCTGTGTGGATTCTCATATGCGTCGTAAGATTTCCTTTTAGGATGAATGTTTTGCCGCAAATATCACAACCAAAGTGTTTCTCTCCTTTGTGGATTCTCATATGTGCCTTAAGATTTCCCTTGATGCTGAATGTTTTTCCACAAACATCACAACCAAACTGTTTCTCCCCCGTGTGAATTCTTTTGTGCACGTTAAGATTTGCTTTTGCGTTGAATGTTTTACCGCAAACATCGCAGACAAACGGTTTGTCCCCCTTGTGGATGATCATGTGCCTGTTAATATGTGCCTTTTGTCCGAATTTTTTACCACAAAAATCACAACTAAAGTGTTTCTCTCCTGTGTGAATTCGCATGTGTCTGTTAAGACTTCCCTTAACAGTAAATGCTTTACCACACACATCACAATCAAATGGTGCCTCCTCTGTGTGGTCTTTTGTATCAATATTTGGAGGTCTTTCTTGATTAAATATTTTATCACAAACCTCATGATCAAATAGTTTCTCTCCTATGTGAGCTTCCATTTCAGAATCCATATTTAGCTTCAATGTAGGGCCTTTCTTATTACACAAACAGGAAGTGGAACTTTTATCGGAATGGTCTGTTGTGTGTTTAGGGCAGGTTAACGATTGTTTGGCATTGTTACCTTCTACCTCATTATTTGCATCAGGCACCTTAATTTCTTTAAAACAACCCTTATTACTTTCATTTTCAGGTCCATATTCTGATAAAGGGATCTGCCAGTCTTCATAATTAGCATTATCACTATTTAAGACTCCAGCCTTTCTTGCAGTAACAAGTTTTAAATCAGGGTTGTTCACTTTCACATCTTCTCTTTGTTTAGTTGATCTGCTGGTAGAAGGCTTTTCATCTTCACAGTCTTCAATTTTGTTTTGATAAATACTCGAAGACAGATGTTCTTCTTCATCTTTTTCGCTTTTTAAAGTAACAAGAGCGAATGGAAAGCTGGTTATCCCTCCACCTGGACTGGCCAAGAGTTCCTCCTCTTCCTCCTTAATGTGAAGCTTGGGGTCTTGATGGTGTAAACTGGAGCTCCATTCATCGGGTTCTTCTTCTTTAATAAACACCTGCTGGACATCTGCATGAAAAATCAATCAATCAATCAAAAAACAAACAAACAAATATACATTTTGGACAACAGTGACTTTAAAATCTCACAAACATAAGGGAGGACATTTCTTACTAAATCAAACATGCTAATATGATGTCTGYAATGTTAGCAAAATATTTCATGTACCACTGGATGGATTTATGAAACTCTCAGAAAGTGTTCAAATCAAGATGTTCGCCACCCTCAGAGCAGCCATAGCAAATACAAACATAGCTTTATTTATAACAGACAATTTCACAAATGCCGAGCTGAAATTTGGTGTGGTAGTAGCTGAAAGTCATTCTCGAGACATACTTAAAAACTCTAACTGGTGACACACAACCGGATTTTAAAAACTTTGCCATCAGTCTAATCGTCTTTGATGCAATGTCCTGACTAATAGTAATCAATAGTTTGTACCTGGTTCAGGCATTGCAGGCCGAATTGAATGGCTGGATGAAGCCTGTCAGTCCGTCTGTTTGGGACTCATTCTCGGCAGTAGCGGTCCTGCACGGTTCTTCACAGTCGCCAAATTATCCGTGAATCCATGCAGCGTTCTCGCGTTTTTCTGCAGTCGTACAGAAAACAAATAAAAACCACTGACGGACAAATTAGATTTTAAAAAAGACTCGAAAAAGACTGGAGCTGCTAGCCAGTAGCTATAGCTTATGTTGTTAAGTGTTTCCGGTGTATTTCTTGTTCGTGGGTTTTAATTGCTGTTGGCAACCAACGAAAGAAAGGGTTGGCGCCACCTTCTGGCCTGAAACAGAAATTCAAATCCTACATATCAATCAAACTGTTGAATAAAATCTAACTTTTGGGTTCAACCTGATTCCAGATGGTTGCCACAACCAATTAAAAAAAGAAGAAGAAAAAAACACACAAAAATGGCTATAMATTTGAYCAGTTTTACAGATCATGATCTAAAATTAGCTGAGACTCAGTGGTGGGCACAGTTCCCCTAAAGCACTAATAAGGGAACTAATTTTCTGATTAGTGCTTTAGGGCTTTTGCTAATTTTAGAATTTATCAGAGTATCAGCACTTGCTAAATTTGTAGGCTAAATTTAGAAGCACTAACTTATTTATCAACATTATTGTTAACAGCTGAGGGTTAAAGCTGACACACATTTTGTTCAAATGTGTGTCACTTATCCATTAGGTGACAAACTGACAATAAAAAAACTCAAATATGGCTGTGAAATGTCAATGATAAATCTTAAGAGAGCAAAATGGCAATATGTGACTCATGTTATTGAAGAATGTTCCATGGGTCAACTAGGTTATTTTAGTGCTTTAGAAATAGCTTTTGCTAAATTTTTCAATGTGTTAGTGCTTTAGAATTAGGGGATCTAAATATTTGAATTAGGGCTTTAGTGGAACTAGTTTTTAGATTAGTGCTGCCCACCGCTGTTGAGACTGATCTACAATACATGTTCTGAGTACTAATATATTGTGTAAAATCTTTATTTAAAATGTTTGCCATTAACTATTTAGCATCAGCACTGTCTATTTTAATGAAATGTTCATCTACAACTTAGCAACATTTGGAACCAATCAAAGATGGCCATCACAGCCAGGTGACCTTAGAAAACCCAAAATTGTCTATAATTCAAGCAATATTGCAGACATTTGGTATGGTTGTAGCTGACAGTCATTAATTAAGAGCTGACAAAC
>NW_013952402.1:6226119-6227546 GCF_001266775.1 Austrofundulus limnaeus | reverse complement strand
ACACACACACACACACACACACACACACACACACACACACACACACACACACCCTGTAAACACAAATAGTCCACACATCTGGATTTCAGCACCAGCCTTTAGATTCTGTCACTGGGCTCTCTGCTCCTCTCGCTAAATTTATCAGGGCCTGCCGTCACGTGTGTTTCTCATCTTTCTGCCGACTGATGAGACTTTCTAAGAATAGCACAGGCCCAGATTAACACAGGGTGGGGGGGTTCTTGTTCTCCGTTTAACCCTTTCACAAAGCAATTCATGTGCAACTCTTACAGTTACGACCGTGTGTGTCTCAAATGTTTCCCATTTCTATGCATACTGACCCCATTCAGAAAAAGAGGCGTAAAGGTTGTCAGAAAACTGCTTCAACAAAAGAGTCACCTCCTTCAGTGACGCCCAAATGTCACATCTAATCCCAGGATGAAGTAGGATCTCCTGGATCAGGGGTAGTCCTATGATAAGAGGTGATATTTGTATTGACAATGCCCCCCCTCTGTCTGAAAAGTCGAGTCCTAAAACTGACCCTGCTGATGTGTAAACGTTGCGAGCCCTGGTTATCTTGACTACGCTACTACTTCAAAAAACATGCAGACACTTAAATGCCAATGCAAACACACTTAACAGCTGCAGCTATGCAAACAAACTAAACCAAGGAAGGAGAATACAACAAACCTGTTCAGGATAAATAATTACACGGATCAAATTCCATGTTGATTTTCTGTTCTATGTTCATTTTGTTGAAGGGTTGCTTGAAGCTTTAATGCATTTCAATAAGAAAGGTAATAAAATCACTCAGACTTGGAGTGATTTGGACAACATGAAGATAAAAATAATATTTTTATTTGGTTTTACACCCAAATTCACCATCCTGTTGTTGAGCTGAACCCTTCCACCATGGCGTATGATGACACAGGATTATAGTCTGAAGACAGCAGCCATGGGTATTCGTTTGGCAATAACAATGACTGTGAGCTGTAAAAACATCATAAAATAGAAAAAAGGAGAGTGCAATTTCTCCCCTAGCTTGAGATATCTGCCCAAACACTGGTTTATCTTAAGTGTACACAGCCGGTCTGTGATAACAAATGTAACCTTTGTTAAGGTGATTGGGAGGACGTTTGTGTGGAGCTATTGGCCACAACAGAAAAATGGGATACATGAATATTGTATTTAATTTACACTAAAGACAGTCACAACAAAAATGGCTGGGTTATTTATATAACTGGGAAAAAGCTGTTAGGTCGGTTTAGTTTGACCAAGGTTGACCCTTAACATCTATTTAAACAATTTAAATTAGGTCAAACATGGAGACAGGCGGGGTTTGTTTATCATTGTTAATATGGTATCTAACACTCTTTGTTGTTTCACATTATTTTGTACATTATTGCTTCGAATAGCAAGCTGTTAAACTA
>NW_013952402.1:6223526-6225230 GCF_001266775.1 Austrofundulus limnaeus | reverse complement strand
TATATATATATATGATCAAATTAAGTGAACAGGTTTAGTAATGTGGGCTGATGCAGAATATTTTTGTTTACCTTCTTTCAATGCTGTAAAAAAATCAACTTTATTAACCATTATTAAATTTGAGTGTAGACATTTTAGACAATTGATAAYGTATGTATATGCTGTTAATTAAGGAGTCATTACATTTATTGATATGGTATGACATTTGTCTTTTATTTGAATTATGACAGAAATATTTGAATTTGGACTTTAATTCAGACAAATTAGATTTTATTTTCTATTTTGTAAAGATATACAGTTTTAGCCTTTAACAACTTGCTTATCCTTCACAGACTTGATGACTTTTTTGCAGGCCTTATTTGGTAAATTAAACAAATTATGCAAGTTTTTTGCTGCTAATTAATAGTATTGCACAACATTAAAATGATAATATTCGTAAATCCTTTTTTACGTCTATATCATATTAATCATTTAAACCAGATGTGGGCATCAAGCTCAGTGACAAATACATCAAGGATCAAGGAGAGTTTATTGTCATTCACATCACGTTTTACATGTGGTGGAACGAAATTCTGTACCCACAGTCCTGGTTTAACCCCAGAGCAATATATACATGAAAAATCAATAAGATATAAAGTAATACTTAATTTAAAGAGAAGTAGAAACAGTAATAAAAACAGTAGTAATGGCATCATGGAGAGGTGGGTGGCAGCAACATGAGCCATAGTAACAAATTGTATATACAATATAGCAGCATGAATGGTTTGCTCAGGATGAATAAGGTGACTTAGTATCAGTACAGTGGTAGTTGATAGTCAAGTATTTCAGCTTTAGCTGCAGCATTTTGTTCCCATTGGTGTTTTTTCTTTCATTTAGTGTTTGGTCAGTAATCGCTTCAAGAATGAAGCTGTTCCTCAGTCTCGTTGTTTTGCACTTAATGCTCCACAGCCGTCTGTGTGTCCAATATACAGAGTCCAATATATTATTAGCATGTAGAACATGATGTCATTTAAAATGGCCTATAATTTATTGCAGTCTCTTTCTGTATTGCTAATATGCTCACCAATATTGCAATCATTATAAATTTTCCATATGTTAAACAGCCCTACTAAGTAACTGTCACTAAATTTAGTCCATAACTTGTAAGAAATCAGTCTCCATGGCTCATCCCTGACATGTGATATGATTGTTATCGTAACGACCTTATGTCTACTTTTCTGAAAGCCAGCTGCCTCCTAATCTGCACTTTGTCCTCGTTGGTTTGCCTGCTGCAACCGAGCATTTGCCCTGCTTGACTTGTGTCCAGAGAGGCCGAGTCACGCTGCATGTTGGTACCAACGGGAGGGGAAATTAGGGCATCTGGATTATTTGAACAATGGTTAACTTATGTTTATAGAGTCTCTGTTCTTAAAGTGTATCTTACCCCCCCCCCCCCACTGTGAAAAGATAACTCCGCCCCAAGGTGAAATTTGAAAAATGCATCAAAGTGGGTAGGGGAGGGGGTGTGGGTAGGGGAGCAGGGTTTAGAGAGCGGAGGCGGAGGTGTGGCCAGGACGAGAGAACGTGACAGGCAGCTAGCATTAGCATAATTGATGCTACATGGAGAGTGACCACAGTATCGCAGATAGTTACATCTGTGAACGTCTGAGGTGGAGGATTTTCACCTCACACCAGCACCGGACAGAGGAGGAAGAGCGCTCCGAC
>NW_013952402.1:6219344-6222329 GCF_001266775.1 Austrofundulus limnaeus | reverse complement strand
TACGCACAAAAACATCAAAATTAGCACAGAAACAGTACTATATAACATTTTAGACACATTCTAGACAGTTTATCGGCTAAAAAAAGTTAATTTTGGGGTCTACTGCTCATTTTAAGTGCAAACTCCTTATTTCGTCTTGTGCTATCAGAAACGTGGTGTATTCAGAGGCTGTTTTAAATGTAGTGCAGGAGTCGAGGGAGATGAAGGCCCATTTTGGATACAGTTCTCAAAATGTGGGCTAGCTTGTATTGGTGCATACTGTTTTTATAACATATATCAAATAATAAGAAGGCAAAATGCTACATCTGTCTGTTTAGATGGACCATGTTATTCCTTGTGAGCAGCACTCTGTAAAGTTAACATTGCAGACCAGTTTGTGCCTTCATAAGATAAGAAGCAGGATTGCTAATTTTAGTTCAGCCATTAGTTTCTGCAAGCTGTCAAGCACTACATTAGCCACCCACTTTTATCTTAAAGTGCTTCTGTGCACATTGAACAGACCTAATGTTTTATCTAGGTTTGCTATTAGTACTTCTGTGATTATTTATAGATTTCTTCTCCCACTCACTTCCAACTGCAATACATCCCACTCGCAGCGTCTTAGTGGAGTCTTTCTTTCCCTGGCTGCAGTCTGCAGTTTCATTTAGCTGATTGTCACTTGATGAGAACCTGCATTGCAACAAACTGAGGACGTCTTCAGGGCTAATTTGTCTGTGAGGCAGATTACATTAACTGCATTGAGCTGTTAGCATAGCCTCACATCCTTTTGCAGCACATTTTTGGATGTTCCATTTGCATTTGTTCTCTCAAACGATCATAATGCTTAACATCCCTAAAGCTCATGCTGATGAATTTGTATCACTTGTTTTATTGAACCCACAGCCTGAAACCTCAAATTAATTCAGATGTTTGCTTCATAAATGATTCAAACTGAAAATGTTTACCTTTAAGAAAACTAAAATGTAAATGCAAGATGTTTTTTTATGGCTTTACCAGTAAGTTTTACAAAACATTTTAACCTCAAAAAGAAAAAAAAATTGTATATTCAGGCTTTTAAGCACTGCCTCCATGTTCAGGCTTAAAAGCCTGAATTTTGCCTGAAACTCTCAGACTGAAGAAGTCTCTTGGAGGAGAGACGAAACGTTTCATTAGAGAAGAACCCGTCCAGAAGACCTATACAATTTATTTCATTTTGATTTTTTTACCTGGATTACTGAGATGCATCAGGACGTTTTAACCTCAGTTTTAGTTCATGATTACATTTTTGTTTTTATTATGTCAGTGATAGAAAAAGCACAGCAGGTTAAAAATATTCTTTCAAATTAAAATTTACTTTGTATTCAGGACTTCTGCTGCTCCAGCTCATATTTGTAGTGTAAACTTTGCTTCTTCTTGTGTCAACAGGACAGAGTGTTCAGCTCAGTAGCTTATAAGTCGTTCATGTTGTCTCACCCTGTTTAATGTTTTTTTTTTTTGACATGGACTTATCAAAAGTCTTATAAAAAGAGGAATTAAAACAACAAAATTATCATCCTAAAGTTATTGCCATTCTGCAGTTTAAATTGCCAATTTATTAATTTATTTAGCTAAAAGAAAATTAAGAAATCACGTGTCTGCTCAGTTTTTTATCAGTTGGTGCTACTTGTATGTTGAGTATGAAGCAAAACTAAACTTGTTCCAAACTGGCATTTTTGTGCTGTTCTTTAATTCAGTGTATAGTTTATTGATCTACAAATGTTTTCTTTCAAAGAAGACATTTTTACATGTTGTCTGCTTGTTGGTGATGATTAACAAACTGGAAAGGGTGAGTCTCATTAGTTAACCTAAACCTGATTTATCTTATGCGAGACGTTTGTGCTCAGGAACGCTGAATGGTTCATTACAAAGATATTTGTCTGAGTTAAGTTTAATGCTTGTGGATCAACCTGTTTTGAAGCCCTTGTTTTTTTTTTAAATGCGACTCAATGATTGTTAGCTTCAGTAACTCAAGGAAGTAAGTATAATTTTAACTCTGCATCAGTCTGTGATTTTTGTATTTGTAAAGAAGATGAGAAAGAACGGATTGTGTTCAGTTTATTTAATTAAAAAATGATTGATTAGACTATTTCTAATGTTTAGAAATTTCTGTGTGTACTTGGGTAAATCTTCACAAAGTTACTTATACATCTACATAAAATTAACATTTGCTTTAGTGTAAATTATGAATAATTTCTACATTAAAACACTTTCCATTCAAAGTGATGCTAACAACTCTATCTTAACATTAGCAGTCATTATAATTTAGACTTCAGTACACCTGCCTAAATTTCAGCTGTAGTACAGAGAAGCAAAGGAGAAGGTCTAAAATGGTTTCAGTAGAAATCTGTTTTCTAAAGTCTGTCACTGAAACAAACATTTTTAAAATGCCATCCTGGTGACACACATAATTCTTGTCCTTTATTCTGGCCCTTTGCGATTTTTACCACAAAGCTATTTATGAGTTTGACCTAGAAGAGCAGCCCAGATTGAATAACTGTATTTAGCCCACCACAGAAGTCTAGAAAGATCCACATTTTCTCTTTGATTCATATAAGATGATTAATCTCCTCCTTCTCTGAAGGAAACAAAGAAATGAAACGTGTGACAATAAGTATTCCTGGTCTCACAACCACTGGAACTTTGGCTGTRTCTCAATTCAGGGGCTGGGTCCTCATGAGTGCGCATTTGTCGGCTGCATACGTCATTGCCCCAGGCGGAGGACTGTCCCAATTCGAAGGCTCCTCATCATGCGGCCGAGGAATGCGTCCTACTTCCTGTCCAAATCCGAGGATGCATCCATGTATCCTTACCAGCCGAGGATATCCCAGGATTCAATGCGCGGGCAGCAAAATAAACAGAGAAATGAAGACGGTGGTGTTTTTATTTTTTTAACTTGTCAGCGCAGTTTGGAAATTCACCACGGACCGAAGGATTTGTTTTTTTAAAAGTTAGTTTAGCAACTTAGCT
>NW_013952402.1:6205079-6218263 GCF_001266775.1 Austrofundulus limnaeus | reverse complement strand
CATTCTACTAAATGAATAAATTGTTCCAGCATTCTTAAGGTCACCAAACACTGACTTTATTCTCATAATATTACAACTTTATTCGCATATTATGACTTTATTTTCGTAATAATAATAATAATAAAAAATATGTTATCTCCGTTGTAGATACTGGAGCTAAACCCAAATTATTGTTTTCTATATTTACGTTTACCTTTTTAACTGTGAATTTATTCTTAAAGTAAAAGACGTGTAAGCACGTCCCGAAGCATTTTAAGTCCGACATGAAACTGATCACTATGGTAACGGGGGAGCATGTGGTCACGCAAACCCACGTGAAGCCGACATCAGGCGAAGGCTRGACCGTCTCATTTCGCAGCAGTTTTGAGCATCCTACCCGGCCCAGCAAGGATGTGGCCTACGTGGCCCAGCTAGGCTGGGTCCTCATGAGGACCCAGCCCATGAATTGAGACACAGCCTTAATCTTTCCACTTTTTTCCTGTTTTCTAAAGATTTTCAAGGCGTGGCTGATGTCCCCCTTCCTCCACGTAAACAAACGCTTCCTTTAAAGATGTCTGAGGGCCGTGAAGAAAAGTTGCATCTCCACCCAATGACTGTAAACTCAGGCTTTAATGACAGCCCAATTCCCTCACCAGATGAAGGCATCGAGGAGGATAAGGTGAAGTTTTAACCTCTAACCCGAACCCTTATTGTCTTACAGCTTGATTTTTATTTTTATTTTTTTGTAGAAAACTATTTGAACAAAGTAGTTGCAGGGTAAAAATAAAACGGTGCTCTTTTAATACTTTGTTGCAATAACTTTTAGGTTTTTTTCCTCTCTGAAATCAGCTTTAATAGCAGTTTAGTCACATTCTCTTAATGTGACGGTAAGTTCTGATTGATTGTAACCTATGTTGCCAGGCTGTGATAGAAGAGGAGAAGGCCAGACCCATCCCGATTCTTTTGGCCAATTTGGATGAGCACACGTTTCAGCTGGACACGGCTGCGCTGGAGAAGATCCTGCTGCAGGATCACGTGAAGGACCTGAATGTGGTGGTTGTGTCTGTGGCCGGAGCGTTTCGCAAGGGCAAGTCCTTCCTGCTGGACTTCATGCTGCGCTACATGAACAATCTGGTGAGGCAGAAGTTCTTAGTGCATATACTACCTTTTAAGGGTTAATTTAGGATAAAAACAAATCATTTTGAATAATTTACCTGTGACATTGGAGAAAGTCCATATGAGCAGCACAGCTATGGTATCTAAATGGAAATCTCTGTTAACAATTAAACATGGCAGAGCATTTTGAAAGTCTCCATATTTTGCTTAAAACGTAATTCAAATCCATTCAAACCCAAAGCTGTTTACCTGAGTTCAGTTTTTACGATGACTCATTTAAAAAATATCAGAGCAATAAGTGTTTCACCTATTTTTAAATTCTGACTTGTGCTTTCTGAGGATGTGTTTACATGTGCTGAGTAAACACACAAGCAGCTCCTCCTTCCTCTGAGGTTTATTATTGTGTAACTCTTGCTGTCAGCAGAGGCTATAAAAACAGGTGGTCTATGTGAACAAGTGCAGCAGATGAGATTACAGCTAGCACTCATGTGTTGACCACGAGGAAAACCAGCGCTTCCAGTTTAACCCTACTGCTGCCCTGGTCTCATGACCCACAAGACCTTAGTATTACAGGGTTCATGCTGGGTCTCAAAAAGTCTATTTGAAAATCAAAATTTTAGGCCCGAAAAACACTTTCAAATGCCCAGATTTTCATCCAAGGTCTTAAATTTGAAAATTTCAAGTCTTAATTTTTTACTTTCAATCATTCCCGAGAAGCTTTGACTGCATAAATGGAGCAAAGCACAGTAATCAGAGGTTGAGGCGATCCGTAGTCATGAAGTGCTAAGTTTGCTGCTGGTCATGGTACACAGTTCAACTACAAATCCTGTGATAACTGCAGGCAAAAAAATGGCACAGTTTACTTCCATGTTTTCGACCTATTTGCCACTAAAACCCACCGCATACGGCAGCTTATTCACCTGCCCAAAAAACAAAGAAGTTCAGTCATGTCCGCTGCTTGTTATTTAAACATGGGGATGTGTGTTTTCAATGAGACTTGGCTTGATATCACTGATTTTTCCACTCGGTTGGAAGTGGTCCACAGCAGTCGATATGAAGGTCTCATCGATAATGTTTCATTAACATAATTTAGTGTTCTTGTATTAAATTAAATATTCTTTAATAGCTAAAATGACAGCAATAAAAGGTTTCTATGTTAAAATTTCTGGGACCATTTGAATGTTTCTGTTAATGTGTCAGTTTGGTCTTAAATGTCATACCTAATGGTCTTAAAAGGTCTTAAATTTAACTTACTGAAACCTGCGTGACCTCTGGTATTAAGATATTGGTCATTTTAACCCAAGGGCAGCAGAAGGGTTCATCTTACCTGAGATTCTTGCTGAGTTTAAAATGTAAGATGTGGATCACAGGTAAAAATCAGAGTGGTTTGAACTGGTTTCACCATACAAGAAACTTTAACATCCTTTTTGTAAATACAAATTTTTCAATGACTGGATCCATAATGCTAACCGTGAAATAACTGAATTTATAAGCCAGGCAAAATCACAAGCTCACACAGACTGCAGTTTAACAACAACAAAAACACAGAGGCCCCCAGGATCACTTTATAGTCAGACTCTAAGACGCAACAACATTGGAGGGAAAAAAATGAGGCGTGTGGATTTACAACTGTCTCTCAGCTGTTGTGCCACACTAAGATCTCTGTGCAAGTTTCTACCCGCTTTCATTGACGCCGTTTGATTCATGGAAAAATCGTTAATGTTACAAGAAGTATTATTAACAAGTGCAGACAACTTTCACAGCTTTGCTTTGAGGGAGTTATAATGTGGTCATTGATGGGTGTATTATCAGAACTCAGGTAATTACTTTAAAATAAATTATTCTTAGTTGTCAGATCGGGAAATGAAACAGAGCTGCACTGCATTATTCTCCTAAACAAGAATCAATCATATACTCTGACTTGCTAATCTGGTCCTTTCTTTAAAAATGCCATTTCCTACGTTTGATTAGCAGCTTTTGCCACAAATCACTGGGATAAACACAAAAGGTACAGTTTTGTTTTGTTAGAGGAAGATGAAAAATAAGATGATTTAAAGTTTTTTTCCGCATCTTTTTTTTTTTTTGCTGATTTCTTGTTACATAGTGATCTAATTAAACTGGCTCCTGTAAGCACCTTGAAAGAGAAAAACATTGTAACAAATGTAAAACAAAACAAAAAAACAGGTCAAGATTTATATTTTTGTCAGTATTTTACTAGTTGATGCCAGGATAAATTGTCTTTGTCCAAAAAGTGCACTCACTGTGGATGGATGCTCACAAAAGTGAAATTTATTAATTAGTATTATTAAATGAGACTTTACATCTTAGCAAATCCCTATCTTTGTTATTTTTTCCCCCTCTCCTGCAGCACAGTGACACATGGATGGGAGGCGATGATGATCCGCTGACGGGGTTCAGCTGGAGAGGAGGCTGCGAGAGGGAGACCACAGGAATCCTGCTCTGGAATGAAGTGTTTGTGGTCGACAAGCCAGATGGCAGCAAAGTAGGTTGATCATGAACGTCTACGTTCAAACTGCAGGTCTTAACCTGATCAAAAATCAAAATTTATTATGTTTATTTGCATAGTTKAACCTGAAAGTCAAGGAGATAAACTCAAGTATTGATCCTGCTAGTATCGATGCAGTCTGACAACATTATTAGTTTCATAAGTTGGTGTAAATTCTCAGTCGTTCAGGACATGACAAATGTTTAAAACAGATCTATACTTGTGATTTTTAGCTGAAGATGTGCAGAGCTCTAAGCTTTAAACTACATGATGTTGGTATCAGAAATATCAATATTTGAATCGATCCATATATTCTTACCTCGGCCAGATGATAAGCCAGGTGAATTCAACAAAACTGTTCAGATGACAGTTGCTTTGAAAATAGTGGATTATCTGATTTAGGTCCACATATGAAAAAGAACGGTGTCARATTTGAATAAACTGAAAACTTGTTTGGGTCACTTATACATGCAATGTGAATGTAGCCGAATATCTTTGTTTGTTAATGATCTGTAACAAAGCACAATCTCCCCCCTGCTGCTGTGTGCAGGTTGCTGTGCTCCTCGTTGACACTCAGGGAGCATTCGACAGCCAGTCCACCATCAAGGACTCTGCCACCGTGTTCGCCCTCAGCACAATGACCAGCTCCGTTCAGGTGACTTTTAAACATGTTTTTTTGTTTTGTTTTTAAACTTTAACTTTCTATTTGACGTTTACATATGGATTTATTCTTACATTGTTGTTGTTTTTATTTTTTCAGGTGTTCAACCTTTCACAGAACATACAGGAGGATGATCTGCAGCATCTGCAGGTTTGTGTTCTCAATGAGATGTTAAATTGCTTAATGTTTTATGATGATTTTGGTTTATTATTTTTTTTCTCTAAAGCTCTTCACAGAATACGGCCGCYTGGCAATGGAAGATATTCACCTGAAACCTTTTCAGGTACTGCCTGTTTCTGATGATTTTAAGTCTTTTACATGTAGAGCTTCAGAGGTCTGGGTTTTCTTAGTTCTTGTGTCTAAATCCTGTTTGTCTATGTGAATGAGAAACAGACCTGAGAGAAGTGATTTATTTTAATATTGCTGGATCATTTACCAATCTTTGGTTCGATTAATGGGAGTCTGATCAGCAAACATGGCTGCTTTAGAATCAGGAAAGTTTTAAACCAGTAAAGCGAGTCAAACAAAGAAATTACAACTCATTTTCTTTACATTATGTTTTTATGTTTCAGTCCCTAATGTTTCTGATTCGAGACTGGTGTTATCCTTATGATTATGAGTATGGACTGGAAGGAGGAAATGCTTTCCTGGATAAAAAGCTCGAGGTGATATCCAGTTAAAGTTGAGCTGACACAATGAGACAATAACAAGTTAAACAAAAAGAAGCTCACATCTGAGCTGTTTGACCCATCGCAGGTTAGAGAAAAACAACACGAAGAGCTGCAGAATGTGAGGAAGCACGTTCATTCCTGCTTCTCCACCATCAGCTGCTTCCTGCTGCCACATCCTGGCCTGAATGTGGCCACAAACAGGAACTTTGATGGCAGGCTGAGAGGTGAGGCCAAAACACCACACCTGTACTTAATGCTGTTGGCAAGCCAGCTTAAATCCCACATGCCAGAAATGTAACTTATGTTTTTGTACCTTTCAGACATACAGGCTGATTTYAAAACAGAGCTGGCAGAGCTGATCCCTCTCCTCCTGTCCCCGGATCGATTGGTAGAAAAGGAGATTGCCGGGAAGAAAGTCACCTGTGGAGAACTTGTGGAGTATTTCAAGGTGCTGCAGCGTTGAAACACATTTCAGTGCTTTGATRAACAAAAACTGTTTTTTTAATAGTTACCAGTAAACATTTATGTCTCAATCAGYTATAGCTCAGTTTGTTTTGTAAAGCCTGGCTTTCAAAATCCTCAGTGCAGTAACTGATATTAACAATAAATTACATTTTYGCATTTGTTTGTGAAAACCTTAATATTAAAAGAAAACACCGGCCGTGTGACTGAAGTTTGTGTAATAAAAAGTAACTTATCTGTTTTTCACTCCTGCAGTCCTACATCAAGATCTACCAAGGCGATGAGCTCCCTCACCCGAAGTCTATGCTGCTGGTCAGTTTTTGAAAAGAATGGATTTGTGATTTATGAAGAGGTTTGAATGTTCTGAAGAGTACATGCAGCAGATTAATTAGAGACTAGTAAAATTATAGGAGTGAGCAAAAACATCACCTGCTCAGTTTTTCCAATCAAGGATAGGTTGTGGCTTGTTGGAAAAAAAATTCTCAGATTCTAGAGAATCTTTTATTATTTACTAAGAATATGAAAAGACTCAGGGATTCTTAAAGAAAATCAGTGTTTAAAGGTCAAGGCTATAAGTTGCTGTCTGATGCATGCAAGTCTTAGTAGCACCTTAGAAAATAATTCTCAACACAATCCATCTCTGCATCTAGAAATGTAACTAGTACCATAACTATATCTTCCAAGATGGGCGTCAGTAGCTGCTGAGTTCTTTGGGTATAAACTCATCTCAGACATACAGAAAGATGGTGATCATGTGTTTCTATGTGCAAAATTATAAGAATATTCATCCAGGTTGAAGTCAGCAATTCCAGCATCTATGATGGTATAAAGGATGCATCAAGGGCTCGACACACGGGAGGCGACGTCGCTCGCTCTCCATTCATTTCCTCTGGAGCCTGTGCGATGAGGCGACAATCGCTTGCCCTCCTCCAGCTAAGCGACCGGCGAAAATAGTGCATGTGAAGTTTCACGCTCGTACACGTAGACGTGCACACGCGAGCTTGCGACGCGACATATGAAAGTTGAAAAATGTTCAACTTTTGTCGCTGTCGCTTAGCGTACAACCAATCAGCGAAGGTTTCATTGACTGACCAATGAGAGGAGAGTATGCTACACACTGCMGTTAGCTAACRCTTTCAHCAAGTGATTACTAAAAAGCTTTGTGGGAATTTATTGGCACCAGGGTGAAGTTTATGGTAAGTTTTTCCTCATAAAACTGTATCTTGGTGTGTGTTTGTTTTTCAATATCATTAGCATCGCAAGATTTGTTTAGTTTACATGTCYGTAATGCACACCCACCTTCAGAGACAAGAACCAATCAAATTTCGTGAAGACAAGCGACCTGAGAGCGTGATTCGCAACGCTGCGATCGCTATCACGGCCCGTGTGTCTGGTTTCACCCTGGCTGCGATGACAGCCGTTAATCGCTGTAATTTGTCGCTGCCCGTGTGTCGAGCCCTTCAGTTTCTGTCGAATATCTGACATGCATCCATTTATTTTATTTTTCCTCAGTGAGTTGTGATTATTTCAGCAGAAAGATGCCAGACCTGATTCTGTACCCTAAAAAAACATTTTTTAATACCGTCTTCTGCTTCTCAGGCGACAGCCGAGGCCAACAATCTGACGGCTGTGGCAAGAGCCAAAGAGACATACAGCAAAAACATGGAGAAGGTAAGGAGGCGGAGTTTTCAGGAAAGCAGAAAGTAAACATGCTGGCACAACTACAATCCCTTTTTATACAAGAAAGATGCAACAATAGTGGATTTTTCTATTAAAAGTACAGGTATTAGTCTTCAGTCTTCATTTAGATGTGCCTATAAAAGAGTTAATTATATGTTTGATTTCCAAATACGTTGTGGTTTAAAACACTGCAAGAACAACTTGTAAAACATAAGTTGTGCTGTAATAAACGTACATAAAACGTCGTATTTGGATTGAAATGCGTGTGAAATCAGGCTCACTCACCCTCTGCTGTTTGTCCGAGCAGGTTTGCGGAGGGGGCCGGCCCTACATGGCGCCTGCTGACCTGGAGTGCCGCCACAAGGAGCTGCGCGACGAATCTGTGACCTTATTCCGCTCCGTGAAGAAGATGGGAGGCGAAGAGTTCTGCCAACGCTACCAAACGCAGCTGGAGTCCGAGCTGGACCAGGCCTACGTCAACTTCGCCAAGCAGAACGACGGCAAAAAYATCTTCTACGTGGCGCGCACTCCCGCCATGCTGTTCGTGGTCATGTTCGTCACCTACATGATCTCCGGCATAATGGGCTTTGTGGGCCTGAGCACTCTGGCTTTCCTGGCCAATCTGGTGACGAGCGTGGCGCTGCTGCTGCTGTGCGTCTGGGGATACGTCAAGTATTACGGAGAGTTTCTGGAAGCCGGAGAGATGATAGACCTGCTGGCTGATGCACTCTGGGAAGAGGTTAGTAATCAGTGGTGAAGGTGTTTTTTTCATGTTTTGATTGTTTTATTTCTATGACTTTTTTACTACTTTTTTATCCAGGTTTATAAGAAACGTACAAGTACAACTAGGGGTGTCCCGATACAACTTCCGATACGATACAGATATTGCAGCTTTGAGAATTGTCCGATACCGATATTGACCCAACAGTATGAATCACACACTTTTACCTATTTTGTTGTGTGAAGTCTTAGAAAAGTCTTGATCAAGTCACAGTGAAAAAGAGTAGATTTCTTTTTAACCAATGGATCACATACATTTTAAACTGAAGAACATTTTACAATTGAATAAAATAAATTAGAAGACCCTGTAAAATAAAACATAAAAAAACTAAATGCACTTTTAAAGTGTAAAATAACAATTCAAAAAATCACTCCAGTTATTTTTTTTTCTATCTGTCAGCCTGGTGCTGCTTTATGGTGGGAATAACTGAAGGTGGGGACAAAACAAAACCCCACATACATGTCCATTGTCCAGCTGTTCAAAATTAAGAGTCCACAGCTCCAGTTTTACTGACTGTGCCCAAAACAACCTGATCATTGCACTTAATCTTCACTAAAACAAGTGTGTAAACAGATTTAACATCACTAATAACTCCTAAGTTAGGAGTTAATAGCTAATAGCTCCTAATTCTTGCTACTTGTTAGTGCAGCATGTTGTTGTGATCACGTGGGTTCTGCATGCTGGATTCAAGCGCTGCTGGACAGAGAAGCTGGAGCGGACTGCTTCCATCAGAGTGCTTATTTGTCAGATTTTATTTGCAGGACGATAAAATCCGATAGTTGTTTTTTGGCTGACATCGGACCGATATCAATATCTGATCAGGACACCCGAAAGTACAACCATCTTCAGAAAACATACTTTCAGTCTGACAATAAAATGTTGTTTTTATGCTGAGTTACACATTTTCCAAAACCAATATTATAAAATGTTGCAGCTTTTTAAAATTATTATTATAACAAAATAGGCTACAACACTACAGGTTGTAAATGGTGTAAAGCTGTTGTGATGACGTGCAGAAATGGGCCTGGTGGAAGTGGCAGGAGCTTCTTAAAGAGACAGAGGCCAATTTCAAGGTGTTTTGAAACGGCTGTGATGAGAAGTTTATTTTTRATTTATACATGCAGTATAAACAGCATTTTAATAACAACTAAAGGTGACATAGTTATTTTATTATGGTATAGAATTGAACTATATGCCTGAAAAACACAAAGTGTATTTAAAGTTTGTCTAATCTATAAAAATTAATTGTTTAATGGCTTTGCATTATTAAAAAGCAGCACCAGAGGTAACACTTTTACTGCATCACAGACACGTTACTGTTTCCATAATCTGTCAAAAATCCAGCTGTTTCTTCATGTCTTCACTGGTAATCCTGAGCTTTTATGACGGCTCATGATCCTAATAATTCAAAGTTTTACTTGAAGTCTGAACTACATTCTGTCCGCAGCTCATGACTCCATGTGTTATCAGCAGTCTGTTTATGATCGTCTTCCCAAGTCCATCCTAGGTTCATGTCAGATCTCCCTTCACTGAAACAGTTGTTACGCCATCACGCTGTAACTGAAGAGAACCAATAAAAAACAAGTATAAAGAGTTTCACGCGTGTCCCCACCTCCTGTTGCTTCTTCACTGTTTCTTTTCCTGCTTTCAGAGGACGGTGAGGCGTTCCTGTTTCTCCAGTTTTCTGCATAATTTTCTTTTCTTTCTGCATTTCTTTTGCTGTTTAGAATTAGATGTTTCTTTATTATAACTTGTTCCCAGATCTCTGCTCCCGTCTTCCTCTTTAACTCTTCCTCCCTGCCGTCCTCGCAGGTCTTTTCAAAACTTTTGGACCCCTTCAGCAGTCGCCTGGCATGGTCCATCCCTCTCCTGCCTTTGCTCCCATCAGGAGAAACAATCAACAGCTTCAATAACTACAAGAAGAGCAACTATTTACTGAGTTAAATTCATTTCTCCTGTGGAATCTTTGCAGATCTGYAGGAGATAAAGGCAAATTCTTCAGTTATCTTGTCCAAATAAGTAGTGAGAGGATGTTTGTGTTATTTATTTTGATTTTTGTGTTTGGGTAGTTTTTGTTTAGCGTGTTGGAGGCTGCATCCTGGTTTTGTTCTGTCTATAATTTGTGGGGGGTTTTTTTGTTGTTTTTTTCATTTCTGCCTTTTTGTCTTGGATAGTGTAAGAAAATTGTTTTTGCTTAAAATCCTGTTGTCTGCTGTTTGTTTATTTTCTCCTACAGATTGAGGCCAGTAAAACCAGTATTTTATGGAGGAAAGCATCAGTTTTGTTCTTTAGATGTTTTTCTTCTTGAACTTGTTCAGTTTGTTTCTTCTAGAAGGTTTGGGGATAACTTTTGTGCAAAAAAAAAAAAAAACCCATTTTGTGTTCCTTAAATGTTTGTTTTCTTTTTAAACTCATAGTTTGTCTTTGTTTCAGACAAACTGGGGCTGTTTTTTTCTCTCTAAATATTGTTTGAACTAACATTTTTGTCTGTTTCAGACAGTATGAAGATAATTCTTTTTTTTTTTCTGCTGCAGGTTCTGAAGTCACAAATCGAACATTATATGGAGGGGAACGTCCGACAGACAGTGGTTAACTCTATCAGAGCCAGCCTAACAGAAACAGGCTCCAAGCAGACCAAGTTAAAGACTCACTGACCATCTTCACCCCTCAACGTGCTCATCGCCCACACACTGTCCAGCTGTAGAACTGTGGACTTAGTTCAACACCAAAGCTGACCTTTTTATTTTTTTACTACATTTTTCCCTGAAGGACTTGTCTTTACCCCAGTTTTTGTCTGTAGCAGACCTGTAGCCATGGCCCCGCCCCCCACCGTGCCTCACATTACCTGCTGCACCTTTACGAGGACGAAACAAAGAAGCCATCGTGTTGCCAACACGCCGACCTGCAGGAGCCTCGGCTCTGACTCACGTTCACATGTTTAATGTTGAGCAGCTGCAGTTGTTTCCAGATGAAGCAGCTACTGAAGGAAAACTGACACCTCTGCGAGCAGCTGCTAACACGGGCTGTAAGTGCGTGTGTGGAATTACTTTTGCCTTAAGGCCAGTTTACTTCCTATTCAGATGGTTGACTTTTTATGAATGAGAACAGAAGCTGGATTACAATCAGTTTATCTACAACGCTGAATCAAAACAGGAAATTAGTTGAAGCTGTATTTTAATTTGTTACATTTAATCTGCATTTGAAACACTACTGGGTGATGTATATAATCAAACACCTGGGCTCAGGTTGCTTCTAGGTCTTTGCGTCCATTTTAAGTTTGTGACGAATAACTAAAGAGCTGCTTGTAGTTTTTATGTTTTTAATTGTAGAAACTTTGTGTCTTGTAGTGGACCTGCCAGTGTTCAGCTCTGTATGCTGCTCAAAAGATTCAGTAATTTAAAGTTTTTGTTTAAATTTTTTTTAATCTATGCCTTTTATAAAAACTGCTTCGGCTGKTAGCTTTTCTTTTCTCTGTCTTTCTCTAGAATCTGATATTTTTATTCATTCATGTCTTTTTTTTTTTGTTGCTTTTTAAAGCATAAAATCTTTGTTCAAATCCGAACAAACTGAGCTTTAGAGGTTTTTAACTTGGATCAGCTCTATTTTGATAGTTTCCTTATCTTCGTGTTAAACTAAAACAAGCAGCTGGAGCTTTAAGTTGAGATCTGGCCTCAGCTCAGTGTCCAATGGTTCCCTGGACCTGATCTGTGATTCTACTTCCTGCAGTGGTTTTAGTGCTGGAACTGGAATCATTTACTGCACAAAAGTAATTTATTTTGTTTTAGTTTGTTGCACTAGTGTGTCCTCATTGGGTTGCTTCCATTCATGATTTCTTCTGATTCTTTTCTTGTGCTCATTATAAGAATCAGTCACAGTCGCTGTATTTAAATCAACTTTTTACACAACATAAAGAGAACTCTCCAATCTTCAGTTTGTTAAAGAATAAATCTCTGCTGTAAGTTTACGTTTGTTATAAAAGAAAAATAGCTGAGTCATGGTGTGAATCTTCATATCCTGCCTTTTAAAATTCTCTATGGTAAAATCATCTTTTGATTAAAATGTTTACCTTAAGATTAAATCGGGACAATTCTGTTTTTCGTTTATTGARTCYKTCTCTAATCTGTATGATTAACTACRTTTAAATATTRGATGTTAGCAAAGAACAAATTGCAGCTTGTTGCACAGTAAATTTATTTCACATACCTTTTTATAAAAGTTTTTGTTAAACTTCAGACTTGAGGTCAGCTCCTCTGGAGGAGTCTTGGCTTCAGATTAAGGTGTTCAAGTAGCTTTTTGTAACTATTCCCTTAATTTGACCATATGAAGGCGCCGCAATGCAAGAAGACACTTTAAATACTGAAGGTTTTTATAAGCAACATTTAAACATGGATTTAATGTTTATGTGTAACTCCAGACATGCTTAAGGGATTTAACATGCTTACAGTGAGAATTAGATTTTTACGAGCAGAGAATTTGCATCCTTGCTTCATTATAACATAAAAAGACTTGACAGTAAGATAATTACATGTATCCTATTTTAATTAGCCAACAAACTGCTCATTAAAGTTTACATCAACTGGGAATCAATGAATTTTACACATCTGTGCATAAGTCCTGAGTCACCTCTCACTTTTAGATCTCACCTCAAATATTTTGCAATTAAAATAATTGGCCACTTCAGTTTTTTCCCCCCAAGTTTTACTTTAAACAGCTTCAATCCAGGTTTTGTATTTCATCGATTTGAAACAGATTTTACCACAAAACTACATTTCTTTCCAACCAGTTATATTCTTTATAAATACTTTATCTTGTGGACAGATACCTGCTCATTTATTACAGGGGTTCTCAAACCTTTCGGGTCTGGGGACCCCTTGTGCAAGAGTGAAAATTTTCCAGGGACCCCCTTATAAACCCCATGCTGTTTAAAAATAGTTCAGTCATTTTACTTTCTAAATGCCATAGGAATATTATCTTTGGTTTGGTTTAATTATGTTTGTTTTCCTAATGCATTGTTCCACATATGCATTTAAAAAAATCTAATGAACAATTTATTGAAGATTTTTGAGGACCTCCAAGAAACAGCTCAGACTCCAGTTTGAGAACCTTTGAATTATTATATAGTTAATGTAGGTCATCTTTGCTTAGGTTTTTTTTTAATACTTGCAGCACATTTATCTGGTTTATTTATATTTTATACTTTTATCCACATGAATGTTAAATGAAGAATTTTCATATTAAAATATTTTTAGTTTTAACTTAGTAAAGATATACACTCACCGGCCACTTTATTAGGTACTTCTGTCCAACTGCTCGTTAACACTTAATTTC
>NW_013952402.1:6199740-6204328 GCF_001266775.1 Austrofundulus limnaeus | reverse complement strand
GACCAGTAATATTTGGGGTCACAAGTTTTTGCCATGGATGTTTTGGGGGTCATAAGATAAAAAGTTTGGGAACCACTGCTGTATATTACTCAATAAGATACACAGAAAAAAGATTAAATTGAAACTGTTTCAATGCTGTAGTTTCAGAAATGACCAACAGGGGGAGCCAGAGGATTAAAAATACACATTTTATGTTCAGTCTGAGGCAGAAACATGAGCTAGAATGGTATTTTTTATGACTTCCATGTGTGTATAAAAAACAACAACAGAATCCAACATTATGCTTTTAAACAAGCAGGTGGTTAGGATACAAACAACTCTTCTAATGAAAACTGTCAAAGCAAATAAAAAAACTGCCTTAAAACACAAACGTCTCCCAACAGGGAGCTATTGCTTACATAAAACCTAATAATGACGACAAGTATTGTAAAAAGGCACAAACTTTCTGAAAAAATAATAAAATGTCTCCCAAACAATTTCCCACATTTCTTTTGAGCTGCATATTCTGAGTATTGAAGATTATTTTTCTGTAACAGTACAACAAATAAAAACATGGGCAGAAATTTTCAACAGATGTTTCTATTCAAGTCAAAATGATGTCTGGATGAAAACCAGTTACTTTGTCTAAAACTAACACTAAGACGACAAACTATCAGCTACTGAGTTGCGTTTTAAAACACTGATGGAGAGAAGAGGTGGTTCAGCTGGAATCCCTTCAGTTTCCCATGTCTTTGTGTTTTTGGTTTAAATCAAAGTAAAAAGCTTCAACAATCCATTGAAATGCGAGTTTCACGTCTTTTGTACAAAGTAATGCACTATTAAAGAACTCTCTAATATCTAAAATGACATTTTAAAAAAAATTATGAAAGCTTTATTGCGTTTTGTTTCCTAACTTTAAATCCAGTATGCTGTCTTCAGGAATACTGCTAGGCTCATGGTGGCTTTGAATGTTCCTTTAAATTACATTCATTATAAATACTTTTTAAATTACATTTGGCTTCAATTGACTTGGTTTGATCAGTGCTAATAATTAAAAACACCCTCCAACACAGGTTAAACACATTTTGATGCTAAGTTTGGAGGGGAAAATTTTAAATACTTCAACTCCTGTTGGATTAATGAGTCTTTCATAAAAACAGAGAAACAAGGTTCTCTAGTCGCACACACACACACACACACACACCAGATGGGCCGAGGTGACGAAGATTCTTCTGGGAGAGGTTATATCAGAGCCCGGACAGCGAAGGAGATCGCAGCGCCCAGCGCCAAGCCGAGGGACAGGAAGAAGGCCATGATGGCGCCGGCCGTCTCTGCCTGATGCTGCGGCACCTTCCTGCACGGAGACAACGAGCACAAACATGAACCAGTGACCTGAGCGTCTGTTGTCAGTGGCGGGGGTGGGGGGGTCTGCCACGGAAGCCTTACTTTGGTCCGAAGCACATGCAGAGGCTGGCCAGGTACCCGTTGGAGAAGGAGAAGAAAACCATGAAGATGATGTACCAGGCGTCGTGAGCGAACCACACGGGGAGGTGGTGACGGGGGCTGACGTTACACAGCATGAAGAGCGGGATGAAGACGACGCGCAGGCCCACCAGCACAGGRAGCCAGATACTGTCCTTACCCGGCTGCACAGAGACATGGAAACCCTTTATGCCAACACACCCCTAAATCTGAACAGAGTTGCARCACCTGCTTACCTGATTAAAAGAGGCGCATTTTTAAACCCTTATTTTTCACATCATGTAAAGCAGAACTGCAAAGCTTTGATCTGAATTCCTCCTTATTGCAACTCCACAAGCCCCTCTTTCACCTCTTTTCTCAACTCATTTTGAGACTGTCTCTTTCYAGAATATAWAGATATCTATGCAGCACTGGGAGAGAATAAATTCAGCTTTTCTAGAGACTCCAAGAACAACAAAAAGTGGATTCTGTCCCCTTTAACAGATGTTTCATTAGACCAGTTTTTAAAGGACAAGCAGGGTTACAGTCATATAAACAAGTATAAAAAAACTGGCAGAAAGTGGTTTGAAGTTATGAGTGAAGAATCAGCAGCATCTCATCTGATGATGCTAATATATCAGCTCACATGCTCCTGCAGCAGCTGACTCCGGTTATCTGCATTCCACCGCAGGTCAGACGGTATCGACTTAATGTACTCACTTTATCCACATTTGATTATGTTAGACTCAGTCTGTTCGCTCACAGGAAATTAAAACGTTCATGTTTGTTTTCAGTGCGCGCTCATGAAGTTTATATTGTGCCAGGAGAGAAGCCAACATTTCAACACACTGAGGGGGAAAACACAAGCCTGATGAACAGAGGAAACTGAGGGGAAAGAAARTTAACTTTGAATATTTGTGCGTAATTAAATCTGATGGAAGTCTGAACTACCATGCTGAGAATCCTGAGTCACACTGGAGYCAAAAGGGACAATTTAAAGTCCTCTAAGTCATTTAATATACTTCGTTAAAGCCTGAAATCTCCAGAAATGCTGTTAAACCCTCGACACTCAGCTCCGACGTAAAGCAGCACTAAAGTATCCTTTATTTGTGTAAGTATAAAAGAAGTAAGGGACTTTTAAAAATCACTGTTCTCCGAGCCTTCACACAACAACACTGTTTTAAATTTTCCCGATCTCAGCGACTCAACTTCTGCACTTTCAGCGCAGACTCAAACTAACTTTTGTTTTTTTTTCCCCTCACATGATGCAGAGATTTACTCGTGGCTCAACATTTGATCCAGCCAAAGGCTTTCCAACTGTCAACAAGCGAGCCTGTTGTTCCCAGAACGTTACGCCTGCTGGGAAAACACATCAAACTAAATATTTTCATGTGGTCATTTTAAAGTATCTATAAAAGATAATAATAACATTATCCCACAATAACATCTTATATGGATGTTCTCACTTGCAGATGTTATGTCCGGTCTCTGATTTATAACTTGTAAAATCTTAGTGTTGCTGTATGAATGTTACTGACCCACATGCAGACGGCCGTCAGACTCCTGCCAGCCCAGTCCATCACGTTGAAGAGGAGGAAACACGACACGGGGATGAAGTAGGTTTCTGAAAGTGGATCGAAACAAACTGCAGGTTGTTACCAAATGTATTTACCTGCACAGGAAAACACATTAAACTGAATCTGACTTTATTCAAACTGCAGATCTTAAGTACTTGTGAACTGTGAGAGGGGAAATTTTTACACTTACATAAATGTCTGATTTTACTAAGTTCCCTGTTTCACCTATCGTTTTACTAAATTCTAAGATTAATAATGTTACTGGTTCACTTCCACTCCAAAGAAAGGAAATCCAGCCTCACCCCAGACRCCTCCGTTTTGCACCGTGGTCTTGGCTTCGGCGGTCACGGATGGGAAAACTCCGATGGTGACGAGGAAGATGAAGCAGACGGACAGAGCCATCACCCAGATCTGATTAGGAAGCACAAGGAGAGCATTATCAGTTCTGTGCAACCGGTTCAATCTGTCAACTTGGTACAAAATTCATTCATAAGGATGAACAGAGTGAATGGAATATAAAAGAATTACATTCAGAAGAAAATTAAACTAAGAGGAACACAAAGTTAAACCAGGTAACGTTCTCGTTTGTGTAAAACAAGTTATTAAACTTATTTTTTATTATTTGTGTTAACTTATTAAGTGAATGTGTGATATTTTGAACCTTTTTAAAGATGTTAAACACAGAAACAACTGGTCTGGTTTCCTCCTCTATGAGATTCGTGTCCGGTCGCTTTTCTTCTGTTGTGTTTTCTGGAAAATAAAACAAGAAACAAAAAAAAGGCCATTTCCTACTAATTAAAGAGAGTATATTAATATATATCACCTGCTGTACATTTCACAGGTCTCACTCAATCTGTTAACACTCAGAGTTTGTGTTGGAGATGTCTCATCTACCACCACACCAGGTTTTAGCTCATTWTCTGTAAAACTAACCAGTTTTGTGTTTGCTGAACTTACAGAATAAATCTTCAGTTAAGGTCATTAGTTGGTACTGTTCATCTAATGCTTAGTTTGGGAGTTTCATTCAAATCGGCCCCTCTGGTTCATGAGACATTTTGCTAACAGACAGACAAAAGAAACCGAGGCCAACGCATCCTGACAGAGTAAAATGTTTTTAATTTYCTTTATTTCCTGCTCAGATGAGTCATGAGTGTGACCGCCTGGCGACACAGAGCAGAAGCAGCTGGAGAGTCACGTTATTTTAATCTTTGCCAGATCAAATGCAGTCCAGTGTGCATTAAATGGTTCATAAATCGATTGAAATCACCTGAAATGAGCACAGAAACAAGTTTCTCAGAACTCACCACTTCTAGTTACCTTTACAGATCGACCGATACAGGTTTTTCAAGGCCGATACCGATACCGATTTTTTTGACATCAGTCTAACCGATACGCCGATACGTGCAGCCAATATTTTTTTGGCCGATTCTTGAAGCCGATACTTCCTTTTCTTCCTACATTAACATGATAAAAATAAGAACGATAACAAATGTTACACAAGTCTTAATTTAAAACAAAACAAAAAAAACATTTATTAACTAAGCCTTGTCTGATGAGGCTGTATAAAGTGC
>NW_013952402.1:6190273-6199124 GCF_001266775.1 Austrofundulus limnaeus | reverse complement strand
GATCAATATATTTTTTACATAAAATAATATGACTATGTTTTAATATCCCAGCATTTTTGATGCAAAAACAGCAACATGCATAAAGAGGAACAAGAAAAAGGAGAGACACACATCTTGCTATCTTTGTGAGAACTTCACACACACAGCGCTCACTGCATCTCTGCCTCAGTCTGCGCTCGTTTTTTTACACCGGGCAAAAAAAAAAAAATACATTTAATCCAGCTGACGTTAACTTTAGATCACAGTTTGAAATGTACACCGAAGAAAACCTGCATCACGACTTTTATAGTGCGGTCAGAACAAACGTGATCTGAGCAGCATCTGCCTGGTTCACACATGATGGTGGACGGCTGCGCTCGCTCTTATGAACGGAACAGAGAGAAAAGAACGAAAGCKTTTTTATTTTAATCCAGCAGGGAGAAGAATAGAGGTGTTCATCTATGCCTCCTGTGAGCAGCTCCAGCATTTTTTAAAAGAAAAACAACGCRGACACGCTGATTACAGTGCGGTTTCAAAGTGAAAGTAAAAACATGGCGCTCCCGTCCGGAAAAGAAACTTAAACACAKCTGTTCTCCCTCCCCTCATAGTCCAACACAGAGGGTAGAAACAGCTAAACTAGACAGTTAAAACACATTAAAAGTTCATAACTCAACCCTTATTGTTGTTGGCACTCGGTCTCACAACATATCGGCCGATACAAGGAAAACACGCAAATATCGGCCAAAAATATTGGCCGGACGATGTATCGGTCRACCCCAAGTTACCTTTTAATATTTACATCTAAATCTATTAAACTAACCAACACAAACTGTTGATACGGGCAGGGGAATGATTTAGATGAGGGTTTAAAAAACTTCCCAGTAGAATAAACACAGATAAGTACGAATAATACGGTTAAATACACAAAAATTATACTCAAAAACCCAAAAAGCAAAGGAGTGAGTAACTTCCTGCTAACAGAGTTCTGTTTTTAGTAAGAAAGTCAGGATGACATCAATGGAAGCCAAAGCTTTTCCTAATTAAAAAACATTGTATTTAGAAAATAAGTAAAATACTAWAAGTTATTACAAAGGATTTAAGCACCTTTTTTGAGCAAATCCATCTTGTTTTCTTCATCAGYAGATTTTCTGGATCCATTACTCTCCATGTAGTACTGGAAGAACTCCTGTTGACGAAAACAACCACAAAGAACCCCTTTTACTGGGTCTGTACGACAAAATAATTAAATATAGTAAGTTCAGGTGGTACGAAGCCCCAAAACGTTCRCTGCCTGAGACACAAAGTGTATATTAGGTTTGAAGACGAGGAAGTCTTACCATTCTGGGCAGAGTGAAATAAGACAATATGGCCAGAAGAATAACAACGCAGGCTGTGATGAAGTAACCAAAAGCACTGTCCTGCAGTCTGGATCCAGCTGAGGTCAAAAACAAACAGAAAATCATTAAATCAGTGCTAATGCACGCTTCTATTCAAAATCCAGTCCTGTTACAGTCATTTTGTTACTACGTGAAGCTTATTTTACTGTTAAATTGAAAAACAAAACATGGGAAATTAARAGTCACTTTTGCAGATCATGCTGAGTTAAGCACCTGGTTTTAAATGATACAAATAAACAAGATTTAAATCAGTTCCTTTTTCACTGAATGAAAACAGTTACATTTTCACAGAGGAACTTAAAAAAAACAAATAACTTCCAAGAAATAATCATTAATAATCTCAGTTTTGTTGACCGCATATCTTAATTAGCCACTGCTAACGTGTGCGGACGTCCTTTAATCGAACCAGGAAGTTGAATGCATCACAACACTTCTACGGTCATTTCCCACCAGACTAAAAGAAAGGGTTGTGTGTGTCTGGAAGGCGCTACAGTATATATAGTTTTTGTCATTCTGCCCACCACCTGTCCACGAGCTATTTTTATAAGAGAAATGAACTTCAGAGTGAGACATACTGGCCAGCGTGCAGATCATGGAGAAAGCAGCGAAGGTGCCRGCCAGACCCTGTCCGCTCATGATGGGGGTGGTGTAGGAGGCGGGCAAAATCCCGGCCAGCCCGAACAAACTGCTCTGGAAAATCGCCCCAAATGCTGGACAAAAAAAAAAAAAAAGACAAGAAGCTTTAAAGATTTGAACAACTGTGACACTTTTTAAAATGAACTCTGTATGTAACTATGTTTTTGTTTATCCAGAGAAAGTCAYCAACAAAGAAGTGCTGACAGATATCAAAGCGTTCAGGGTCACCCTGCCCTCCTGTCCAAAACAAAACATGAGAACTTCCCTGTRAGAACTTGGGGGTCGGGACGGACCCACTGAGAATAAAGAAGGGATGAACTTATCCCTGCTGTGCAAACACTTATTCTAAACAGTGAGTTTAAAGACTGTTGGGAAGCCCTGAGTGACACTAATGTGTGCAGAGTATGTGTCYATTAAAACTTTTATTTAGATTTCCAGATAAAATGTTCTAATAAAACAATAAAAAATAAGCACTGAATCAGTGACGATCTTTAGCTGTGTGGTTTCAGCTCCTCATGGAAGATTTCTGAAAATTTACCAAATATTTTCTGCCTTTTTGTCATCCTGGCTGTAACACCAGGTTTTTAGTAGCTCGTGGGTATAAGGTTTAGGTTGTACGGAAATATATTATAAACACTGTAATGGTCATTTGCCATTAAATACAGTGCTAGAGCTATTTACATTTTATTTTTTTACAGGTCTTTGTAATTTTGTTTATTTTTTATGATATTGTCTGTGCTGCGTTTTGACCATTTATTAATGTCTGTTCCTGTTGGGTATGACTGTATTTACCATTAATAGTTAAAATGCATTATAATGGCAACAGGGTTCCTACAACTTAAGGCAAGTTATATATAAAACTTTTTAATGCCACTTGAAAGRAAATTTAAGACCAGCTTCACCATAAACAAAAATGTGGAAAAAATAAAAATAAAATTTTTTAAAATATTTACCCAAATGTTTATTTTAACGTAAAACTAGTTGCGGTAAATTTTGTAAATTGTTTAAAAATAAAATAAAAAATGTTACCAATTATTTTAATATGAGACAAATACAGTCATCCTATTTACAATCTGTTACATTTTTAAGACCTCTGAAAGACTGATTTAAGACCTTTTAAGGCTAATTAAGGCCTTATTTTTTGATTGATGAATTCAGTGCCTTTTAGGACTTTTTTGGGCAAAGAGGAAGTGGAAAACGGAAATAACGAATTACCTGCATTAGCCTTTGCCTGAGAGGAGGAGATAAAAGAGCAGCAAGTGATGACATTTTTTTTTTTTTACCTTGGGTGCACACCTGAGTGAGAAAGTTTGGCGTGTGGCGAATACCCTGGATTTCCCATGGATTATTTTTTACTCTGGACAAGAGCGTTGGTGGACTATTATTTTTCTTTCACCTGGGACTGCAGGGGAGGCACGCTAAAGACTACGGACATTGGAGATCTGGTGAGATCGTTCTTTTTTCTTTTTGTTTGCCTTTACTGAGGGGAGGGTTTCCTCGCTTTCCCTGCATTTGAACTTCCACGTGAGGAGGACATTTGGACTGAAACGTTTAAATACTACTTTTTGATTTTCAAAGTTATGTGATCAATATGTTGTTTTGAGAATGTAAAGGGGAATGAAGATTGTTCAGTTGAGGGGAAATAAGCGATTGAAAGATAAAAGTTGAAAACTGCATCGGTTGTTGTGATTTTTTTCAGTTAATTTTTTATTATTATTATTGCATTCATTTGGGCTATTTGTTATTCTTGGACAGATGTGGGATTCGTTCTTCACTAAAGCCCATTCAACTTGATAACTTTACAGCTCCAGGAATCCACTCCCGACCTTAATAAGCGTTTATGTTATTAACCCTAAAACAGTTGGTTTTGGGCWAGTTGTTACATCTATGTTATTTTTAGGTGTTTGAGATGACAACTAGCCCCAAAACTAAGACATATGATCATCCTGTTGCCTAGTTGTGTCATAAAATGTGTTATAGAGTGACGAGTGATGAATATCTACCCCTTCATTTTTCACAATTTGATATTGAAACCCATTCTTTGATCTGCTATGAACGCTCTATAGCCATGAACTGAGCCTGATTTTATACACCTGTTGTCAACATGACCTCCAGATTTCACACAGAACCAAATGGGAGCACTTTCTACTGTAATATTTATCCACGAAACATCACTCACAGTTGATGCAGACAATTTTGATCATAGTGAGGACAAAGAAGGGCAGAGGCTCCATGTCCACTTTGACAAACACCGCTGTCAGCATGAAAACCAGCAGGATGACGGTTAAACAGCCTGAGATTCGCAGCTTCTGTGGAATCCTAAAGCAAACAGAAAAAAAAGTTCAAAGACTCACAGCTACATGCATTCAGTTTGAGGGAAAAGTGTCAACACAAAACACTTACTTTTAAAACTTAAGATTAAAAAACAATCGGATTTTTCACAGAAGGGTCAAGTACTTAGAAAATAAAAAGGACAATGAAAGAGAATTGGTATATTTTGCATTATAAGGAAATGGTCAGGAAACTTCATTCAATTGTTTTCTGATCTGGATAAAAATCATGTTTCTTTATGATAAAAATGTCAATTCAGCAGTAAATAAAAATTGTTATGTCAGTCAAAAAATGTGCACGCACGTGTTCTGAGGAAAGAGGGTGAAAATAGCAGAAATAACATTTGGAAACCAAACAGCTAGACAAAAACAAAGTGAAAAAGAAGACCGTGGGGGAAGTAGAAAACATAAATAGCATTCCTGAGTGCGTTTGTTCACAGTGAGTCCACACCAGACCTCTCTGTGTGATTTTAATTAAAGAAAACAACACCAATCCCAAAAGGAGGTTTAGTTACATGTGGCAGTTTAGATAGGAGGAGGAGAGCAGGCAGGCAGACTCATGATGGATTTGTTAAAAAAACAAGATTTAGTCATTTGTACGTCACAAATTCTTATAGAAGCTACAATTGTCTGACTGATATTAAAGTTTCCTTTTCCCTCCATTTTTTGTGTCAAATCAAACATTTAATCTATTTTGCATCTGATGTAACAGATTTTAAACTACGTACTTCAATAAAAAGGTAGTTACCACTGTCTCATTATACGAGATGTTGGTATACTAGATGATTTAAGAAAATTGCAAGCCTTTTGACTGAAGTTTGCCTTTAGATGAACAATCAGGACAAAATTAGTGTTTCACAAGAATGAAAAATAAAGGTTTCATGAATACTGCTGACACTCAATTCTAATAAAAGCTTATAAAAAACAACCTTTGATTAGCATCAATGCTGTGTTCCTATGAGAAACAAAAAAAGATCGGACTGACTCAGCTGACACTTCAAAACAAGGAGAGGAAGATTAATTTAAATGAATTTTATGTGAGAAAAACTGTTCTTTTTATAAACATTTGCACTTATCTAGCTTTAATTCTGTTTCCAAATTGTGGAAATAAATACAAATAAAAACGCACAGAATGGCTTTCTTCTCTGAGAGCATCATGATGGGAAAAAGTGCGTACCTCTGATGAATGAAAGAGTTGAGGCAGGTAAAGATGAGCAGAGGCACCATGGCACAAAGCGTCATGACGTTGTTAAACTTGGACTCGAGCACGTTGCGAGTTTCTCCTGTGGTTGCGTTGCTCATTGTGGAGTTCAACGGAGCGTCCTTCAGTCTGCTTGTGAAGTACTAAAGGAAAAAAAGCACATATTTTAGATCTGTTAGAATAATTCTGTTATTACCAAACAGCAGCAGAGTCACAAGTTTGCATCATGTGAAATATAAAATTACAATATGTCAAGTTCTCATGCTCGCCTCCAGTCATTGTTACATAAGAGTTGGAATTCTGCTCAACTTTAATGTCTTTAGTCCTAACAAAGAAAATGCTTCAGGAAAACAAATAACACACAACAACAAAACTTTAATTTCACTTAGCTGGAAATTTTTGACATTTTGAGCCAGGGCAGATGAACAAAAAGATCTTTCTTGGATTTAAGTTAGATGACTAAGTGGAGCCCAGTCTTTTAGTTAATATTCAACATTTGATTTTTTTTTTACATCTTGGATTAGAAGCATTTGCCAACCAACTGTCTCACATTTAAGAGAATTAAATGTCTTTAATCATACCATTGTCGCTGTCATGAAGAAATTCCACGGTAAGAGAGTTCCCAGGCCCAGGATGAAGAAAATAATCCAYACTGCGTTGTATCTGTGAACACAGCAAAAAGGACAGTACATCAATCGAGCCATTCATCTTTACATCAACAAACAGCTTATATACCGAACCTCATCCGTGCCTAATTTAGAACATACAGATGTTTAAACTGAGGTCATGGCTTGACACAAAGATAACTTCCTGTCTTTTAGAAGAACTTCTCTTACTTGTCCCGAGGCATGTTGATGGCCGTCATGGTTCTCAGACTGTCGCTCGTTTGTTCTCACTGTTTGATGGAGATGGCCCCAGTTCTGCAGTGATCAGAAAGATGAATATGTTTAAAAAAAGATAAAGCATTTATTGTTTTAACTAATGAAGCAGCGTGGCAAATAAAAGCCATCTTTCATACATGATGTTCTTCAGGAAAGACACTTTACTTTGCACTTGGCTGAACAAGGATGCATTTTGGATGCAGTTTATGTTAACAAGTGTTAAGACATGTTTTATTTCCACTGTTAATTTATTGCCTTTATATACAGACCACCAAACATTTGCTGTAGTTTACTGAATGAACAAATTGCTATTTTCCAGACTGGGTGAAGATATGGTTTATAAAAAGAGCTTCATCTCAAAGCCAGACATTCAGCATGAACTGGCACAGGCAAAGAAAACATCTTCTAACAAACCCAATAAGATGTTGGTTTTGTTGTTTGCATCTTTATTACCACAACTATAAAACACTAGGTTTTCTTTATTTGAACACACAGATTATTCCTCATTCCCATTTATCTCTCTAAGACAACCTGAAACTCTAGACATTTAGGTCAAAAAGTCTGGCCACAACCATAGAAGCTGGTTAAACCCACGAGCAACACATAACATTTTAAAACAATCTGTGGTAAAGTAGCACTTGTGAAATTTAAAAAAAGTACTTCATATATGAGAATCATCATCCCAAAACACATCATTCTTCTTCGCTGATGTTAAAGCATTTTAGAAAATAAAAACTACATATAAACGCATTCCTCCAGGAGGAAACTTACTTAAAGATGAGATCGAGGCAGCAAAGATCCCACTCATTAGATGCACAAGAGTCAAACGAGCTGCAGAGGCTTCATTTTATAGCATACAGAGGTTTAGTAGGTTGACTTGAGCTGCCTCCAATTTGTTAGACCTGCCTCTCTTGTCTCTGTCCCTCCCTCAAAATATGGTCTCCTCAACCAAAACACTCCTATACAACTTTACATTTCATACATGTAACTTTTTTAGTATAAACTTGTAAAATTTAAAGATAAACAATAAATACTTTTGTAGGAATCTCACCCAATGTGATCCATCATTGCTCAACCATAATTATGATCTTCAACTCTGTCATAGTTTATATTCTCTCCTTCTCTTTCACAATCTTATCACGCACGCCCACACAATGTTCTGTTTGTAATTTCAAACAAACCATTTTATTTCTGGCGAAATGCTTTATGCTCCATTCAGTTTTGTTCCCAGCCTGATGGAGCACATATGTTCAGATCGTTCAGTTAATACAGGATGATTCCAGAGCAATCAAATTCAGACAAGTTTGTGCCTGACTTTATCTTTTGTTTGAGAAAATTTTATTGCACTGTCAATCGCAACACAAGATTTTATTTAATGCTACACCAACTCTACTCTGTGACTACCTCTTTCTCCTGCTCAAAGGCATTAACAGTGATGGGTTAACTGCATCCTTTCTATGCCACCTTAAACTAGGGATGCACTAATATGAAAATTTCAGCCAATATCGATATCCGATATAATTATTGCCGTTATGGCCGATAACCTACCGATATTTACCTACATTACACAAACACAAATTATATTATACTATACAAAAAACATGTGTGCAAAAAACACACTTGGGTCTTTTTCTGATACAATAAATAGGGTTGTGTATTGGCAAGAATTTGGCGATACGATACATACCGTGACAGAGGGGTCACGATACGATATATCCCGATATATTGCGATACTATAAACAAGGCAATATATTGCAATATATTGTGATTTTTTTTGTCCAAAAATTCTGTTAAATAAAAACCTCTTACAGGGAAAAAAAATGAAAAACNAAAAAGTGGGAAATCGATATCGGGCATTAATGGCGGCCCAGTTTTACATATCGGACTGATACCAATATGAATGTCGATATATTGTGCATCCCTACCTTTAACGTCCATCACTCAACACCAAGATGATAAGAAAGCATCTTAAGCCCTACTTAAAAGTGTTGTGTGGAAGAGGCTTCAAATACCTTTTGTAGTAGTCAATAAATGTCTCCAAATTGTGCTCAAAACAGAAGTATTTCATTTAAATTAAAAGGCTTTGCAGGAATTTCCAGGCTTTATGGCTGTTTTCTTTCCCACAGGATTGAGATCATTTGGTCAGCAGATGTAAAAGGGCTCCTACAATTGAACTGGGATTTCTGGTGTCATTTGATACACAATAGGGATGTCCCGATCAGATACTCAGTATCGGTGGCAGATATGCCCATTTTTTGAAAATCGGGTAGAATCAGATTTAGTCATGTGATCGGGCCGATCCAGTTTTCGCAACAGTTTTCAGCATCATCATGCTTTACAATTGCCGTTAAGAAGTCAAGACGCACACAAGTATGCAATCATGTCCATAGCGTGGGAACACTTTTCAGTGGAAAACAATGGCTACGT
>NW_013952402.1:6187949-6190135 GCF_001266775.1 Austrofundulus limnaeus | reverse complement strand
ACACTGCAGTCACTTTGAAAACATCAGATATATATCCGATTTAAAACCACATACTGAAACGGCCTGGGTCGGATTTGAAAAAATCGGATTTGTCGCGTTCAGACTGTCATAAAAAAAAATCGGATATGAGTCAGATGGGTCAAAAAAATCGGATATGAGTCAGATGGGTCAAAAAAATCGGATTTGGGTCGGATTTGCCTGCAGTGTGAACGTAGCCAAGGATGCTGAAAATGCATCTTGTAAAATCTGCAAACTGGACATTTCTCATGGTGGGAACAGCAGGGCTCGCTTTAATACTACCAACCTTATCAMTTGGAAAGAAATAAAGAAATAAAGCTATTGTTTTAATAACCTCAGAGAAAAGGATCCCTTAGAGGAAATGGTTTCAAACAAGCTTAAGCCATCACTGTCCTGTATGATGCATCCGTTTGGGAAAACATTTTTATTGACAGTCTTTTGGTCTGTTTTAATTGGTGTTCTGGGACAAAATAAAAATAAATACAACCYATCCCATCTCATAACAAATGTCTAATCTCTCTGTTCTGCTCAGTCAGGCCAAACCCCATCACGACTAGTGTCTGCACAGATAACAGACGGTTTAAGACACAGCAGCCATGTTCTTGTWAAAGTAAGCCTCTGTCAACCTAATGTGTCTTTACACGAGCCAGCTGGCAAAGGTTTGCTTGGTGCTGAAATGATGCCCAACGCAAACACACACACACACACACACACTTGCATAGACACAGGGGACACTGTGCAGTCTGTGGACTGGTACATTCATGGTACTTGTTGGCCTTTCTGTCACACTCACAAACTGGCACTCAAATCAAAAAATATCTACCATTGATGCCTTTGTTTCCCACTTGATCTTAGTTCAATACAAAAAAAACATGAAAACAAAGTTTAAAGTATGTCTAACACACCTTAGGCAGCTCCATAAAGYTGCAACTGTGTCCAAACTTTAAATTAGGCATCATGAGCTTTACTCCTGGTGAGGTGCCGAATTATATTCTGTAAGTTGCCTGAACACAACCACGCATGCTGAGAAGAAGACAGGGTTTTATTGTTGTTTAAAAGGGGCTGCTGAACTTAAAGCAAACCTTACGCAACAAAACGAGCTGACACCGGCTGAGGAAAAATCTCAAGTAGGTGGCAAAGCCAGTCAAATCCAAAGCCACGCCGCCAAGAACTGCAAGGGAAGTAAAACGTTCAGATTTGAAGGAAGTGAACTGCTTCACCACTTTTTGGGGCTGCTCTTACCACCAGGCCTGAATACTGGTATAAATTAAAGTACAAGAGTTCGAGTTTACTCCTCTACAGATTCATGGAATAGTTTGATGTCGGTCATATAATGACAGGTCAGGGCAGAAGAACATCCTTCCTGAAGGTCRTTTCCTTGTGGTTCATCTTAACATTACTCAGTTGGAATGCATTTCCCAAAAGTAATCAGAGAAAACAGATAGCAATACTCTTTAAGCTATTTGAAGCAACATTTTATGGAACTGCAAAAAATACTGTTGTATTTAGYCACACAATTACAGAATTTTCTAAACACGAGAAACAACCTGACAAAAGTATGTAATGTACATATTTATAAACCCAAACCTCATTCAAAGTCTCAGAAAGATGCACAAACAGCAGTCTGCTCTGCGAGTGGAGAACAACCAGCGACTGTTTGTTACACAAAGACTAACATTCTTGTCTTTATTCTCTTCTCTCTGGGAAATTCAAAAAACAATGCTCTTACATCCAGAAACATGTTAAACTCCTCAACATCAGACTGAAAATAAATTAGGAACACGTGGTTGAAGGCTACCCAACATTAAAAAAGAGAGACACACAAACCTAAGCAGATTTGTTACATAACTGAAAGAAGTCTTAGGAAATAAAACGTTTCAAGACATCAGACTCTGCTTTAAATATTGATGAAGATGAGCAACATGATTTTATTTAAGCTCCCAGTTCAGGTTCATCATAACTTTAAGATAGATGTGAGTGAATCAAGTAGGCCTGTCACGATAACAAATTTTGCTGGGCGATTAATTGTCTCAAAATTTATTGCGATAAGCGATAATATTGCCTGGTGACCGTTTTACAACTAATAATTATAAAAGCGTAATGTGTAATGGTGCGTTCACACCAAACGCGATTTCAGCGTCAGGAGCAGCAGGTTTACATGCAAAGTC
>NW_013952402.1:6184652-6186860 GCF_001266775.1 Austrofundulus limnaeus | reverse complement strand
AAATAGCCCCATTCAAAGTCTATGGGAAAAAAGTGGCTAAAAAAGTTGAAATAGCTAAAAAAAGCTATAAATAGCTGAAATACCAAAAGACATGGCAGGCACTACACGAAAAAGCTGAATGTTTTGATATATGAATGGTTGAAGTAGTACAAAAATTGTGGAACAAGAAAGGTGCCGAAAAACGTACGGAAGAAAAAATGGATCTCAATTGTGTGAATGCCWKWMWGGCATTCACACAATTATTGCATTTTTGCAAACAGCAATATGAGAAATTAGTCACAAAGGTTTGTGCAGCCCACACAGTGCTGGTTTTAACTGGTTTCAACAAATCACTTGAAACTTTAGTGTTGAAGATTATGAAAAGAATAACTCAGAAAATTTACTTCAACAGAAACAAGTGTTTCACATAGCCAATGCAGGCTCTTTCCTGCTGATTAAGTGCTGTTACTTGATCTGTTTTACAGCCTTAATATCTAGTTTGTGCCAATTGTTGAGTAATTTACATTCAGTGAAACACCGTAATTGTTATTCTCTCTTATGCGAGGATGAAATCAAGGCAAAGTAAATACGACCCGGAAAGAAAAACACAAAGATAGGAAGTAGTCTTTCACAAGACAAGTTGAGGTGATAAAATCATAATTCATGCCAAAAGCAGCGAAGAGAACAACTCGCATCTATTATCCTCATCTCTTTCCCCACCCCAGACGTTTTCCCGCCGCTTGTAGCCCAAACAAAACCCACCTCCAGGTGCCGGTCTTTAGTCTGGTCCACGTGTTCTGCATCTGACTGGATGGCATCACCATGAGTAATAGCTGCCGTATTTTCCCCTCACAGCGCTGTTAACCACAATCCTTTTTTTTTTTAGAGTAGAAAATAAATTATTTATTCTTTCTGGTGAACAAATTAAAAAGCATCCTCTCAGGCAACAGGCGTGGAACTCAAACTCTGGACAGATGTGGTACGTCCACACTGCTGCTGTCAAATCAGCTGTTTGTTGAAAACCAATCTAGCACAGACACGTGAATCAGGGAACCTGGCCAGGAAACACACTGCCATTCAGTCAGGGCTGAGAGAGAGAGAGATAGGGAGACCTCATCCTGTAGCAGAAATAGTCCAACAAATCCTACAAAACAAACATTTAGCATTTATTTCCACCATAAAAGTGTTACATTTAATATAAGTAATTTACTATACATACACACACTATAAAATCAGCTATAAGAACACGTGGGTAACCTATATGAAGTCAGTTAAAACATTGATCCCCTGCATAAATGAATTAAGTCTTGTTCAATAGTGTTTACAGACATCAGGAACAGCTGATAAAGCTCCTGTCTTATCTCTGCTACTGTCCTGTGAGGCAGAAGCCGTCAAAGACAGACCCACGTGTTGCCCCTCAGACTACAGCCATGTGCCCCATGATTTATCACAAGAACCGGGTCAGCCTGGGGCAAAACATACATGATGTACCCTCTTAGATATGAAAGAGATTCCAGGAAAAACACCCTTTTACAATCACGTGAATTCAAAAAAATATCGACTGATCGATTTTAGTGTCCGTTTTGAGCAGATCTAACTAAAAAAACAAACCCCCTTTTTTTTTTTTGAATACCACCCAGCACGGGATACGGAATTTGGTACAACACCCAGCCGGGTGGGTTGTTTGATTAAAAACCGCGCAGCTGAAAAAGATGGCGCCAAACTTTAAAACCGGCAAAGAGAAAGAGAAAAGATTAGTGGGTACCCGCAACGTACAGTTTTTCATTATGTCTTTAAAAACGAGTCGKAAACCAGATAAATAACGAAATAAGGCAGCACAGCATCCCAAACAAACACCGGCTCGTGTTATTTTATCGGCAAAATGTTATTTTGACATCATTCTTGAGCTGAACGGAGAGTTCGTCACCCTCCGTTCGTGGTAATAAAACCCGAAATCATGACAGAAAACAGCGTTAATGAACGACGGAGAAGTATCTTACCTTTAACTCCGTGTTGCCTCTCCGGCTTCTTGTACTGTCTGCCTGGCTACCGCGTGTAGTGTTGTGTCGGTTCACAAGTGATTCGTTCATTTTAATGAATCGATTCAGTGAACGAACTGATTCGAATCACTTTATCAACTGATTCGTTCATTTTTCAGTTGAGCAGAGAGACAGTGGGGCTGTTTCTGTTTAAGTATTGGTTTTTCAAAATGTTTTATTGCACTGAAAT
>NW_013952402.1:6179891-6183751 GCF_001266775.1 Austrofundulus limnaeus | reverse complement strand
TGAGAAATCTGACAAGATCACAAGTTCTTTTCTCATTCATGATCAGAGGAGTGCTTCATTATATCTGATTTCAATTCTTGCAAGATCCTGTGGAACATGACTCTTATGGGATTAAGCTGGTATTAATCTCATGGAGGAGGGTTCTTACATTTACATTTTAATGTCTACAGGCACGTTTAACATAACTTAATGCGATAATACAAAAACTATTTCAATGTATAGTACCTTTTCAATCTGTGTTTTTCCCATTAGAGCAAAGTAAAAAGTCAAAGAAAGATTTTGTTTTTTTCAAGCTTGGTGACAACTTTTTTGTCACCGTCTGGGATGGTTTTTCACCTCGGTTGCAGACATGTTCACATTTGCTGAGGTGGAGGCCATGGATGTGTTTTGTCTCACTGATGAGCCCAGTAAATTGCAACCAGAAGGATGTGGCTTGCCAAGAGTTTGGTCTCCCTAAACCTCTTCTTCCTGATGTTTTGCACTGGGATCTAAACGTGATAACAATTATACACACCCCTCTCTAAGGACATGGTGTTTTCTCCACATATTGTATGCTGACTACATGGGGGGAGGGTAGTCTCACAAAACGAGGCTCAAAGTTCTCATGAAAGAAATCTAAAGATATGCTACAATTATCTGACACCTGTGAAATTTGCTATCAGTCACGCTTCTTATTGTTTCATGTTGGAGATTTTTGGCATTCTTTTATACGACAAACATTTGTCCAGTGACGCACCAACATTAAAAGAGGCTTTTTTTTTCTCACGATATGTTGTTTGTCCAGACTGAAAGTTTAAATCAAAAAAAAGTTGGATAACTGTGTTACATGGTTATTGTTTTTTCTAATAAATTACAACTCAAAAGATGCACTACATCAATGAAGAATAAAACTTTATTTTTAAAACTTAGTTGGAGCAATTTTCTCATTAATGAAAACAGGCCCAGTTTTTGTTCTTTTTTTATTTTTCAGTACTGAACAGGAAAGAAGTTCTATAAAAAGTTTAAAAAAAAAACACAAAACCAGATCTGCCAAAAGCAGCAGATGGCACTAAAATGATGACATTCTCATTTCGCCCACGCTCCACAAACCAACCTTTCTACAGATGCGAATGATGGGTTAGTGAGTCATAAATGAAAAGTCTTGACAGACCTTTGTAAGTAAAGACGAATGAAAAGCCTGGGATGAGTGAATCATGTAATCTCCCCATTACTCACTGATTAGGTTGTTCAAACATACTCCTGCAAATCCAGGATGAAGGTCAAGGTTGGACAACTGGAGACAAGTCGCAACAAAACAATCAAATAAAAAAATACAACTGTCTGGGAGGACTTGCATAGTTAAACATATGTACAAAAGCTGTTTTGTTAAATGCCACAAATTTACAAAAAAAATTGTTGATGGTATTATGCAAGATTTTTTTTTTCATGCAGCAGCATGTTTTCTTAAAGTCACACAAATCCCAAATCTGAAAAAACTGTAAATGTTGAGTAAAATGTAAATTACAAACAAAATTGGCAAAACTTTTGTACTCATATTTTACTCACAATGGAACATATCAGATGTTTAAACTATGAATCATACATTAAAAAAAAAGATAATTTTGTAACACTTAAAAAAGTTGGGACAGGGCAACATAACCACACTCTAAAAATAAAATGTTGGATTTACTTAATCATGTTACGTTACCTGGTTCCACTTAACTGAGTTGAGTAAATTCAAAGCAATATACTCATGTTCTTTGGTTAAAAAAACTGGTATGTTGCTTTGAATTAACTCAACTCAGTTAAGTGGAACCAGGTAACATAACATGATTAAGTAAATCCAACATTTTATTTTTTACAGTGCATGGAGGACCACGTTGCACCAAACTGAGCTAAATGGTAAATGTTTACCCATAGTCCGGTGGACTTGGTTAAATTGGGGGCCAAAATTGCAACATTTATTACATTTTCAGCTGTTAAGGTTCACTTTCACACCACACTGAGTCAAAAGAACCAAATCTTTGAACAACCTGTTTACAAGACAACTTCCTTCTTCGCGAACCAAAAACAAATATGGAGTGACTCGCATCCAGATTCATAGCACTGATGTCCACCTTATCATCAAGTGAGGTATGAGTAACTTTATCACTGTTATTACACGAAATGCCCTGTCCGCTTGGCATACATGCATTCGACCTGCGCCAGAGTTCACTTCAACCGAGCCGACACCTTGGTTTGTAGGCGGAGCAGAGTTCACTATTTTGGTCCATATCAGAGTTCGATTAAACGTCCACACATCCCAAAATGAAACGAACTTCTAGGCAAACAAACTAGAGTTTTATTAAAGTGGACTAAACAGGGCTGGTGGGAATGCACCCTAAAGAGGACTGGTATAAAAAGAGCATTTTAGAGAGGCTGAATCTCTCAGAAGTAAAGATAGAAAGAGGTTCATCAGTCTGAGGAAAACAGCATCTAAAAATAAAAGTTCCTTAACACAAAATTAGGAAGGCATTGAATGTTTGTTTATCATCAAAACCACAGACCTCATGCTCTTTGTGCTAGAAAGGGACCATTCACCCTCTTATCAGTGCACACAGTTAAAAAGCCTACCTCTCTGATGGTATGGGGGTGCATTAGGGCATCTGACATGAGCAGCTTATACATGTGAAAAAGCACTGTCGTGCAGAAAAGTAGAACAACGTGCTCCAGATGAGGCCTTTTTACAGGGAAGACTTTGCGAATTTCAGCAGAGCTAAACCACAAACTGCAGCCATTTCAGCAACATGGATTTGTTGTCAAAGTGCAAATGAAAACATTTGGCGCATTGTGAATCCTACATTAGACAGGAATGAAACAACTGTTTTTCTCAGCTCGGTGTTTACAGATAGCATTTATTTTAAATGGCACTTTGTAGTTTCGACATTGGATATGTTTACTGTTTTCCAGTGTGAATAAAATATGGGTTTCTGAGATTTGCAAATTTTTGAATTCATTTTTTTTAATTTACATTTTTCACAACATCCCAGATTTTTCTGAATCAGGGTTTTAGATCCAGTCGTGGATTTTTCTGCCTCAAACTGCAAAAGGTGTTGTTCCTGATTGTGAGTCTGGACACATTGAGCTGGTGTCTGCTGTTTACTCATACAGTTGTGGGTCCACAGTTATCCACACCCTGTCTCCCCTCAGTCTAAATAAAGCTGTCGGTGGTTTTGTAAAACCATCCGTGACAGAGAGCTGCCTGTTTTTTTTCTCTCCTTTAACTCCAAAACCCTAAAAGGAGGAGTCCAGTTCTGCAGAACTGAGAGACTTTTGTTTTGTGTGAAAAAACACAAATTGTATCTAATTTACATAAGTGGGCCAGTTAATATACGACTGAGGTGAAAATGTCTGCAGGCGTTCCTCTGACCCTGGTTTATTCTCATGTGTCCAAAGTGGAAAGTCAGTCTGGAGGCATGTGGCTCAGCAGAGACAACTATGACTGGGTTTTTCCACAAAGAGGAGCAACACAGGAGACGACAAACGGAAATAATGAAAAATAAGAACGTGGGAAGAGAAATGTGACAAATTTAATCAGTGAAATTATCATTATAGAAATGAGAAATTTGAAAAGTAAAAAAATGAACCTTTTAAAAATAAAAGCCTCTTTCCTTGAAGGAATGCATATCGTTCAATATGTGTCAAATTGTTTGAGTTGCAGACATTTTTTTAGCTATTTTTTTCTGGCATGTTGTTTTACTAAATTTAGGTTAAAAAAGCTAATTATATATGACTTAAAAGAAAAATATGTTATTTTTATTATACCATACAATAACTTTCTTTTGATTTCATCCAAAATATAAAGAGAAAATACTTTTTAAAAATATTATTCAAAATTCAAT
>NW_013952402.1:6177443-6179094 GCF_001266775.1 Austrofundulus limnaeus | reverse complement strand
GTCTCTTGGAAGAGAGACGAAACGTTTCATTAAAGAAGAACCCGTCCAGAGGACCTATACAATTTTTTCCCTCTTAATATTATTATTAACAACACAGGTTTGCAGAATATAAAACTATTATAGTGTAAATAAAAAAATGATATTAAGGTTCAGGATGGGTTCAATCTTATAATTTTCTGGGAGTGCATGTCGACAGTGATTCGTCCTTAGAGTGTCTATTTTTTTCCGTATATTAAATCTGCTGAAGACAACAGGTAAAATCACGCAGCTGTATCTTTTATAGGACCTCAGTGTCCTGTCTGACTCCTCTCTCATGTTCTGCATTCAGAACAGACTGAACTCAGTTCCTTTATGTAAACTCATCCATCCCTCTCTCAGTGAGGCTCATCAATGAGCGGATGTCTCAGGACAAACAGAGAGGGACAGGGAACTTAACTGYGTGCTAGGATGGGAGGTATTCACTGAGTTTTTATGTGTAATGTGTTTTTTGTGCAACAGAAACCCTTTTATCCCAAGCTAATGTCTCCCAAGTGAGACTAATAAAGCTTCTTTGACTGTGTACTCTTTCAACATTTTAACCACAGGATGTCATGTATTTTATTGCCTTTCTCTAATTTTAAAAGTAGTAACTGTTTTTTTTAACTTCATTTTGTTTTGACGCAGCCAACCAACCGTTTTGGAAACTGTTTATCAGGATATGACAGAGAAAAGAGTCTCATCTACGCCTCAGTGAATAAGTCGAGGTTTTCACCACAAACGGTTTTCAGTTCAGCACCTGCACAACAGTCCGTCTGTACATGATGACACGGGTCTATTTTTACRTGTAAAAAGATCAACAAGCAGTAAAAGCTTATTGATATTAGGCCTACAATGTCAAGGGGAACCCAGAAAACAATCATTCTGTTTGCAGATTTACTCRTAAGCTATTGTCAGGTGAACTTCTTAACTCCTTCGCTTCCTGCTGACCCACAAACGTTCCCCGTTATGCAAGTTTTAGAGCACGAGACGAACAAATAAACCTCATACATGTCTAATTTGAGAATTTCCTGTGGAGTTTCGTGCCGTTCGAGGAGAGGAAGAGGGCAYATGACATGAAAGGACTGGAAGTGGCTCTTTGGGATGTAAAGAGGACCCCAACAAGAAAGGAATTCCATTAGATTGCCTCTTCGACCCTTAAATAACTCAGGGGTTGTAACCAGAAATAATGAGGTAAATTCTYGGGATTAGGAATTTAGGGGCACTCTTTGAGGGATTAGAGTTTGAACTATGGCAGACCTAAAAAAAAAAATCCTTAGGGGCATTTGTGGACACTGTTCTCATTTACATTCAAAGTATGMCGGTTTGTAAGCGACAGAAACTGAAAAAATAAAAGTTAGGCATTTCTTGAAGGAATTCATTTGACAAGGGGTGCCCTGATAGTTTTTAAARTGGTGCATGATTACTTGTAACATTAAACATTAAACTGTAAAACAAATAATGTAGGCTAATACATAAATATGGTGATATAGCATTAGCTATGCATAAACTAACCCCACAAATTTATTACTAATGTATTACTGCCTAAGCTAATAGTTAGCTCAGGCACCAATGCCATCGCCATATATATATACACTCACCGGCCACTTTATTAGGTACACCTGTCCAACTGCTC
>NW_013952402.1:6169826-6176937 GCF_001266775.1 Austrofundulus limnaeus | reverse complement strand
TGCTATGTCCTGCTGTGTGACATGATTTGTGTCATTTGCAGCTGTGATGGATTGTGTACAAACTAATACAGTACCAGAATGGTTTAAATGTATACTTCTCATCCAACCACAATTAAATTTGTTCTACAAGCCATAATGAAATAGGAGTAATAACTTTCCACTTCTTACCTTTTTTAATAAATGTAATGAGTAGAACGTACAGATAATTGTGTAAAAATGTATAGGAGTAGAAGTAAAAAGTAGGCTGRAAGATAATTACTCAAGTAAATAGCCAAAATTTCTACTTAAATACAGCAACAGAGTATTTGGTTACTTCACAACAGACTGCTTCAATTAACAATTTCCTCCTCCAACATATCATCGTTTGCCAGTAACTTGATCTTTATATAGACTTACATTCTGGGCTGATCTAAAAACTGAAATGTTCCTGAAGAAACATCTCTATATTGAAGAGTTTGCTTTTTTTCTCTCAGTGTCCTTGATAAAGGTGACATCGTCTGACTTTTGAATAATTCCTCTCTGTGGTTTTTTTTTGGCAAAAACAAACAAGTGTGATCAATCACGAAGTGAAACAGGCTTTTCAAACTCATCCACGAAACTTATTTTGGCTGATTTTTCACTGGTATCCTCCAAAAGCTCATAAAGCTTAGGAACTGTCGATTGTTTGTTCGGTTGCAAATCTGAAAAGGATTGTGTCATACATTTCTACATCCATGTGCTGTCYTTTTCTAAGTTAGTTATTTATTTAATTTCAACATGACCGTGTTGTCCAGATCACAAGACAGTCCAGTTCTCTGGAGTCAGTTGTTCCAACGCCTTGGGCCAACGTACACGATGTCGACACAGAAACATGAACAGAAAGATGGAAAACAGAACTTCAAGCTCGGGCCAGGATATTCAGAAAAATACTTTTTTTTTTGTGGATTATAGCCCACAATATCACCACCCATTTTTTTTTTTTATTTATTATTTTTTTTACAGCACAAATCATCTGAAGAGCTTTCTTGGCGTGTGAGAGGAACTCAAGCTGTGGAGCAGCATAAATCTAAAGGAGCACTGCAGGATTTCAATCCTTCTTGCTCTTTTTAGTTCCATTAAGAATACTCAAGCTTGTCCTATGGCTCTACTTTGAATAAAAAGGCTAAAATTCTTACTTTGCATAAAACTAAGTCACAGACATCTTCAGTGAAACTTAAGATTGAGTTTTTTTAATTTGACAAAGGATAAAAGAAATGTATAAGGAATTCTGATTTGTTCAAATACTCTTTTATTCTATCACTTTAGCCCACAGAGCCACTCCATCTCTCTTTTTCCCTCTTTAAGGTCTATTCAAGTCATTAAAAACCAGCCGAGAGCTTCAAGAGCATCCTCGAYGGGCTGCTCAACTGTTGGGCAGGTTCCAATTTCACAAGTTTTTTTATTTTTTAACTAATCTATTCTGAAAGACACACACAAATAGAAAACTAGCTGAAAAGATGAAGTGTTGGGTTTGGAAGAGACGCTTGAAGCTAAACAGTGACTCTCCTGCTGAGGAGGATTTATTGCTTAATCAAAAATGTGCAACCACAAATGGAACAGTTTCTGAAGGAACTGAAGACATCTTGGTGTATGGGGGGAAAATTGTATATAAAGTTCTCCTCAATGAGCTGAACGTTTTGATGTAAAAATAGCTAAAATTGGATAAAGTTTGTTCGTGTACAATGTGCAAAAAAATGCGAACAAAAGGAGCACAGTTTTCTAAAAGTCTTTACTCTAAGTCAGACTTTGGGTTTACTGAATGCTTGTTCAAAAGTTCAGGGCAAACCTTCAGGGGGTCCGGCCCATGTGTCTGCAGGTGATAAGGGGGCCGGGTCTGTGAGCTGTTTATCATGTTAACAGCAAGTGTGGTGCTTGTATGTGTCAGATCAGTCTTTTAGCTGCTGTAGCAAAAGTGTTCGGTGCAAAAACATCAGTCTTTTCAAGAACGTCTCTGCTGACGCTCCCAGTTGGCAAAATATTTGGTGGTTTGTAAAGTTTGGAATAACCCTTCAGCCTGGTTAACCCCCCTTGCCTATTATTGTTATTATTATTATTTTATTTTTTTTATTTTATTTTTTCATCAGAGCCTGATAGTCTTTTTTCTGGTGGTCAATAACTAACTAAACTAAATGAAAGAATTTTATATTTATGGTATGGTGACCAATAAAAGTCCCGTTTGACCAGTTTAGTTCATCAATTATTTTTTTCATGTAACAACAGTTTTGCTTTTTTTTCCACCCCAGACTGCACCAACTCATTAAAGCATGATTATTTTTTAAAAGGGTCACTTAACCTTAAGGTCATCCAAAAAAAAATGTATTAGAGCCAGACAAAAAAGCTCACAATTGTTTCTTCTTTTAATATCAGCAGAGCTACAGTGTAGCTCTACAATTATGACTCAGGGGCCAAGATTGTCCAGAGAACAACTTCTCAGTCAATCAATAAATAAGTTTTCATTTAAATTTGGTTTAACATGCCCAAGCTCTTCTACAAAACAGAGTGATTTTTWCAGAACCAAATTGTACAACACTTTGAAAAATTGTATATTTCATTTATTCTAAAATGCCGACTACGTTGTTATTTTTTAAAGTAGTTTTGAACATTTTTTTCTTGCAAATTGCTGGAGGAGTTTTTCTTTGGTTTTTGTTGGCTTTTAACTCATTCTCAGTTCAGTCCCTGACCATTTTGAGATAAAGGTTTTTTTTTTTTTGAGCTGTGAATCATTCGGACACAAAGTTTCCTAAGCTGAAGGATTGGGCCAATGTTGTGTCAGCAGCACACTGACTAAGAACTGATTTTAATCTAGATTTGTTTTTTTTGTTTTTGTCTTGTTTTTTTTTGTCTTGTTTTGTTTTTTGCTTTTAGAAGCTGGCCCATGCACCACACTATTTATTTCTTTTCCTTTATCTGAATCTTATATAAAAATAACACAGTTTGACACATAAAACAGAATAACACCAATAATTTGATTCTCAAGTCGTYATATCTGAGAACAGGAGACAATTATATTATTAGCTGTATTAGCTGCACATAAACCAGCGTGACCCTCATATGATTGTTGGATAAACAACATGTCCACCCTGCAGACTGAGCATCACCCCTCTGAACTGCAACAAATGGATTAAAGAAGGGTATTGTTCTCTATTCTGATTAAAACTGTTACTATTTTTCTACATGTATTACAGGATTTCGTATTATTGTTAACCATTTGTTTATTCACTGATCTGTATTTAGCCTCTGAATGAAACACTAAAAGCCACAGAGATTATCTTAAATGTCAAAAACATTCCAAGAATAATTATTTTAAAGTTAAAATGTTTTCATTTATCCCTTGAAGTTTTTCTCCCACRATGGAAAAAAATTACTTTCATGATAGAAAAGCTTTCATCTTGGTCACATTTATCACAGACCTAAAGCATAAACATTGTGAAATTGCACAATTTACTCTGAAATATGTAATGTTTCAGAGTGGGTAATACAGAGCTTGGTGAATATTTGTTGAGAAAAGTCAGAAAGAGTCCATTTCCCCTCTTCAAAACTCARTAAACTCCTGCTCTATTCAAAATGTAAAAACAAACTTCAGATTATTTACTTATGAAATCTGATGCGAGCGCATTCCAGTGAACTAAACTGACCTGAAGTGAAGTTAGCTTCCAAACAAACAGAATGAAATAATCTTTATTGTGGATTTTTTAAAATCTTTTTATTTATTTATTTATTTTTTGTTTTATATAATTGCCTCTTTTATGGGACCTTTCCACAGTCAGTTGATTACTCTGTTTTTGTTTTGTTTTTCTTCAGGCTTTGTGTCACGCAGCTCTCGAYACTGAAACTACACAAAACATCTGGACAGAACACACAAACGTGTGCAAAAATGCATGCAATTTATCCAAACATTCGTGAAGCATAGACAGAAAAAGACTTGGAGGTAACAACACCTTTGAGGAACAGCGTGAAGGACACTTCACAAAGATAAATGAGCAGACGTGACTTTAAAATAAAGTCTGATTACTCATGTTTCGTGTTTCTGCAGCCTCCCTGCTTCATCAATGACCTTGTGTTCAACATCCAGCTGCGAACGCAACAACTCCAGTCTTCACCCCCTGGTTTCTTTTCACTGCATCGTGTTACTCTGCTGCATACACACTTACTTTTGCCCCCTCCCTGGCTGCATTTCAGACTGACATTTCTAATTATAGTTGTCTCATTGACGCAGGACACGGGGTACTGGTGGATCAGGTGTTTGAAAATGCTGCATGATGAGATGATGCAACTGGGTCAAAGACAGGATAAAGGCAAAAACAATCTGATTTCTGGGGCACCAAGTGAAATATTAAAAAATGCCACTGACACATATTCATTATTTAGCAAACTTRCTGAGATTAAAAGCTTAGAAAAWTTCATTTTATTGTTATTTAGCTCAATGCTAGATTTTACCGAGCCCGTGAAGGGACATGGTGGGGATTTATTTMTTTTGCATTCCCATACAATACTATTGCATCCCTTCGCAAAAGCTGTTTATTACTGTTGTGTCTGCCAGTTTATTAACACATTCACATGCTCACATTGTATGGGAGTTAGCCTACTACTTTAATTCAGATTTGAAACGAACATATCACAGCCACACATGGAGTTTGATTTAAAATAGTTCAGAAAACATTTAAACGTTTGTGTGTGAATGCAAAACTTACTGCGAGGTAATGCAATTTTTTTGCGAGGTAAAGCAAAGGTATTGCGAGTTTGTACCATATGATTTAGCTAATTTTAATAAATGTCAATAATATATGCAGGCCTAAATCTTAAATCCTAAATCTAAATGTGTAAATCTTTATGTAAAAGTTAAATCAWAAATGTTGCAGCTGAAATATAAAGCTTGCGTAAGAATTTCATAATGAAAATGTCATTGCTGTTGGTGTGTGCGACTTTTCTTGTGACGTCATCATCCAGAGACGGAAGCAACCACTGACGCTAACGCTGCTAATGCTGCTAACGCTGCTAATGCTGCTAACGCTGCTAACGCTGTTAACACTGCTAATGCTGCTAACGCTGCTAACGCTTTTAACACTGCTAATGCTGCTAACGCTGCTAACGCCGCTAATGCTGCTAATGTTGCTAATGCTGCTAACGCTGCTAATGTTGCTAATGCTGCTAATGCTGCTAACGCTGCTAACACTGCTAACGCTGCTAACTCTGCTAACTCTGCTAATGCTGCTAACACTGCTAATGCTGCTAACGCTGCTAATGCTGCTAATGCTGCTAACGCTGCTAATGCTGCTAACGCTGTTAACACTGCTAATGCTGCTAATGCTGCTAACGCTGCTAATGTTGCTAACGCTGCTAATGCTGCTAACGCTGCTAACACTGCTAATGCTGCTAACGCCGCTAACGCTGCTAATGTTGCTAANGCTGCTAACGCTGCTAACACTGCTAATGCTGCTAACGCCGCTAACGCTGCTAATGTTGCTAACGCTGCTAATGCTACTAACGCTGCTAATGCTTCCCTACAAACCATCAAACTTGCAGTTGTGGCCAGTGTCTCAGCTGCACTTCAGGATCACGTTGTTTTCAATTAAAACATTTTAAATTTAAACTTCAGCAGCTTTTAGCAGAGCTGGCGGTAAGGTGAGGAAGTCAAAACAAAAGTTGCATACACCAACTCTTCCATTCTGAAATTCTTAAATGTCAACTTTAGTTACCATTTTTAAAACATTTTATTTTACACTTGGCGCCCCTTACTGGTTCTTATGTGAAATTGATGCAGTTTTTGGTTAAAATAACATTTAAAAATACATCTAAATGGCTTGTGGACATCAGAACTATTAGATTAACATGTAAAAAAAAGGTCTATCCCAAGACATTGATTAGCCTTAACTCCTCTATCTGAGACAAAGCCTCCCCCTCGAGTCAGAGAGGTCAGATATGATTCATCTGATCTGATGAGGTCCTTTTTTGATTTGAATCAAGCATGTTTGAGCAGAACTCATCAAAAACATGCAGATCATCGGGTCCATTTGAGCAAAATCAGGAAACATCAAGTCAAACTTTCCTTTGTTTTAAGAGCAGGAACTGGTAACATGAGCAGAACAATTTATTCTCAGTGAGAACAACAGTTTTCTCTGAGCTCCGGGATCAAGTTCAAACATTATCACACTCCAGCACAGAAAACACACTGCAGAGAGAGAGAGTTGTTTGGAATAGTGAGCTGACAACATGCTGAGAGGTGTTTACACGCAGCAGTTGCAGTTTTAGCTCAGAGGCATCTATTCTTGGAGCTCTTTCATGTTTTATCTGCCGTTGAGGGGAAAGTGTTTGTGCAGAAGAGCCACATTCTCACAGGAACACCTGCTGGGACGCCTCAACTCAAACTGCGTTCAAGTCTCAACCTCTCTGCTCAAAGGCCCAAAAGTCAGTCTTTCCAACTTCCTGTGCAGCTATCACAACATGCAGGAGATGTTCTGAACTGTCAGAGCTGCATTCAGACCGTCCAGCCGGTCCCTGTGAAGTGTTGTTGGTGCCATCACTTTGGTGACACTGATGTTCATATTAAGATACAACTCTCACACTGTGTCATGTCAGCTCAGCACTCCTGTTGGCACACATATTACATTCTATTTTGATAAATAGGAATGCAATGTAATATATGGTAAAACAGCTTGCCATATTTTGTGCCAACTCCAGCATGGAACGAGTTGAGCAGCACAGATTTTAACCGGTGCGTGTGACAGCTGAGCAACCACAGACAACACATTAAATGCTCGTGCCGCTTAAAACACGCACRCCGCGCACCCGCGTGTCATCTGTGCGCGCTTCAACTTGATTGCGCAGTAATGACCCCCATACACACAATCACAACCATCAGCCCTCTGCGCACTGCGACTCTGTCTCCATTTAACCTTATCGGCGCATTTTTTTTAAACATAATTTTTTAAATGTTGCGGTCACTTCACCCTGATCGTCGCGTGGCTCTTACCTTCACGCGCAGCTCGTCTGGGATGCTCCGTTCATTTCAGCAGCGCGTCCGCGTCGGCTCTTCTGCGTATTTTGTGTCGTCCTGATCTGCTGCTACACACACACACACACACACACACACACA
>NW_013952402.1:6157869-6168603 GCF_001266775.1 Austrofundulus limnaeus | reverse complement strand
GTCTGTGACTGGTCCAGATCATGACCAGGCCAGCTGCTAAAATCGTAAAATATGCGTCAGCACCCCACCTCCAGTGTCAAATACTGTGAGTGGTGGAATAAAGTCACCAATTTGTTTTTATTTTATTTTATTCTTATAATAAACCACAATCTGGTCTTACTGACATCAGTGGGTCAATCGTTCACATATTGATTACTTTACTGATTCACAATCAAGCCATGAGAGCTACAAAACAACTGACTCCTGTAACATTTCAGCTTGAGGGGAAAAGCTGCTTTTTTTAAGTTCTCAAAAATAAAATGTTATTTTATGTAGCACGCAAGTCAAAATTAAAGGGGCAACTTGAATGTTGTGCATTGCAACTTAAATCCATCTTGAAAGCGTCTTATAGACCATGTGTCAAACTCAAGGCCCGTGGGCCAATGTGCACCACCACTGCATCTTGTTTTATTTATTTAACAAGACAACTCCCACTGAGATCATAGATCTATTTTGCAAGGGAAGCCCTGGACCTGAAGGCAACCTAATGTGCATATGTTTTGGTCTGTGGAAGGAAATTGGAGTATCTGGAGAAAACCCACATGCAAACTCTGCACAGAAAGACCCCAGGTTTTCTTTCTGTGGAGCATCAGTGCTAACACTGACCATCACTTCAAAGATAATGTCTTAAAATTAGCTGCTTTAAAGCCAGCATAGATAATAAACTACATCTCCCAAATAGCGTGTTGATTATTTTACAATTTTTTATTATTAAATGAAGACATCCCACCACTAGGTGGCAGTGCACAATGTGCAAAAGTAACCATTTAAATTCCATCTATCCATTTTCTTGAGAAGGGTCTAGCTGCAGCTTGCAGTACCTGATCGCCGCACCCCTGATCGATCGTGTTATTGATTTTCTTTACCAGCTTCTTCCTTCCAGCAGCATGGAGGGTGGGATGGTCTCTGGTGTTCACATCCAGGAGTGTGTGAGGGGCAGGGTACACCATGGACAGGTCATAAGTCCATTACAGAGACAAAATATCAAAACAATCTCATCCTCGGGACAATTTAGAGTTGCCATATGCCCCGGCTGGGATTTGATCCAGCAACCTTCTTGCCAAGAGGTAACAGCCCCACCAACGGAGCCACCATGCTGCCAGTGAAACACATAGTGTAAAATTTCCATTTCACTGCATTTTCGCCTCTACTTTCGCTGCAGTCCAGTTACACAGGGAAGTGGGAATTTCCCACTTACAAGTCGTAACTGTAAAGTGGAATGCACCTCCCATGGGAATTCCCTGTCAGGGAGTGGGAAAACTCAGAATTCAAGATGGCAGCTACTCACCACACCTCAGCTCTTAATAAAACTTTCTTAGTTTACTTTTAATAGTATTTCTGTATACGTGGCKTTTAATCAGCTGTACACGTAGTACTTTTCACTGTTAGGACATGTTAAAACACTGTTTCTATGCACAAAATACCACACAGAGCTGGGTTATTGTTAGCTATAGCAATGAGAAGAGGAGCATRATGTTTTGTGTTTGATCAAATTACATCTGGCCCTGTGAGGACTATAAAGCTCATGTGGTTCTCAATGAAAATGAGTTTGAGACCCCCTGATCTAGACATTTTGATGATGCAATGAATACATTTATATACAGTTAAAACCCCACTTCTGTTTAAACTGATATGAGCATAATATTGTGAAAGTAAAGGCATGACCCAAATGACTTTCTGACCCTCAGTCCCAAACTCTGGCATGAACGGGTGATTCTTTCACATAATACTGGGCCTTTTCTCCCCCTGGATCTTCTGTGATCCATTCCCACATGTGAAACTTCTCCATTGCTCAGCTACTTATTTACATGTTGACATGTTTGTTGTCCTCCTCCACAATAAAAGTGTCTGACGAGAGGAGACACATACTCCTCCAGCCCCCTCATCGACGCCAGCATTCCGCCTCGAATACTTCAGGACCCACTTGGTCCGGGACAGAGGCTTCTTCTGGGCGGGTCGGTGAATAACTCGGCGATCCAGTTATGCAACCGGAGGGATTGTGGGAATTCCTGACGGACTGCTGAGTTCCAGCTGAATTCTTTGTGGGTGCAAAATGGTCACCTTTCATACGTCCTACTAAACACACAACGAGGCTGCTAAAGCCTGATCTGTTCACACAACCTGACCCACATAAAGAAAATCCCCTCAGTTCCCTTCAGTGGGTTTCACAATTTAAATCAATCCAGACCTTTTTCCCCTCTTAAACAAATTGTCAAATAACAAAAGATTCAGCAGCRCARGTTGTCAACACTTTTGCAGCAATGYTGAGTTAAAGAATCTCCATTAAYGCTGGACTCCAATCCACATGTGGGAAAGTGTTCCAGAGTATTTAAGGGGTGCTGCCTGCTGGTGATCTTTGGGGGAAATTACATACCTAGATTAGGGGATATTAGTTTTAGACTCAAGGATGACAAAACCTTCATTAGCTCTTTAGCTGCACTTTCTGAAAAGCTGCATTGCCTGAAGCAGCGAGCTAAAAAACCACAAGGATTTTTAGGCCACATGGAAGCGACCCAAGTTGAGTGTTGGGAAGCCCTTTTGAGAACAGCTTTTGCTTTAAAAACTAATTGGGAATTATGGATAAAAGGAGAATGTGTTGGAAGCTGCAGTAAAACATTTTAAAAAAGCTTTGGATTCAACATCTGCAAAGATTTACTTATTTCACAATATGMAAATATGTGTTTGAACAATTTTGCGCCTTACATCATAAAATAGAAAAACTAAAGCTAATAAATTTACCCTTTTTTTGGAAGGTGGGGGGTCTTAAAAAGCATTACATCATGTAGACTCTGGCTGACCTGCTATAAAATATAAAAGTTCCTTTTGCGCCCCCTGGTGGTGAAAATTATTTCCTTCTCAGTGCGAAGAAACAAAAAATCTTTTGAACAAAAGCCTTTTTTTTATGTGGAAGAAATGCCATTTATTGTTTTCTATGTAAAAAATATAATAGTTTTTTTTCTTTACAACTACTCAAGATTTTTCACCAATGTCAAAAAAATTTTTTTGTTTTGTTTTTTGTGCACAGTGCCCTKAGACAACAGTTGTTGTGACTTGGCGCTATGTAAATAAACTGAATTGRCCAGGATTATAAATAAAACCCCATGGGAATTATGTAAACAGGGATAGTAATGTTATTAACAACTCTCAGATTTACTCTGTCTGGYAGTTTGCAAATGCTTAAACAAACTCTGAAAGTAACTTTTTGCTTTAATAAAGATATTTTCAAACACAGATTGTGAAAGTATATGGTTGAAATGTTATTATAAATCAAATGTTTTTATGTAATAAAGGCAGATAGCCTGAAAAAGGTTTTGTAGTGCATTTATGACTTCCAAAGACTAGATCTTATTTCTACACACAGTGGTTACTAATACAGTAGTCCTAAATAAAATATAATCTGTTCTGTTCACTGGTTAATTTGGTTTGAACCAGTTTAAGAAATAAACTATATTTTGTTTCCATTTAAACAAATACAATGGATAATTCTGTGTTAAAGAAAAATATTTAAACACATTTTTCTGGTTAAAATGAAACAAATCTTGGAAAAACTTTTGTAAAAACATAAATATAGCCCCAGAATATCAGTTCTGTTGATTGAACGTTGGTCCATCGGTGCTTCTGAGCGCGTGAGTACCTAAGTGGGATTTGAGGTGTGCGCGCTGCAGGAACGCCCTCCCGCAGATGTCGCACCTGTGCGGTCTCTCTCCCAAGTGGCTTCTGATGTGCTTCTTCAGGTGTCCGCTGTGAGTGAAGCTTTTGCAGCACAAAGAGCAGCAGAAGGGCTTCTCGCCCGTGTGGATCCTCATGTGGATCTTCAGGTCCCCCTTGCGGCTGCACTCCTTGCCGCACACGTGGCAGCGGTGCAGCTTCAGCCCCGCGTGGCTGGCCATGTGCTCCGTCAGGGCTGTCTTGTTCTTGCACTGTTTGCCGCACATGAGGCAACACTTTGAGTTCTTGTGGGACTTCAGGTGCAAGTCGAGACTCTCGGAGGACCCGACGGTCCTCCCGCACACGGCGCACATGATGCTGACGTCTCTCGAATGACCGTGAAGAGCGTGATTTATCAAGCGGTGACTGGAGGAAAACTTCTCGGGACACAAATGGCAAGGATAGTCGGGTCCAGTTATGTTAAACTGCGATGGATGAGTGGAGTCTCTGGAGAGCAGGAACGATGTTTGACCTTGTTCTGGTTGGGGTGATGGAAAACCTGCAGCTTTATTTTGTGAAGGTAGAGTTGCGGCGGGCGGTGGGCTGAACGCTCTGCTGTTTTCGCCACGCATCTCCTGAAACCCGTCGTCTGGTTCACACTTTCGTATCCGAGGTTGCACCGATTGGTTTGCGTCTTCCTGCTCGTTCTCCTCCCAGACGGAAGAATAAGGTGGATAAAAACCATCGGCATTCTCTCCTGCCTGTTCCTGTTCCTGCTGATCAGAGGCCCAGACCTCATGATCTTCCTGTTTAATGATCCGAAGCTCCGGTTCATCTTGCTCCATGCTGCCGAAGGTTGATTCCTGCTCACGAGTTTCATCTTTACAGGAGGATGACTGAGAAATGTCTAGGAGGAGGGGAAAACAACAAGCTAATAGATTTTATAAAAAGAACAGCACTTACATTTATAAAATTAGGGAAATAAATCTATAAAAATAGTTTTTTTAAGTTTGACTAAAGCAGTTACAATGTTGTTATTCCTCAACATAAAATAATCTTAATCTAAAACTCTGGCATGGCAATTCCTTCAGGAAATGCTCAGCTTTTGAATATAAACATTTTCAGAGGAAAATATTTTATCAACAAATCCTGAGTTTATCAAAACCCCTAATATTTACACTTAACTACATGTGGGAACTAAATACATTATATACAGAATTAAAGATTAAAATGTTTTATGTGTTACAGACAACTAATAAAACAGTGAAATATCTTAAAATGTAAAAACTTGTGYTGATTCTCAAAGTGTCGACAGCACCGGGGGCAATGAACTCATTCAACAGCGCGACAGTTCACAGAGTTAAACAGGTGAGATACAGTAAAGTTTAGTTTGTTATCATTTTGGTGTGTTTCGTCAGGAACAGATGATAAGGTGACAGAAAAGCTGCAGGAAACACACCTGTCCTCTGATTTTCCAGCTCCTGCAGCAGACCTTTAAGCCGCTCGACCTCCTGCTTCGAGTTGGACGCTTCCTCTTCGTATTTTGCTAACGTTTGTTCGAAAACCTGAAATATTTCCTCGACCACAGTTGTCAGTCGATCGTTTACAAAAGCCCTGAGAAGCAACGGAGTCATTTTCCCAAGAGTTACAACGAACAAGGACCTAAATAAAATTACAGCGAGAAGATGTTTAACAAAGCAGCTACGGGAGCTCTTCTTTGTTGACTTTTTACGACAGTTTACGTCCTGAAACGTCACTTTACCGCCACCTGCTGGACAAAAAAAAGAAAACAACCTTTTTTCCTCAATTCCTTTAGATTAGTGAACTGTATGACAAGTTGCCAACACTGAAAGGTATTCTAAAAAATTGTGCGACGTTTATTTTTTAATAAACACACTAAATAGACTGCATTTTACAATAGTATAAAAACAAACTAATGCATTCATTACTACACATTTTTATGTGACACTAATTAAAGTGTTGATCACAACGCAACAGTGCAACACAACAAATTAGACTTGCAATACAGTGGTTAATTYGTTATTTTCATTCTTAATCTATATTGTCTGTGCCATATCGTTTGAGTTTTGGAGATAATAAAATATCTTAAATGTGCAAGCTTGTTTTTTATCTTCTGAGTTTGTTACTAATGCATGAAGTCAGATGTGAAATAAGTTGAGAATAAAATTAGATTAAATATACATTGAATAAAAACATGTGCAGTTAGTTATCAACAAGGTTAATGAAAGTCAGTCATGTGAAAGAAAGAACTAGGAAATATGAACTATGATTTATTAAAAAAATAAACGTATACTTTTATTTTGCCATGTGACCTTGACCATGCAATGAAGCCACACATATTTTTCATATTAAGGGGCAGAAGCAGGAAATTATGACATAATTGTTGCAGTGGTTTGATCCAAAATAAAGTAATCACAAGAAATAAATACATAAATGAGGAWTTAGYAGGGAATGTGAGACAACAGGAAGTRAGGCAACAATTCTCACACTGCAGTTTCCTTTCATCTGATGCATTCGGTGGGAGCAAACAACCACAGAATCCCTGGAGTCGAGAACTGATTGTGACACATTTATCTAACTATTTTCTTTCARCGGGGTCACTGTGGAAATACAACGTTCGTTTGTTAATACAAGGCTGAGTCGTGACCCACCGGCCCACTGTTCCCACTGTTTCCTCTCATCCACACAGCTGACCATCTGTCCCACGCTGTGCTCAGAGGAAACCAAAGGACAGTCGTGATGTGAACCGTACCGATGCTGCTGGTCTCCAAATAATCAGATCAAATGTTTAAATATTAATTTGTGACATCTTTTATGTAAATTTTGACAGGCCTTTGGTTGTGTGTAGYACAAGCATGTTAAAATTGGTCACTTGGCCAAGTCAGTTTAATCAAATATCTGTATTTGTTGCTTCATATTTAGCTCAAACTGCCAGCTTTAGTCTCTTTAGTCCTCGGATTATAATAAAAGGGAATGTTATTAAGTGTATTTATTGTGGTTGAGTATTTAAAGATTTATTACTCAATGCTTTAATTACACTTCTACTGCTGAGAAATATTTTACTGCATAGTTACTTTCAGATTAGGACCTCAAACGTGCACTATTTATATAAAATGTGATGTATTGAAATTAAGCAATCCCACAGAGTATAGTCTTCTTTTTAAATTACTTCAGTTTTTACCTAACTAAATGCTATAACCTCAGTTATTGATCAGTAATTATACAGTTAAAGATCAGTCTCAAACCTGTAAAGATTCTGGTTTGTATTTTTTTTCCTGCATCTTTTCGGATCATACTGTCCTTGTTTTGGAGTACTTTTGATGGTATTTCCGCCACACCTCCCTGTACGTGAACACCTCCAGAAGTGGGAGCGTCACTTAAGATCGTAGAATAAGTGAAGATGACTCACTCGTACGCGGATTAGTAAAACCTGCGGAAACCACGAACTTTGATTAACTTTAAATAAAACACCATGTGAAGTATTTGACTRGACCACGCTCAATCATTTGTTTGAACAATAATTTAGTTGGTTTTTTTTTCAAACTTTGGAGTTCAGGCAGTCGCGCATGTGCAGAGCGCCTGACGTTTCTGCGAAGTGATACTCTTCGCTCATCTTTCTCATCTTTGTAGAGCAGGCAGCGAGCGCCGCGGTGCAGTCAGCCGGGAAGCCAGCAGAGAAATGTCTGAAAGTGGGAGTCAGGAAGCCGCCGGGGCCTCGAACAGCAGCGACAGCCCGACAAARCAGTCACCCAGACCGACCGTTGGCAACAAAGTGACCGTGGTGCTCGGGGCTCAATGGGGCGACGAGGGCAAAGGGAAAGTTGTGGACCTGCTGGCACAAGATGCGGACATGGTGTGCAGATGTCAGGTACGTAAAGCTCGGATGTCCCTTTAGGAAGCGTCTGTTGACGGGCAAATCCCACAGGTAACCGCTGGTCGGTGTCAGGTTGCGTTCATGTAACATTGGAGAAAAATAAAAACAAAACGCGTTMTTCTTGACAGCTTCATCCTGTGACAGGTTTCTCCCGCCTGGGAAGCAACAATCGACAACAAAGTGATGTCAGAAGAAGTCGTGCCACATTTATAACGATTATAACAAGGCTAATACTAACCACACCGGATGTCGATCCAAAGTTATTGTCTGTCCTGTTTCAAAGAACGCAGCATTGTTTTCATTAAAAAAAGCTAACTATTGCTTATTATCAAACAAACATCTCAGACTCTTGTTTTGCTAAAGTCACCTTGAATTCCTGCTAGTTGCTGCTGAGCGCTTCAGACACCTGTAATTACGTGGTCACTTGTAGCTACAGGTAACTTACAGGGAACMGGTGCTTCATTTCAGCTGACCACTTTAATTAGGGTCAGAAAGGTCAGTGAAGTAGCATATTCTGACTCATACTCTGTAGAAGTTACAGTCAAAATTACTTGTGTATAAATGCTTTATTATAAAAGAAGTGGTCACCTTTTTTTTTTGGCCATATATTTAATTTGTCATAATTATAAAACAAAACTATTGCACAAGTCCTTCATCTTCTGCTTTCCTTTTGATTGCCACAAATTTGTTATTAATAAGCATCCTTGAGGGGATGCATATTGCCCGCTGCTTTCCATGCCAGAGTTTTGGACTAAAATCATTTTATATTGAAAGAGGATGGAGTTGTAACCTTTTTGGACAAACTTTTCTTGGCGTCTCAGTGTGATCTGTTAGTGTTTGTGTTGTTAACGACTCTCAACTACGAACACAGCCAATTTTAGCATAATATCTGTGTAATTCACTGAGGTGTCACAGTTTTTTGTGCAGGCTGTCAGTTTGCTGTGGCGTCCGTCGTTGTTTAGAGACAGCTGCTCAGCTTGGAAGCTTTTGGGAACTTCTTGTGTGTCAGATCATGCGGTTAGTAGTCGGGCACGGTTTGACACATAAAAAGCACAGATCTAGTTAATAATCAGAATAAACATTTTCCTTGACGGCCTGAGTTTTAGTCATTTCACCATAAGAAAGTTTTAACACAAAATGTATTTAAAAAATAGGCTTATTTCTATCTTTTAAGTGCTGTATCAAATGTTCAAAGTGTCTTTGGTTGGATACAGACGGTCTAACTGAACATTTCAACTCCATAGCACATTACCGATGAAAGAAAACAGACTTATTTCAGCTGATCCTATTAAAGAATCTCTTCCATATTTATTTGCAATTCAGTTCAGTTCAATTCAATTCAATTAAGAATGTATTAATTTCAWTAAAAAACAAAATAACTGTAAACAATAGAAAACAAAGAAAATACACAAATCAAAAATCAAAATAAAATGAAAGGTAGCAGAAGAAGAATAAATCTTATGTCTGCCCCTTTTAGCCCCAGAATATATTCAAAGAAAACATAATTTACAGATTATTATTATTATTATTATTATTATTATTATTATTATTATTATTATTATTATTATTACCCCTATTACCCCTCTAAATCTGATCATTCTGAACATTTTTTCACTGGAATCTCTCATCATTTTGCTAAAAGCCACCCACAGGACAGCTAAAAAAACAAAGACCTTCTTTGTAAATAAACACAAACTCAAGTTCCTGATATTTAGGCAGGTTGCAAATCAAACATATCTATTCTTGCACACTGCACACACCATTTTTAAACCTTCATATGTTTTCAGATAAGCTAAGAGTGGCTGCAACGCAAAACAGGATTACAGAGGTTGATGTCTTTAATGAGTTTCAGTTTAGATTTTTTTCTGTCTGGTCTCACGTCTGGACTGAACAGAACGTGATCCTGGCCTGTTGTAGACTTGTTGACGCRTGTGGGAGTGTTTTGTCTAGTTGAACAAAACTTTTGTCGTCTTTAGATARTTGTCGGTGTGCTATTTATATCCTYGTGACTTCACTTAACACGTTAACTYGGTTTATTTCGCAATCTGTRATAAATAAGCACCTTATGTGTTTTATTTTTTAAATCAGTGGATTTGAGACTTTTGACATTTATATGATCAGAGGAGAAAGCTGCAGTCTGAACAGGAAGGAGCAGGGACTACATGTAAACAGTGGAGAGGAAAACGTTATCAGTAAAGGATGACTTTGGAGTATTTTTGCCACATTATTGTCCTTGAATTTTTATTTGAAAAGAATATTCTGGTATTTATATCACCAATTTTTTTCTTTACAGGGAATGTTTGATATGGTTTATCAATAAAAAGATAAACTAAATTTTGGTGACGGTGGAGCGTTAATGTTTTTACCTGTCTATGCGTGTGTGTACTTGTTGTATTTGGTACCTTTTTGGGACAATTTCTGGTATTCACACCTACCTTGTTAAGATCAGTAGTCCTTATGGGGACCAAAGACCGGTCTGAATATGGTGGAACTCCATTTTTGGGGTGGGGGTTAGGTTTAGGGTGGGAGTGGGCAATTATTTTTCTCTGGGGGCCACATGAGAAACTTGAGCTATGTTGAAGGGCCGAAACAAACAATACGTTGTACTTAATTCTGCTTAATATTCATTTTTATACCCATTGGTAAGAGCAGTAAATGAAATATTTAGATTAGCTGCTACTGCTATAGGACAAGGATATGTTGTAAATATTTATATAAATATGTGAAATTGTGATTTAGGAGATAAAGGAAAATATTCCTTTGCAAACAAAACAAATACCAATCTKATGATTTGTTTTTGTGATGCAAAGAATAGCAGAAAGGTGATTATTAATGACAGAGAATCTGTACCTGRATTTGYTGAACTTCATYACTGAGAATGTCTGTTTACACATGTAGGTAAATCCAAACAGGACTGATCTAAGAGCWGCTTTGATGCATTTTTTATGTAAAAAAAAATTGGTAGGCCGGAGAGAAGTCACTCGTGGGCCACATACAGCCCGCGGGCCACCAGTTGCCCACCCCTGGTTTAGAGTAAGGGTAAAGATAAGGAAACAACTGGAGATCAAATGAAAACAAAGAACTGTCCTAAAATGGATAGAAATATAAATGTGTGTGTGTGTGTGTGTGTGTGTGTGTGTGTGTGTGTGTGT
>NW_013952402.1:6151766-6157377 GCF_001266775.1 Austrofundulus limnaeus | reverse complement strand
GGTGTAGGGTTAGGTTTAGGACCAAGTTTAGGTTAGTTTTAGGGCCGGGTAGGTACCTGTGAGGTTAATCTTAGGGTTTATGGTCAGGGTTAGGATATAAAATTTCCAAAAAATGAATGGAAGTCAATGGAAAGTCCTCACAAGGATAGAGACATAGTAGGGGTAGGTGTGTGTGCGTGTTACTAAAACATTTGATACATGAACCACTCAAAGCATTTCAATATAACTTTCAGGATATAGATCTACAACATTTTAACTTTTGAAATCAGTCCAGTTGAAGGTGCCACAGCAAGGAAGCATTAGCAAACACAAAAATGAACAATTCAGTGATTTTTATAGGTATTGAACTAAAATTTGTTGTGGTAGTAGTTGAGAGTCTTTCCCAACTCATACGCTGATGACTGTGTCTGAGTTTGACCAAAATGGCTACGACCTTTCAGCACCAGATAATCTCAGTTTTAAACTCTAACAGGTGGTATGCTTTCCTTCAAGAACTGCCAAACCTTTAATTTATCTGGTGCTCATAACACCACAGCCCTTATCTGCTGTTTAAGGTATTAGTTTAATTATTAGTTTTCTCTGTTGATAACAAGTTGACTTGGAGCTGCTCCTAAATATCGGAGCGTCTTCCTTCCATTCTTGCACTCCTGCCAAAACTAAATCTCTATTTAAAACTGAGGGGGGGAAAAGTACCGTGCACATGGCTCGCTCCATACTTCATCACATGAGTGTATATGTTCAGGGGGTGGCTTCACTGATATTTGAGTGAGCAGAGCTCATAGTGTTGATCTTTTTATAAAACCTCCCATGCAAGCAGTTTTGCTCCGCGTTCCTTACAAACCAGCAGGCCTCTAGGATCAGAGCAGTGTGCAGCTGAAGGAGCAGAACACTCGACACTGATTTACACATCCGTCCGTCCGTCTTCTTTACCTGCTTCTGCTGGTGCCTGTCAGTCACTGTGCGAGAGGTGGGGGGGTACGTCTCGGACAGGTACCATCACATGGAGACAAATAAGACATAAAATCACTCACACCTCTAGGGACAAGTTAAGCTAACATCTATGTTTTTGATCTGTGGGAGGAAACCAAAGTACCTGGAAATAAATAATTCACTGGAGCTGGTGCTGGTTCCTAAGCAGGCCACACCCTAAGCTTTCAGCACACTGTGAATGAAGGTTTTGGTAGGAGACATGTTGTGTTTTTAAATCCTTCTTTTTCACATTTAAATCAGTCAGTTGGGGTCTATATAAAGAGGAACTTCAATGCTTTGGTCGGATTTCCTCTAACTCCACAAGCCCCTCTTTCACCCCCTTTTTTTGAGGTAAGTCTCAGATCAACACGTTTTGAGGCTGTCTCTTTAAATCCAAACGTGGCGCTTCACACCCTGCCCCCCCCTCCAGCATCTAGAACAGTCCATTCCAGCTTGAGAGAGGGGTTTACGACTATATAGAGGTGCAGAAACTTTTTATTTACAAATTATTAAAAGATATCAACAACAGAAGACTTATTTCTCCAGCCTCACATGATGGAGCCCATTTTCTTTCATGATGTGTTACGAAAGGGTTAGTATTCCTCGAACGAATACATATCACCTGCCGCCTTTCACATCAGAGTTTTAAACTAAGATAATCTCCTGTTGAGATATGACAGCGTTGTTGCCATTTTGGTCAAAATAACCTCCTGTGTCTCTAATGCAATATCCCAATATGCCAGAGTAGGTGTTAGAGACGACTTTCAGCTACTAAAATATCAAATTTCAGCTCAGTATCTGTAAAATTCAGAGGGGTTCATGAGATATTTTGGACACACGAGCAAAAACGTTACTGTCCACGTTCACCCTTCCGTAATTTTGTAGTTATGTAGATATTTACAAAATCGAAATAAAAGAAAGGCCTGGGTGGGGAACAGTAAATGTTAGCCTTTTCACCAAACGCTTGGTAAACAAATATCGTATGGTTTTCTTTACATATCATGTACTCACGTCAAACCTGTTCTGCAGAAACATGCATGTGTGTTCCCGTAAAACCAAACCTTAATTTGATGCTCGGATATCTGAGAAGTATTGCATCACATAAGACTTAAAACTGTCTGAGCTTAAATTTCTTTTTTAAGTTTAATGTCCAGATATATGTTTGAGGGCTTTGGTTTAAAGCTGTCCAAATATGCAGTTTTTTTAAAAATGTTTTTAATTAGATTTTTCTGTATATGTTTATAATCTATGAGGAAAAATAACCACTAAATATGCATCATTTACTGCCACAGATCTAACATATAATTTGTATTAAATTAATTAGGCAAATTAGCTGAGTCATGTTTTGTTCCCAACAATTACAAGTCACTTGTTTACATTCAAACATTGATGAGTAAATTTCCGGACGGTCTCGCCACGCGACAGATATCGAGTCTGTAAACTAGTCTCCGGATGTGAACAGAGTCAGAGGAAGAGCAAKGGAATCAAGTCGAAAGTGAAAAGGTTACTTTCTATGACAGAAATCGTTTTTAATGAAGGACATTGAGCAGTGAGGAACATTAAAGCATATGTTGAAGCTAAGATCATATAAATGATAAACGAGCTGTGCTGCGTCCAAACTCTAATGTGAGAATTTCCGTAAACGATTGTCTCAGTGTCTTGATTGTAAAGAAAAGTGAGGAATATTTGCTAATGAGTTTACATGTCGTTAACTTCTAAACAATCATTGAAGGATGTAGAAATGTGTTAGAAACATACACTCATTTTGTTTGTTTTAAAAYCTAGTATTTTTGAATGAACTCAATGGTGGGCCCGATTGAGCTTACATGCGGGCTGGATGTGGCCCCCGAGCCACCAGTTGAATAGCCCTGCAACAAGTTCCTGTTACATTTTGACCCAGCTGATTCAGTGAGTTAGTGTTCACACAGCGGCGAGAAACATTAAAGGGTTTTGTTGTGCTGATAAATATTTCCTAAACTCCTAAAGGATGACAGTTTAACTSGTGTTGCTTCCAGTTATCTGTTGACATTAATCACAGAAGAAACAAACTAATAGGAAGGGAAACTATACCATGCAGGTAGCATCATGAAAGACCAGTGTCATTGCAAAGTTTGTCTCATGACAGAATTTATAGGTTCTATTTTTTATTTTCATGATCAGAAAATTCTGAAACTCTACATTTTTGTCTTTTAAAACCACACCACTGAAGTGGACAGCAGCAGATGACTGAACACTAGAATAAAGGTCCGATCATGGGACTGTGGGAAAACTGGAGTTTGGTTCTGCTGGGGAGGAGGGACTTTTCACCTTTAAAAGGAGAGGCATCTTTGCCACCATCATGAGTTTCCCCTCTGCCCCTCCAGGGTGCTTCAGTGGCCAGGAATAACTTCAGGAGCACATGCTGGGTTTGATTTATACACGCAGTCGACACAGCTGGGAGCACATCCTGGTCACAGGGCAGCAGACTGTGACGCCAGCCRCCGAGGCCCCAATCAATCTGCTGTATTTAGGCTCTAACTGTTCATTTTTGTTCATTTTACTTTCTGAATCACGTGTCAATTCTGACTGCAAAAGAAGGCGCAAAGCAGCTCRATTCGCCACGTCCTGTTCGAGGAACTCACGGTTGCCTTTTCCTTTTTAGGTTCTACTTTASTTCTTTCTGTACCAGTCAGCTGTGCTGGACTACACGTTTTCTAAAGCTTTAAACATTCAGAATTTAAAGTGCCTGTGTCATACATATCCTTCAAATATAAAAAGTCAAAGAAAACATCTTTATGTTTAAAAAACTTAGCACAAAACACAATTTTACCTATTTCGTCACATAACTGGTGTATTTTCTTTTGAATTTGGCTCAGCCAAATGGAAACAGGAAGTGACATCAAAGGGGAWCTCTCTGGTMTTTGTTTACTGGAACAATATTATTTGAACTCTGACTCTTCTTCGTCCGCCTCCGATCGCGACTCAAAATATGAAGAAACATGAGATTCTTCTCGACAGTCAGCTGTTGTAGCGATGCTCTGTTCACATGCAGACATTCCCCTTGACATCACTTCCTGTTACTTCACAGGGGAATATCTCAACATGTTCCTCTCAGCGGTCCATCATTTKTTCTGCAGTATTTTATCGATGTTATCTTTTCAAAAATGCATTWATATTTATWACAAAAAWTTGATGCCACAGGCACTTTAAGGGAGTTTGTAACAGAATATTTTTGGATTTTCTGGTGTTTTTAAGTCACCAATGAGTGTCCAACAGCCCAGTGAGAWAAAGCTCATCTATAAAACCATGCAGTATTCCTCCAGCTCTATTTCTTTTCTTTGAAAGTGACCTGAGTGTACTTCGGGGCACGATTATGAGCTGTTTGAAATTGGATGCAGCCTCTGGGAGCGGTAATCTTGACAGAACATGTTGGAAGGATTTTGGGTGTGAGGAATAAATGTTTTCTGATAATAACCGCTGCATGCCTGCAGTCCATTCTACTTGTTCCTCCTTGTTTGGGTGAAACTTTACACGACAGCACAGTGTCACAATGCCAACACAGACAGCTGTAGAATGAGTGATGCTTGTTACTACTTGCCAAGTTATTCAGCCAGTCTTCAYGATCTTCAAAATAAATCTACACAGCCTGTTTGTCCTCTCTGTGGTTCTGTTTACCCATCGTCTCCTTTCTTTTGTTGCAGGGCGGCAACAACGCCGGRCACACAGTGGTGGTCGACTCAATTGAGTATGACTTTCACCTCCTGCCCAGCGGCATCATCAACCCCAAAGTCACTGCCTTCATCGGTGAGTTAAACACTCAAACATATCACAACGCTTCGGTGCTGCTGTTACAGAATCTGTTTTGAAAGCCTGACCGGTTTGACTCGCGTCCAGGCTGCAGGCCCACACCACGTCCACTCATCTGCACTAACTTCATTAGCTAATGGAGCCCTAAAACACTCCCCACATCTTCACTTTAATAGACAGCTGATGCTTAATCACCGTTTTCTCCTTGATATTTGACACGATTGTGCTCCTGTGCAGATTTTAACGCTCAGAGACGTTTCCAGTGTGGGAGTTTCTTTTAGCACAACAAGCACTTCAGCTGATACCGTTTCCACATGTTTTATGTTTGTCACGCCCATATTTATTATTAAGGCAGTTTGGTGGAAGCTGCTAAACCTAAAGCTGAGCTTCACTCATCAACTAGTTTCTATTAGACAAAGGGATTTGCTCTTTATTGTGTGTTATGGAAGGGAATCTGATTACAGATTGATCCATTAATTCACATCAGGCACAAGTCACGGCAGACATAAACACAGGATAAAATGAGTCAGTCTCAAACCCGGTGATTATATTGGCAACATTTCAGCCACAGTTGCTCTTTCTTAAGCACCAGATCTTGCAAAAAACACTGATCGTAATCCTCTGTGGCGTGAAGCTTCRCTGTGTTAAGGTTAAAATTCACGGTGCCTAATCAGTTTTATTTCACCTTTAAAGGGAACAAGTTATACAAAACCCACTTTTTTAGTCATTAAATGCATTTTGTTGTGTACTTGAAGTTTGTAGGAGTGAAGGAAATTGGAATTTAGTCTCTCAGGATGTATGGAAGACCGAAACTGACATAATTAAAAATAAAAGTATAAACAATAATGTTTAAACG
>NW_013952402.1:6144757-6151618 GCF_001266775.1 Austrofundulus limnaeus | reverse complement strand
ACTTGAAGATGCATTTATGCCTTTTTTTTAATGTGTTTTCCCACAAGTCATTTTATTTCCATGTGTCGTTTTTGCATTTTTCTGTCTCCTGTTTTTGCTTTACCTTATTCAAATAAGGTGGGCGGTCCTTCTTGGGTCAGCTCCTCTCCTATTGGTCAACAGAAAGGAAGGAGATTCTACTGTGCATGCCTGCTCTGCCTTTAGYAACTGAAGTTTAGTTATGCAGGGAGCAAAAATACGGTCTGTCACTGAATTGTTAAGGGAAGTTGTTGACCCAAGAAGAATTGCATTTCCACTTTACATAGACTCCAACTTAATGATTTAAATGTGAAAAAGACGGAAATTTAAAAGCTTTGAGCAGATGAGAGTCTGGAACTGTAGATTAAAAAACTCACTAAATCAGAATAATATTGCAAACCTCACTTAGAACAAATCGCTACACAAATACCTTTCCATTTATCTTACTTTACACTGTATAATTAGCATCTTACAAAGCTCTGTCCAAATTTCAAATGACCAGTTTCTTGATATAAACTTGAAGTTTGTTAGTGAGGCTTTTTGTTCTCATAGTGTCATCCTGTACTTTCCTGGCTGTAACCCATTTTCTACCCTTTTTCTACTTAATTTATTCAGTGTAATTACCTCACTGTTTTAATTCATTAAAGCTCAATTAAAAGCTAATTAGTYCGCCGGTGGATCTCTTGAGAGCAGGCATCAATCAGGCCACCTTCACTGGACACAATTATTTTGTTTAGCATCACACTCAGGCTCAGTTACTCATCTTATTTAAGCTCTAACGTGAAATTAGACTTGAGGTCGCTGAAGAAGAACATTATCAACCAGAGAAAATCCTACAAGCATTTACAGGAGATCATTTTAAATATTTTTATTTTTATCAGTATGTAGAGATTTGATTTTAAATCTAAGATACTGATGGTTTTATTCGAGTTCAACTATTTCATGCTGATAGTTTACACTTTTTTACATTTGTGATTAAAAGATGAGCCATTTTTATGGGGAAATCCTTAAAGTACAATTTATGGAATGTGTTCAGTTAGACTTGTTCAGTTTTTTTAAAAGTACAACTGAAAACAGTCATAATCTTATGAACACCTAAATAAAAGTGACCATAATGATTGATGATCAAGCTGAAAACTTAAACGTCAGGTTTCGTCTGCAGGAAATGGTGTCGTGATCCATCTTCCAGGTCTGTTTGAAGAGGCAGAAAAGAACCAACGCAAAGGGAATAGTAAGTTTTTACTCGAGAAAACGTTTTTTTTAAACACTGAAAACGCTGATATTATACCTCTGTGTGTTTAGGCCTAAAGGACTGGGAGAAAAGGTTGATCATCTCAGACAGAGCACATATAGGTAAAGTCCTCTCAGGCCTCTATTTGCTTTTGAGCTGCGTGAAAGCTTGAGTGTGCGCGTAAAGAAATGTGTGTGTGTGTGTGTGTGTGTGTGGACGCGTGAGCCCTGGTTTCTCTGAGGTGCGTGAGAGTGTGTGTCCCCTCTCTCCCTCCTCCGCAGTGTTCGACTTCCACCAGGCAGTCGACGGCGTTCAGGAACAGCAGAGGCAAGAGCAGGCGGGCAAGAAGTAAGAGACCTGCTGCTTCAAAAATGGTTGAGACACAATCGACACACATGCATCTTGCTCACAAACACATGCCTTTAGTTTTGTTTGAAACGGACGGAATCTGAATCACATGAGTCGTTTCGTGTTTAACTAGACATAAATCTTCATTTTTACCGTGGTACACACATAAATATAGTTTGAAAACGTAAATGTTACAGAATTTTAATAGCAACCATTTTCTCCTACAGAAGTCACAGCTTCACAAGTTCCTGAAGTAAGCTTTTGTATTTCTAGTATCTTTTTTTAAAGGCACACCTTCAAATAAAAGCAGTTCAAACAGAAGACAGGAAGCGTTTGGTTTGTTGCATCATTTTGTTGAAGAAATTTTAAGAACTTACTTATTGCAACAGCCTCAAACTCACCCCACGTTTTCTGCCTCATCACATGAACTCAGGGTTTTATTTATTTTTTTACTTTTTTTCAGCCATGAGGTTAAAATTGAATGCTGCAGAAATGTAGTGTTAAAAACACTTCTGTGTTTAAGTTCCTGTTTGCATGGTTATTTTCAGATATGCTGAATTTTACTATAAAATGACTTCTTAAAAAAATGCACACTGGGGAACACTTTGTCGTTATGCTTAAACCGACGTAGAAGATTATTTTGGCATCAGTTCAACTGTTTAACATGGATTAAACAGTTTGAGCATCAAACACAAGATCTTTGTTTATCACCTTGCAATTACCTCTTTGGTTTGTGTTAGCAACATTTCTAATGGACAGATTTGAGGGAAACTTCCAGGAAACAATCATTGCACCGACCAATCAATATGTTTTCTACAGCTGATCTACATCAACCAACATACTGTTAATATATAGTCTGTAACTCAGTTAGTTTTACAGATATTGAGCTAAAATTTGACGTGGTAGTAGCTGAGATTTGTTCATAACACATCTTCTAATATTGACAAGAYTCCGCGTAACATTATTTTCAAAGTTTGTCCAAAACAACCACTAAGATCACAAGATAATCTTAGTCTCGTTCATGAAATGCAGCAGATGGTATTTGTTTCTATAAATAATGCTGAGCCTTTAATTATTATTATTTTTTGTGAGCTTATTTCAGGTGTTTTCAATCAGTTGGTCTCATTAGTACAAAGAGCCAAATATGTCATAAAAAGTAAAAAGAAAAGAAAAACCCACCAGCTGTTTTCGCAGCCCCTCAACAATGCATTAACGTTTTAACCGGAGCCCTTTGAACACATGCTGATCGGGTACTGCGTGTTTTACACCGACTGGTGCTAAAAGTGAAACTCAATAACCACCAGAGGAGCTTTGTCTATTTCTGTTCTGTAGTTTGCATGTTGATTAAGCAAATGTTGCTGCTCCGAGCCATATTCTTAGGAGCAACGTTGAGAGGAAATGCGTGTTTAGCTTGATKCTGTTGTTTCTAAAGACCTCGGCAGCTCAGTCATACGGTCTTTAACCAAAAGAAAAATCCCTGAATGGCGAGGAGGCCATCTCACAGAACATGTTTGAAGGACTTGATGAACGTTGTCACTGTAAAACAGCACATTATGACTTCATATTAATGTTTTTTATCATCTCCACCACCCCCCCCCCCCTTTGCTCCTCTCTAGCCTCGGGACAACAAAGAAAGGGATCGGTCCAGTTTACTCTGCCAAAGCGGAGCGAAGCGGACTCAGGATATGTGATTTGTTGGCAGACTTCAGCCAGTTCTCAGAAAGGTCTGTTCCAGTAACACTGCATTAAATCACTTTGGATTTAAACACACGCGCTTTGTCCATACTTAGCAATGAGTGACTAATCAAAGGTTTATGAGTTATGTTGAAGACATCAGCTGCTGCATGATTTTTTAAAATTTTTTTATTGTTATTATTTGTTCAAAACCATATTTGTGTTTTACTTTACGTCTATGAGGTTCTACAAGTACAAATAGGTTTGAGCGAAATAAAAAAGTGCACACCAAAGAAGGCCTTTATCTAGTTTGAGGGGAGTTATAACTTCGTGGTTGCATCTAGGAGGAAAAGTAGTGAGATGGTAACTTTTTTATCTGTCCCTGCATCACGATGGATAAAAGTATTAATGTTAGGAAATCGACCTGTTATAGGTATAAAGTTCTGGCCCAGCAGTACAAGGCCATGTATCCAACACTGGAGATTGACATCGATGGAGAGCTGGTTAAATTAAAGGTAATTAATAGCAGTAATATTTTTAAGACTTTAATTGTAGTTTTTTAAGCAAAACTCCACTTTTTTTTGATCCAGGACTATGTGGAGCGGCTCAAACCCATGGTGAGGGACGGTGTGCACTACATGTACGAAGCTCTTCACGGACCTGCAAAGAAAATCCTGGTGGAGGGAGCCAACGCAGCACTGCTCGACATAGACTTTGGTCAGTAAACCAGTGTGTCTTAAAAATAAATCACACCTTAGTATTATCTGTAATTTTATTTTTTGCTTACATGAACTCTTTACAAGCATCAGTGCGTCTGCAGCTACCTGGTGATTTGGTCCAGATTATAAGGTTTTCCATTGTATTTTTTTTATTTTATTTTTTTACAAAAGCCTGCTTGGAGCTTAGACAAAAGGGACGGCGGTGAGTTAAACTGTTTCTGACGCACGCGCTCACTGTGTCACCTGACTGCATGAGCACAGAGGCACCGGGTGTCAGCAGTCTGCCAGTCGCTACACCTTCAACCCAGAAACGTTCCCGCGAGAAATCCACGGTGATGGTTTTTCCTTTCAGATAATGACGGGGCTGCAGAACTCACATTCACTGTGAGCACTGACCACATTCAAGACTGTTATCAAAACACAATATTCCTTTTTATAAAAGCAATTCTGGAAAAAAAATTGGGACGATGTGTAAAATGCAAATAAAAACAGAATGCGCAATGATTTGCTAAGTGTGTGTAAATCATTGCATTCAGGTTTTGTTGACATTTTGCACAATTTTTTTCAGAGCTGGGGTTGTTTTTCTGTCTTTCTGAGTCACTGCATTTAACTGGAAAGCATCTCATTGGAGCAGAAGCAGCTGTGCTTCTGAGTCTACAGAAGATTCTTCCAGAAGTCACAGCTAACTAGAACAGTTTATTTTATAAACATATACAGAGAAATCTACTAAGAAGATGAGACTCTGCAACAGGGGTGGTTTTAGGGGCGGGGCCACAGGGGCATCTGATTGCCTCCCTTAAGTGCCCAGAGTGATTATGTAGGATGCAGTTCTATTTCCAAACACTAGAGGCGCTAATGAGTCAAACAGGAAAGTCCAGCTCGTATCAAGCTTACAGAAGTCTTCTTAAGAAGATTTGAAAAATTCTGCAGAAAAAGTCTTTCAGTTGGCAAACGATGGCTGGATTTGCTCAAATACTGTGTGTTTGAGAGTATTTTGTATCTATGTACAGTAAAAAATGCATGTAAAATTGGTAAGGAGAATTTACTGTGCAAGCTTTTTTTAGAATAACTTTTACAAGTGTTTCTGCTGAATGAACTCAAGGAACGATGACTCTGTTGCAGGGACGTATCCGTTCGTGACGTCGTCCAACTGTACGGTGGGCGGGGTGTGCACCGGCCTCGGCATGCCTCCTCAGAACGTCGGAGAGGTTTACGGGGTCGTTAAAGCGTACACCACCAGAGTGGGCATCGGCGCTTTCCCCTCAGAGCAGTGCAACGTAAGAGCACGAAGGCCTTAAATTGAGTTTGTTACAGGGAAAAGAGCGTGTTTTTAAAAGAAACTCCATTTTTTCAGAGAATTACAAAACATTAACCACAAACAAAATGATGAAACACATAATATTTGGTGTAATGACTTGATAGTTCTCAATAAAAATAGCAGTTTGTTGGCAAACAGCACCACCTAGCGAATGTTTTTGGTAAATTCACCTGCTTTTTTTTAGTTCCTAGCTTTATAAACCTTGATTATGATTGTAGTTTAGTTGTTTTAAGTTGCAAGAAGTCTCCTAAAAGAACTGTTTGTCTTTTTATAATTAGGAGATTGGAGACCTGCTTCAGACTCGAGGGAAGGAGGTCGGCGTGACCACAGGCAGGAAACGACGATGCGGTTGGCTGGATCTGGTGCTCATCAAATATGCACACATGATTAATGGCTTCACTGCGTACGTTCATTTTTTTTGTTTGTTTTATTACAGTAATATTTGCATGCAGAAGTGAAGGATATTTGTTCTCTATCTGATCAAGTTATTTTTTATTTAAAAACAAGAGATAAACTTTTCAAATATTTAGATATTTAACTATTTACCCTGAAATACCTAGAACAAATGCAGTATTTTATGTCAACAGCAATGGTTATTTAGTTATTTTAAAGATGACTCTCTTTATTTTCAGATTAGCTCTCACCAAACTTGACATACTCGATGTATTCTCAGAAATCAAAGTGGGCGTAGCGTACAAAATCGATGACAAAATTATACCTTATTTTCCAGGTGAGTAGATAAATGACTCGTTTAGCTCTCTGAGTTTTGTTTAGGAACGTCAGGTCAAACCCCATTTAATATTTAAACACAGTTGCAGTTCTGAGCCGAAGCTCATCCATCTTTATTACCTACTGTGAGATTAATGTTTCCATATTATCCTCCCGTGAATTTATGGCAGCCAATCAGGAGCTGCTGCAGCGCGTTGAGGTTGAGTACGAGACTCTGCCTGGTTGGAAGAGCGACACGTCGGCTGCTAGGAGCTTCGAGGAGCTGCCTGAGAAAGCTCAGAAATACGTACGCTTTATCGAGGAGCATGTAGGAGTGCCTGGTATGATTACACACACACACACACACACACACACACACACACACACACACACACACACACAGCTGCTCACTTATAATATAATCTAATAACAGTGGTGACTAACTAACCATGAGCTTAACAGTGGACGTTATAACGGTGTTAGTTTGTCTCATTGGGCCTCATGAAAGAACATGTTCGTATTCTTATCCTAAATTTCTCTTACTTTTGTTCGTATGAAGGGTTCGTACAAACATGTCACGTCAGATTCAACAAACTCTTCTATCTTCAGGAAAACTTTGTAAATGAATTACACCTGTTCGTATCCAGCTGCTCGTGCACGCGAGAGGAAATTAGCATAATTACCACACCATATAAGGCTGTTTCCTGCCTCACATACAAGTGTCCATTCATGAAAAATGACAGCGAAAACTAAAAAGAAAAACTTTACGAATTCAGAGATTGAAGTCCGTCTGTCAGAGATCCAGAAAAGAAAATCTGTCATTTTTAGCAGGTCAGCTGTGGAAT
>NW_013952402.1:6139558-6144607 GCF_001266775.1 Austrofundulus limnaeus | reverse complement strand
TGTTCAGGTCCATCTTTTTATCTGCTTTTTCCCTTTTTTTTTTTTTTTACCTGATTTTGTTTTTATCTAATAAAACTAAAATACTGTTGCTGCTGTTCTTATTCCATTTATACATAGATTTATAGTTATCAGGTTCATAGAGAGGAGAAACTTCTCTTGTGATCTTAAGTGTTTTTAATGTAATGTATTTTTGAGTAATTTACAAAGTAATAACCAGAAGATATCCCATATAGGGAAAGAAACTTCCATTGTCCAAAACAAATTTCTAAACATTCTTTAAAAAGCAAAAGATTAATGAGAGAATTAACATTTTCTGTGAAAATGCAGCAGGAATGATTAGAGTTTTGCAGGGGAAAAAAAACATTAAAAATGCTGCAATTTGTTGTATAATAGCCAAAATAGCAGAAAAGTAGCTATAAAGTAGCTGAAAAAGCAGAATCTAGAACAAAGAACTAGAAAGAATACATGTTTGCTGAATTAATCAGCTGGAAGAAGTGGCCAAAATTATCACTAAAGCTAAATTAGCGTAAATGCTAACATTAGCTAAGATAGCTAGGAGGTAGCTATACTGTAGAAAACAGCTGAACGAAGCTTAAAAAGTTTAAATTAGCATAGAGAAACTGATTGAAGCACGAAAAAAATGTAATTGATACATACATTTACTGTAATAATACTGAAAAGAGCAGGAAGACAACTGAAAACACAAACAAATTAAGCACAAAGAAGTGAAAACAGAAGAAAAGGTGTAAAGTGCAGGGAAGGTTTAACCATTTGAAAGATTTTAAGGATGTTGAAGACGGCTCACACAATGAGGATTTCTTTTTTCTCAGTCAAATGGATCGGAGTGGGGAAGTCTCGAGAGTCCATGATCCAGCTGTTCTAGACTGAATGGGAGACATGAAGACGACACACGGTGTTGGATCAGACGTACGTTTCAGCCCCCCCAGCTTCCCTGCGCACACAACCTGCCTACCTGTCTCTGCTGTCCAACAGAGACACGTCCACTTCTGTCCTTCACATTTTTACCATCAGACTGACCCATGTTACCGACCTCCATCAGATGGACCACTGTGTTTGAAAAGTTTCCGGCGTCTCCATCAGATTAAAAAAAAAAACATTAAATAACAGCATCTGTTTTTTGATTTGTCTGTTTGATGTAAATGTTTATTTCACACAAACTGAACGACGGCTGCTTCMGATTTTAGAGGAAACGAGGGAACACTGAAACAGACATAGGATACTGTCTTAAAAGAATTATCCATGTGTTTGACTGCGACTTGGTTGATTGTATGCTGTTTGAAATGCTCTGTGCCAGTTTGATGAACCTCAGCACTTTAGATGCTTTGGACTATATCTGCTTTATGTTTCGTTTCTTGCCAGGTTTTCTCAACCTTCATAAAGGGATCCTTTTTTTTTAAAGTACATCTTCTTGTGTTTTTGTCATCCAACTCGTACCCATAAAATGCCTTTCATTGTCTTGTAGTTTATGTAAGCTTCCAATGAATGTAAAATTGAAAAGTTAACACACATCTACCTATTACTGTAAGAATGTTTTAGGTTCAAATTTTACCTTTTTTTTTCTAGAAACAGCACAGAGTTTAGTCCCGACTTCTTTCTACTCATGCATTTATTTTTAATTTTCACATCTTTGCACTTTTAGAATAATGCTCTGATCATGGGAGAAAGATAGTGGTAATGTATGAGCTGATAAATATATTGTTAAATATTTGGCTGTCATTGCTGTTTTGATTTTACAAATGTTTTAATTGGATTTTTGTAAATTAAAAACAAAAAAGCTGATCACTCTTACTACATTTCCAACAGTGCATTGGTCTCTTTTTCTACTATTTTTTTAATGCTGAATCAAAATCTACCAGAAAATATATAATTTCAGGTGTTTTTTATTTATTTGTTTTATGTGTASTGCACATTTGAACTAAAAATCAAAACTACTCAAAATGGTAATTGGGGCGGCTGTGGCAGAGAACAGGTAAGTTGCCGGTTCGATACCCCATTCCAGCTGACACATCACCCCTAATGCCTCTGATRTGTGGCTCATTTTTGTCCAATTCCTACAATTCATATATCAAAACGTTCGGCTCATTAATGCCATGCCTGCTATATCTCCGGGTATTTCAGCTATTTATACCTTTTTTTTTTTTTTAGCTATTTCACTTTTTTAGCTATTTTTTTGCCATTGACTTTGAATGGGACTATGTTTCAACTGCTTTAAACATCTGAAATTCTTCATAATTCTTCACAGCTTTTCACATATTTTGCTTTGGTTATGCTTCCTTTAAATTATTAATGCCATGCCTGCTATATCTCCAGGGATTTCAGCTATTTATACTTTATTTTTTTTTTTAGCTATTTCACTTTTTTAGCTATTTTTTTGCCATTGACTTTGAATGGGACTATGTTTCAACTGCTTTAAACCTCTGAAATTCTTCATAAATCTTCACAGCTTTTCACATATTTTGCTTTGGTTATGCTTCCTTTAAATTTCTTATGCTAATTTTAGCTACTTTTTTGCTAACTTTAGCTGTTTTCTGCTAATTCAGCTAGAGTTCTGCTACTTTCTGCTATACTTCTGCTTTTCTCTGCTATATTTCTGCTTTTTTCTGCTATTTTGTACTTTTTATGCTTCTTACAGTTGCTTTCTGCTAAATTCAGCTATTTTCTACAATTTTAGCTACATTTTAGCTGTTTCTGCTATTTCAGCTAAAGTTCTGCTACTTTCTGCTATTCTTCTGCTATTTTCTACTTTGTTATACTTTTTTTCTGTTAATTTTAGCTATTTATGCTTCTTACAGTTGCTTTCTGCTATACTCAGCTATTTCCTACAAATTCAGCTAAATTTTAGCTGTTTTCTGCTATTTCCGCTATAGTTCTGCTTATTTATGCTATTCTTATGCTTTTTCTACTTTTTTTTTTTACTTTTTTCTGCTACTTTGTGCTATTTATGCTTCTTACAGTTGCTTTCTGCTATATTCAGCTATTTCCTACAAATTCAGCTAAATTTTAGCTGTTTTCTGCTATTTCAGCTATAGTTCTGCTTATTTATGCTATTCATATGCTTTTTCTACTTTTTTTTTTTACTTTTTTCTGCTACTTTGTGCTATTTATGCTTCTTACTGTTGCTTTCTGCTATACTCAGCTATTTTAGCTTTTAGCTTTTTATGCTATTTCAGCTACAGTTCTGCTACTTTTTGCAATTTTTCTGCTTTTTTTCTGCTAATTTGTGCTTTTTATGCTTCTTACAGTTGCTTTCTGCTATATTCAGCTATTTCCTACAAATTCAGCTAAATTTTAGCTGTTTTCTGCTATTTCAGCTATAGTTCTGCTACTTTCTGCTATTCTTCTGCTATTTCAGCTATAGTTCTGCTACTTTCTGCTATTCTTCTGCTATTTCAGCTATAGTTCTGCTACTTTCTGCTATTCTTCTGCTAATTCAGCTAGAGTTCTGCGCATGAGGCATTCACGCTTGCATTTTCGTAGGAAATGCAATTTCTCTAGTTGGCAATGATTTGTCTCCAGAGCTGATTTGTACATGTTAACTTTGTAGAGACCTTATAGTGCTGTGTGAATGGATAAATGAGGACACASACTGTAGTGTGAAGCGCTTTGAGTGTCCTGGTTGAATAAGGTGCTATAATACAAGTACAGTCCATTCACCATTTATYCTACTACTGTACCCAGTCATAAGCAAGTTTGTTTCCTAGTAAATCAGAGGAAAACGCAGACGTCCCAGCTTTTTACCGGCCTTGAACGCATCATTAAATTTGTGAATCTGGACTGTAGCGGTAAGAAAAACYTAAAAGTTCGCAGCAGGTGATTCTATATGCACATATATTTCACTATTGYACTGTATTTTCAGAATAACCCTACTTCTCTAGTTTGAATATATCACAGTATAATTATATTATATTGTAATTTCAACTAATTTATCGACGCAGGACATGAGGCTAATGCTAGCAGCGATGCTAGCCGGGTTGACGGTGGTCTTTCTTCCGGAAAGAAGCAAAGTATCTTAAAGAGGTAAGGAAACCGCTTTTGATAAAGCTTTTAAAAACAGTAATGCTAGGATTGTRTGGTATGTTTGCGTGTGTATATGTGTGTGTGCTTGAGATTTACAGGTTTTCTCAAAACTCCAGCTTACCCTGGTCTCCTGATGTGGATCAGTTCGTTGTGTGGGAGACAAGCCAGACAAATCATTCACAATACTTTTATAGAATAAACATAACAATAACAATGACACGATTTATTCAATTTATCTTTAACAGTTTTCTATTTTACTTTATAAAATATAAATCAAACTAAAACATGTGGTAACTAAGCCTGTATAGAGTTTCAAAATAAACACTAGAGGGCGCCATTTGACTGCAAATGTATGAAAAAATGAAACAAGGGGTTTATTTGGTTTCTTTCTTTATGCTAATTGAAAATACAAATACTTTGGAGTGAAACAAACCAGACAYGCAGCTAAAATTGAAAACACCTGTTCTCTTCCACGCCTTGATTTTCTCCCTCAGACCACAGCTTGCCTTTGACCTCAGCCTCACCTGCAGCTCATTTCCATGTGTTGACCAAACTTCCTCTTCTCATTTGACTGCATCTGAATGAGCCAACCACCCCCCATAAACGCCCCAGATGTGTCTGTCGTGAGCAGAAAAGGATGTTGCATTCATTACAGGAGGTTCCACGTAGGAAAGCTGCCCCTCAAATTGAAATTGTGCTGGCGAGTGAAATGGGTCGGTATGAAGCGAACTCTCACAGAGGCGCCTGGCACTCGGCCTGGTCGTCCTCTGTTTTGTGCGACTGTGYTAATGGGAGGCTGGGTGGCGTCACAGCGGGGCGGAGGGCACCTCTGTCCCAGGATTTGAGTTTGGGGTCTACGCTGCAGCCGGCCACTCCTCCTGCCTAAACTTTTACCATCTCCCCTCCCCCCCACATCTTGTTCAGTTCATTCAGTCCAGTCCAAATGTAATGTCCGTTACCCCACCACCAGCATCTTCACCCTCTCTCTCTCTCTCTCTCTCTCTCTCTCTC
>NW_013952402.1:6136371-6138943 GCF_001266775.1 Austrofundulus limnaeus | reverse complement strand
TTTGCTACATTTAGCTTTAAGCTAGTGCAATGCTACTTTTAATCTTTTAGCTTGTGTTTAGCTATTTTAACTTTTAGATAACATTTAGCTTTTTTAGCTAGTATTTTGCTACATTTAGCTTTAAGATAGTGCGGCGCTACCTTTAATATTTAGCTTGTGTTTAGCTATTTTAACTTTAGATAATGCTTTGCTAATTTTGATTTTAGCTAGTGTTCAGCTATTTTTAACTTTTCTCTATTTTCTGCAACTTTTTTTAGCTAGCATTTTGCTGCMTTTAACTTTAAACTAGTGTTTTTCTACTTTTAATCTTTAGCTAGCGATTAGATATTTTAGGTTTTAGATTATGTTTTGCTACTTTTATTCTTAGGTAGCATTTTGCTAAAATTAGCTTCAAGCTAGTGTATTTCTACTTTATTTCTTTAGCTTGAGTTTAGCTATTGTTTTGCTTGCATTTGACTACTTTTACATTTTAGTTACTCTTTAGTTATTCTACTTTTAGCTTGCATTTGGTTTTATTAAGCTACTGTTTTCATACTTTTAGTTGGTATTTGGAGGCTCTTCAAGCTAACATATTGCTATTAATTTTTACTTAGCTTTAGAGGTTTTTTATGTTTATCTTTTAGCTTTAGCAACACAATATTAACTCCTTCAGCAATTAATTTCCATTCACTTTACAGCATTTTAGCAGAAAATGATAATTTATTATTATTTTTCTAGTTTATTATTGGCATACTGTAATGTTAGCCTGAATCAGCCAAAGTAAAGTGTCTAAAAGTTTACTCCTGATCCACACGCTGACCCTCTACCTCCACTCTGCCGTTTATCTGCAGCTCTGACCTCTCTGTGGAATGCATGGCTGTAAAAAGCCTATAAAGTGGCTTTTGCTCTCTGTCTCTCCTGACCCTCCTTCACCTGCTTCAGCTCTTCTCTCCTTGTTTTTCCACCCCCCAGCCACTCCTTCCTTCCTCCACCCATGAACCATGGCCGCTCTGWAAAACAGCCCAGCAGATGTGTGACGGCCGACGCTTTTCACAGCTGTCAGCTCTCGTGTCAGCTCCTGTTTGGCCTTTAACTCCCCACACTAAGTGTGTGTTCCTGCAATGACCACCAGCAGCTGCGGTACCGACATCAGGGATGAAATCCTACCTTGTTCTTTTTTAACTTGATAAAGTGGAATTCACAACGAAACGGAGGCTCAGCATTCTTTGAGGGAATGCATTTTACATATAAATAGCATTTTCTGCAAAAATGCAGCGCAAGTATAAAAGTTACAAATGCCGAGTCCATTCAGTCATGATACTCCAATTTTTAAAGAAGCTGCTGAAAAACTGATAGAGGAAACTAAAGAGGGAAATTCAACCCRTTCAGTGGCTCATCCAGGTGTTTAGGATTCTGTTAGCAGGTGAAAGGTGTGGAGAATTCCCCACGTGCTGCCTGTGCGACTGAGCCCAGATGTGCGCCCTTGTTTTTTTTTCTGTTTAGATTTTTTTAAATTGTGATCGTCAAACCAGAGATTCCTGTTTGTCAAACATTTACCCGAAGGCAGGAACTGGTTTTATCATTAAACACCAGCTCCAGGTTGAGTCCGAGCGGAAGTTTTATGCGTTCTGTTTGCTCACATTCCTGCACTAAATCATTCCAGCGTGAGCAAATAACATTTTCTCTTGTTGCTCTCACATCTGCTCAGATAGTTGCTGCTAAAATTGACTGACGTAGCAGTTTTTGTGCTCGTTTTTTGCCTTTGCGACAGTATGAGCACCAGCACAGTTTGCTGTGCGATATTTTTTACGAGTTTGCGAAACATCGCTGTAGAGTTGCTAAAGCCCTAATGCTTCTAAATGTAGATGTTTCAAAAGATAATTTCTATGAGCTAGTTTGTTTCGAGCGTATCTTGGCTTTAACTTGATTTAACCTCYTTGTTTCTTTCTGGCATCCATGTCTCTCTCAGCATCTGGCTGCTGTCCCAGACTTCTCTGCTCATCCCTGGCAGCTCTTATCCCTCGCCTGTTGCCCTTTACTGCTGCCCTCCTCTCAGCTAAAAACCTGCTCCTTTCTGCCCTTTTTTTTTGTCACCTAACCAACCTGTGATCTCCGAACCTCGGGCCCCCGTCCTTGATGACACACCCAGGCCCCGGTTTCAGGCTCCCAGAGTTTCCACCTCGTCTCCGAGCCAGCTGCCGTCGCCTTCCCAGCCATCCAGTCCAGCATGAGAAGCCTAGCAGCTGTTGATCAATGGGCAGCCGGGGCCAACGCCTGCCTGTCCCCTCCCTCGACCTCTTACCCTTACCCACACACAGACACACAGAGATGCACACACACTCTCCCCAGGGAGGCAACAGATGGGGGTCAGCCAGAGGAAAGGGGTGTGGTGAGGTACAAAGGGTTGGGTTAGGTGTGTGTGTGTTTTTTCTGTTTGTTTATCAAATAGCTTACTCTCCGATGAGAGATGGATTCACATGTTTTAAAATGTGTGTGTGTGTGTGTGTTCATGCATCTGAAGGGCTGGACATTTGCTCGCCGTGTGTCTCCATTATGGACAGGTGTTGGCGTCAGCAGTGTCCAGACTCGTTTC
>NW_013952402.1:6133163-6135156 GCF_001266775.1 Austrofundulus limnaeus | reverse complement strand
TTGGGGACCAGAAACGCCTTTGGGGACCAGAAACGCCCCTGGGACGTGTCTTTAAACTGATTTTCCTCATGGCAGAGCGTGCCCTGCCCCCTCCCCACATACCCCACCCATGACTCCTGCAGGCTCTCAGGTGAAATTGAAAGTGAAACCTAACTGTCTGCTGAGCTCTCAACATTGGTTCTCACTCAAAGCTCTTTTCAGATTAAAAATACCTTTGAGGAAACGTATTTTCAGATGCCAAGTAAGCTGCATCATAGCACACACACCCCCACCCTTCGTGACAGATGTAGCCACACCGCAGCCACCTCTCTGCTTTTTATGGGCCCAGCTTGTTTTGACTTTAAATATTTGCCCAGAATCTGGGTAGGTTTTTGATGAGGGCGTGACTTTATAACATGATGTATAACTAAAAAAAGGTGACCACACACACACACACACCCCCACCCTTCCCGACAGATGTAGCCACACCGCAGCCACCTCTCTGCTTTTTATGGGCCCAGCTTGTTTTGACTTTAAATATTTGCCCAGAATGTGCTGCTGACACTCTCTCAGTGCAGAGGGAGTTGAAGAGGAGCGACGTACGGTCACAGTATGATTTCCACGCTAGGGTTGGGCGATATTGGCAAAAAAATTAATCACGATTAGCTGATAACGATTAATTTGACGATTAATACCCTGGAGTCCCTGGACACCCTTATGTCCTAGTCACATGACCAATTAAGTGGGAAATATTTGCTCTTCAAAAAAATCTGTTCCAAATAGTCAAAATTACAGACTTCAGGCTATAAATCAAATTTTAAATTGTGTTGATAGATAAATAAATTACAGAATTTTTTTTAAATGTTCATCATATTTGATGCGGAGAGGAGCATTGAGCAGACCAACCAGGGAAAATATCCAGTCAATCTGCCTGGTGGCATTAATCATATTAATTGTCAAGTGCCCAAAAATAATCGATTAATGTTTTTCTGAAGATTAATTGTACACGATACAATTATGCCCATCCCTAATCCACGCTGATGGAAACCCGTACAATAAAAAGTTCACTCACTGTCAAGTAACTAAGTACAAATACTTTATTACTTTACTTAAGTAGAAATTTTGGTTAGTGGAGTAATTTTCAGACTACTTTTTACTTCCACTCCTTACATTTTAATTCAATTATCTGAACTTTCCACTCCTTGCTTTTTAAAAAAAATACAAGAAGTATTTCATTTCTATTTAACTTTGACTTGTTTTTATTCCATCTTTTCATTGTTCAGATTAGGGTTGGGCGTAATCGTATCATGTGCAATTAATCATCAGAAAAACATTAATCGAATGTTTTTTGGCACTTGACAATAAATACGATCAATGCCACCTGGGAGACTGACTGGGGATTATTCGGGTCAATCCGCTCGGTGCTACTCTCCACTTCAAATATGACAAACATTAAAAAAAAAGTTTTGTAATTTTTTTTATTTATCAACACAATTTAAAATTAGATGTATAGCCTGAACCCTGTGATTTTGACACAATTTGGAACAGATTTTTTACGAAGAGCAAATCTTTCCGACTAAATCAGTCATGTGACTAGGACATAAGGGACTCCAGGGGATTAATCGTCAAAATAATCATTATCGGCTAAATACCACAATTAATCGTGATTAAGTTTTTTTGCCAATATTGCCCAACCCTAGTTCAGATACATGGAGTCCTTGGATATAGTGAATTTGATTGTGGTTGGATGAGAAGTGTAAATATAAACCATTCTGACACCTATTGGATTGAACGCACTCCATCACACCAGTGTGACACAAATCACGTCACATTCCAGCAGGACATACTGTGTCCTGAACATACATGTGGCTGAAACAAGTAGTCTAGTCAGTTAATTCCAAATTTTTCAACATTAGCATTTTATTTTAACATTATACTCATTATTGACCTTAGAAGAAAAATGGAGGGGGTTGTGCGCTATAGCAGTGGTTCCCAAACTTTTTATCCTCTGACC
>NW_013952402.1:6131670-6133153 GCF_001266775.1 Austrofundulus limnaeus | reverse complement strand
ACAAAATAACAGTAGCAGAGACCTGTGCCCCCAACTGTTTTTGGAGATAAACATTTGTATCAGGTCAGCTAAACATGGGCATAGTAACAATATTTTTATACTACATTCATCCATTTTAAATATACTAACCTAACGCTTTGTAACAAATAAGGCAAAAATGTAATTAATTCAGGAAATCTTTTCAGGACCCCACTTTGATGTTTCAGGACCCCACTTTGGGTCCCGAACCCAACTTTGGGAAACATTGCGCTATAGAACCCTGTGCCTTAGCTTTTATCCTTAATGGCTTTTTAAAGTGTTCATTACTTTTACTTTTATACTTTAGGTAGTTTTAAAACCAGTACTTTTATACTTTTACTTGAGTAAAAAGCTTGAGTTGATACTTCTACTTCCAAAAAAAATATTTTTAAACCCTAGTATCTATATTTCTACTTAAGTAATGAATGTGAGKACTTTTGACACCTCTGCTGATCTGTGGTTCATTTGTATAAGTCTCCTAAAACATGGCCTTTACCTTTGTGACACAAAACACAATTACAGTAACGTCAAAACGTCTAGTGCTTCAAATCCCCYCCAAAATGATAAAAACGTAACAACTGGACCTCTATTTTGTAGTTTGACGGCGTTTCATTGCTCTGGAGAGCTGTCTCAATTCAGAACTGGAGATTAAACTGCACGGGATGCTCCGTAGTGCAGGATGACAAAGAATAGTGGTTCAAACAAGGCGCTCATTGTGGGTTTTTACACAGCTTCACTTTGGCTTCTCTGCCAGCTGGGTTCTGCATCCAGGAGGAGGAAGAAAGACGAAGCGAGGGGGCTAAAGGAAGACAGAGATATTTGGGCATCAAGGAGAAGAGTGGTGGAGCGCACCTTGTTGTGCCATCTGGGCCGACTCCCCCTACCTCAAATCTCTCTCCTTTCCTCCTCCTCCTCCTGCTTTCAGCCCATTAGGAGGGAGGATTAAGGTGGTGGCAATTGCAAGTTGCTACAGACAGGAGCTTACTCAGCAGTAGATTTAACTGTCCAGGGGAGCAAATCGGGACGAGGAAGCAAAGGGGAGAAACACACGAGATGACTGGAAAAGGTGAGACGATCAGGCCGAACATCAGGAAYGTTCTTGTAACGACGAAAACAAACCTTCACGGCGTCCTCGTCTTTAGAAGTGATTGAACGCCCAACAGATGCTGGTACAGTCACTGCCGAGTCTCCCGCTCCATACCACTAACTCAACCCCCTCCACCCACCTAACAGGCCGAGATGGGGGTGGGGGGGCAGCTATGGATGGCACCCATATGGCCACAGCTGATGGGGGTGATTGTCGGTATTGTTCACTTTGTCAGCGATCCTGGGGTTGCGGGAAAGAGCTAATGATAATGCAGAGTGCAGATGTGCTCCGGAGCAGCCCAGTCGTTAAGAACAACAGCTTGTGTTTTTCTGTGTGTGTGTGTGTGTGTGTGTGTGTGTGTGTGTGTGTGTGTGTGTG
>NW_013952402.1:6126151-6131253 GCF_001266775.1 Austrofundulus limnaeus | reverse complement strand
AGAGAGAGAGAGAGAGAGAGAGAGAGAGAGAGAGAGAGAGAGAATAAGAGTTACAACCACAGCTGCTTGCCAGCCTGTTGGCCTTCTTGTGGAAAAACCTTCTGGAGAGCCGTGCACAAACGCACAACCCTACATGAACGCTCACAGACAGCTGTTTGGGCATTGAACAGTTTAAGCCTTTTTATTGTTTTAAAAATAACCTTCTGATTGATCTATGATGGATTTATGAGCACAAATTTATAAAAACAAACATTTAGAAACTTTAGGAAACACAAGTGAACCTGGAGTCTGAGAGTAAAGTGCTCTGTTTGGAAAAAAAATAAAAGAACAAAAAGGTTTTTTTTATATATAAGACAAAACTTAGTTGTTGAGAGCTTTAAAAGTAAGTTTTTAAACATCTAATTTATATTTTACAAGACTCTAATCTTCTTCAGATCAGTACGYTTTGGTACATTTTTTCTAACATCAGTTTGTCTCCAGATGTCCTGAACTGAAGGCTTCCATCGCTGAGCTGCTGGTTCTGCTGTGCCACCTCCAGCCTCTACACTCTGGAGGATCCTGTCCCATTTCTCCCCGTCTTCACAAGGTGCTTCAGATCAAAATGCCAAAACTTTCTCTCTGTGGTAACCTCAATACACACTCTACATTCTTYCAGAAGATTTCTGTTGAGCCTCYGCGTGTTTTATTACACCAGTGTGTCAAAATTTGACCATTGTGGCACCGTCTTTAGCAGAAACCTGCCAAAAGAGTTGCGCTTTATTCTGTCCGACAGCTTGCCCGTGTATACTGATGACACACTAGATGTGTAGACTTGAAAATGGTTGTAGTCAATCCATGATGTGACCCTCTACCACAGTTTTTACTTTTTGCATCTGCTGCAAACATTTTTGTTTGGATTTAAAAAAACACCAGGTTTTTCATATTGAATTACTTTGATATTTGTTTAAAATTTCAGCTTTTTATCAAGCTGAAAATCTTCTTTGTTGCAGGGTTTTGCTAACAGTTAGAAAACCYTGTGAGCCATGGTTTTATATATAAGCTCCCATTACTAACAGCTGCACCTGTTTGCAGCCAAACTCAAGTCCAGGTAAAGAAATCAGTAAAAAACAAGCTCATAGTGTAGCCATTAGATGTGATTAGTGGGTATCAGAGGTAACAGGCTCAGATGTGAAGCACTAAACTGGGTCACAAGAGAGTGTAGATCTGAGATGATGTTTATATTACACATAGCTGGTTGACTCTTCAAAGTACTTTATGTATACTTTTACTCAATATGATCATTTCTAAATTCATCKTTCTTAATGTGAAAATGTCTCAGAGTTTGTTTCACAACTGGATGTGCTCCTGATAAAAGGCACTTCTCTGCTCAGACATTTCCGTGCGAAGCTCTTCTTGTTGCCTTCCCTTTGGATGAACCAGTTTCTGCAGATCAGTGAACTGAAAACCATAAGGATCAGTTGCTGTTTGTCTATGTGTGTCATCTCTGCGATACACTGGTGACCTGTTTAAGTTGTTTTCACCCCTCAGTCTGGGAAAGGAACCACCTGCAGGTAACCTCGGACAACGTGACTATCGCAAGCAATTACATACCCAAGTCCCACCAATGACTAAACCATAAAGAGAGTTATTTTTTCACTCTCTGGTTGGTTGTAAAGAACAAAAATATTAAGTGAGCATTACTAAATGTAATTAACTGATTAAGATCTGATTAAAAATAGTTTTATATCTGCAGTTCATTGGTTCCATTCACACACTGAGGGTGATTTTCATATTATTACCGAAATCTTTGTTATATTATAGTATTATTGTGTGTAGCCTATTATTTTTTATTGATTCAAGAAGGTCGCCACAGCTCATCATGACAGAGGTAGATTAGAGCAATCTAACCACTGATAATCTTGGGGTGGCACACCATTACCCAAAGCAATGAGAAAAAGTATTTTTGGGAAATTAACACACATTAGCAGAAACTAAAAAATCTACGGTAATCTGTGTTTTTGGTTCATTATTTCATCAGTTTTTTAATGAAGCCCAAAAGCAACTGCCTACCTTTGGTGTTAATTTAGCCTCTGATAAGTCTACATAGTTGAATTTGCACAATTAGACTCTTTTACACAACACAAAACACGGAACAAGAATAGATCACCATTTAGAAACACCAATAGACCCACTGAATCACATTGACAGATCATGTTCAAATGAGAGACCAAATTATATTCAGACTTTACAGACATGTAGAGTTTACCATGCATAACTCACATCTGGTCTATTCCGGAGATCCAGGAAATTGATGTAGAATCTCACGTGACCCACAGCTTTACCAGAGTCAAGTTCCTTCCTGGATGTGGATGGAGATGTCACAATAAACAAGGAAGTAAACAGTTCTTAAAATGTAAAACATTACGTGTTTATACTGTTGGAGTGAGGTACACATTAAATAGAGCCTTGTTGATTCTCTCACTTTTTAAAGTAAATAATTATAATCGACCACGAAGTATAAAATAAAAGACTATCTAAAATTTAGTTAATCAGTCACAAAATATCCTTCAATATTTCTCGGCCAGGTCTGAACCAGAGCTTGCGCTAAACTTTTTCACTGTCTGTCATTTTAATTAACAGGGTCAGAAAAAAATCCTTTCATAATCTACGGTATTTTTAACATTCAGTAGCATTTATTTTAATAATAAATAAAGTCCAAACAAGCTAAACAGATAATCCACGTTAACCAGATGAACACGTTACGTTGTCTCTGCAATAACAAAAAACACTGACTGTGGTCTCAATAACRTATAAACAAATTAAATGATTGCATTTAAAATATAAAGGTATCATCTAACCTCCTTGCTGCCACTTGCTCACTTTGTAGTTGCAGAGGGCTGATTACTTGTTTGTCTTTCATCTTGCACTGCACCAGTCCCTCTTTTTTCACCTCTTTTATCAACACCATTATTGGGCTTTTTGAAGAAACTTCGGACACTAAGCTGCCGTGACATATCCGAGTGAAACCATCGAGGTTGTGCGAAAACAAGTAAACAGCTAATTAATATGCTAACTCACCACCAAGTAGTCAGGGGTGTTAGTAATCTGTGAAAATAAAGGATGCCCTTCAGGTTTTTCCATCGCCGTTTAAAAAAAATGGAGAAACATGGAAAATATTGAGTTAAGGCAACCCCTGGTCTGAACACTCACACAGTCGTCCAGTTGTGATTGGATCGACCAGAAGTCAGGTCTGAAACTGAGCTACTTTGTCTACTATGCTACCTTTGCTTCGAATAGTCACTATTTTGATACATGCAGTCCTTCATACAACCACTAGAGTTTGTAGTTTCTTCAAATGTGATTACTTTCCTGCAACAAACATTGTGACCCACACCAAAGCCGAGTTAGTTAGCAACAGTTTTACTGTGGCAACTGGAATGTTGTGGTAGGCTACAGAGAAACTGATTTATCAAACGACTGGTCTGCTGATTTTGTTTCCTTTTCTGGCCTCTTCTTCTCTTATCCACTCCCTCTTCCCTACTCCTTCCCTACCACCATACAGATGGTCCCAAGCTGCCTTCAATAATCCAATGCACAGCCATGCCAGTACACCCCAGGCTACACCCCTGATGCTACACTACTCACACACTCACAGACAATGCCAGTTCCCTAGGCAGGACCCCTGTCTTTCTGGCCCAGATTGGATCAGTGTGGTTCAGCATGGAGCCGTAACACTGGGCCTCAGGGCTCTACATGAGCCTGCAGGGTCCCACGTTGGCCTCAAGTAGCTGGGGCGACAATGGAAAACAGCTCAGAGGCTTGTACTTGTTATCTTTTGATGATGAATGCTATTATTATTACACAAGCTGGAACAGCCACATGTTATTAGTTTAAGCTTGGTTGTGTAAAGGCGCTGAGGAGGTGACAGACAAAGACAAAGGACAAATGAATCTGAACAGGGACGGGGACCGAATCAGATTATATAAACCTTTTTGATAGACAAAAAAAGTGATTGAGAACAGAGGAACGAGGAGTTTGAAGGAAGGTGCCGGATGACAGAAAAGGTAGTTGGAGGTAAATACAGAAACAGGAGGGATGGAAAAGGAGGATGAGCGTGCAGAAGGAGGGATGGACGGAGTGCGGCGGATGGGGGAGGGATGAAAGAAGGGATGGAAGGAGGAATGCGACAGATGGGTCGTGCCTGGCCAGAGCTGGGAGGGAGCGGAGAGGTTGGCATCACAGGGTGAGAGAACACACACAAACACACACACACATGTGAGCTACTTAACTCCTCTCGTGCACGTTCTCTGCTGTCAGGAGTGTTTTCAGTGTCTTTTCTTGTGTCAAGAAAACGTCAGCCTTATGATAAATAGACAAATAAATGGTGCAGCGGACATGTCTCAACATATTGTTTGCATAAATTTATTTTCTCCTCCTGCAGTCATTTTGTCTGTTGGCAGTCAGATCTAACAGTCCAGTTAGTAATTTGTACTTCCACATCAGAATTCCTCAAAGTTCATGATGGTTATTTAAAGTCAGAAGAGTCAACAAGGCTTCTTAGAGTTAGGTCTCTGAAGCCTCGGGGTATTTATATAGCACACTACATTTACTCTTATTAATTATTATTTAAATGAAAAACCGACCTTTTAAGTCAATTTTTTAAATGAAATTATCTTGTGCCAAGAGAAAACAGTGTTATAGCCAATTTGGTTCAACCTTGTTTAAGACCTTATGGATGATCTCATTCGATATTGTGAGATCTGAAGAGATGTGTTAGCACTAAGGGTATGACTATCAGCTATTACCATGGCTTGGAGTCTTCCCAGAGGAGCTGGTGAAGGTGATGGTGGAAAGACATGTCTGGACCTCCCTGCTCAAGTAGCTGCCACTTGCGACCTGAGTCCAAAATAAGCAGATGATGATGGATGGATGGATGGGTGGGTGGGTGGATGGATGGATGGATGATGGATGGATGGATGGGTGGGTGGGTGGATGGATGGATGGATGGATGGATAGATAGATGAATGGTTGATGGATGGATGGATGATGGATAAATGAATGGTTTATGGATGGATGGATGGATGGATGGATGGATGGATGGATGGATGGATGGATGGATGGAT
>NW_013952402.1:6124967-6126029 GCF_001266775.1 Austrofundulus limnaeus | reverse complement strand
GATAGATAGATAGATAGATAGATAGATAGATAGATAGATAGATAGATAGATAGATAGATAGATAGATAGATAGATAGATGAATGATTGATGAATGGGTGGATGGATGAATGGATAGATGAATGGTTGATGGATGATGGATAGATGAGTGGTTGATGGATGATGGATAGATGAATGGTTGATGGATGATGGATAGATGAGTGGTTGATGGATGATGGATAGATGAATGGTTGATGGATGATGGATAGATGAATGGTTGATGGATGGTGGATGGATGGATGGATGTGTGGATGGATAAATGGATGGATAGATGAATGGTTGATGGACGAATGGATGGATGGATGGATGGATGATGGATGGAGGGATGGTTGATTAGGTGTGTGGATGGATAGATGAATGGTTGATGGATGCATGGATGGATGAATGAATGGATGGATGGATGGATGGATGGATGATTGATGGTTGATGGATGGATATGTGGATGGATATGTGGATGGATGAATGGTTGATGGATGGATGAATGGTTGATGGGTGGATGAATGGTTGATGGGTGGATGAATGGACGAATGACTTCAATCCTCATCTTATTTTTTAATAATTTAATAATTCATCATTTTAATCTCTGGCATATAAGGCAGCAGGTGACATGCACTCTTTCAATGATTTTTCACATTTTTACCTCAGTGTTTTTTATTTTAATTTCCGGTGAACATCTGGACTGTTACCTGCTGCTGGTTCACCAGGTGTTTAGTCCACAGGTGACCTGTATGAGCTAAGACCTGATGCTGCCTTTTTCTTTGTAGCTTCTAAATGTTAAACATTGAAGTGTCAGTTAAAGATGGATGTGTGTCACTCACAGCACAGCTTTGTGTTGCTGATTTAAAAAACGTTGTGACAGTTTAAATCTTAGCACAACACAGCACGCTAACTACTGCTCACATGCTGTATATATGAGTGTGTCTGTGTGCTTATACATGTGTAAAACACAGCGGGCAGGTGCACCAGATGTCTACACACACACACACACACACACACACACACACACACACACACACACACACACA
>NW_013952402.1:6123246-6124957 GCF_001266775.1 Austrofundulus limnaeus | reverse complement strand
GTGTGTGTGTGTGTGTGTGTGTGTGTGTGTGTGTGAAGGGGAGACTCTCACAGAAACTCAAGTTCGAGTTGCGTTATCTTTTGTTTCCAGGAAAAAAGAGGGAGGAGAAGGTGGAGTGGGTGGCTTGCTGGGACTCTGTGTCTTCTGATTTTCCCAAAAAAAAAAAAAAAAAAAAAAATCCCACCCCCTCCTCTCAAACCCCACCACCCACAAGAACCCCTGCCCCAGCCAGCGCAGTACCACTGTATTGTCTGCTTGCAGGCGTGCTGCTTGTTGCTTTGCCTTCTGTCCTGCTGTGCTGAGTGCTCAACAAAGGAGCTCTTTTAAATATGTAGACAATCCTGGATCACTTGCACGCACGCACGCACGCACGCACACACACACACACACTTTTGTTTCTCTCTCCATCAATTCTTCCCAGGCTAGACCTGGCCTGGGAACGTTTCCTTTTTTTTTTTTTTTCACGGAGAATCAACAAGTCTCAGACATAAAAAGGATACAGGAGGGCCTTTTCTCTGTGTTTGTGCGGCACACGCTTTGACTGAACGCTTTGTGGCGTGACTAAAAGCTGGAATCCTGTTCGTCACGGTTCTTTGTTCTTACTGTACATTTAACCGCCATCTTTAAAAAAAAGAAAACACACAAAGAAAAAATACAAAGGTAGACACTTTAAGGTGATGAGAACATCTGTCTTGGGCTGATTTTTTTTTCTTACACATATATGCATCACTTTAAGGGAGGGTTTATGAAGGCAAAAACGTCAAGACGTCTCCACATGTCCACACGACTCGCTCTTCTTTATCTCCTCCTCCCGGTGGTACCGGGGAGCACCTCCCTGGCAGCTTGGCAGAGTCGGCTCCCCTCACGCGATGCAGCGGGGTGCAGGGGCCTGGGCCCCAGACAGGAGCCCAAGCTGGTCTCAGCCTCCCAACATGTTGAGCTGGCCCGCCTTGGGCACAGCCAAATGGTTCTGCAGCTGCCCCTTTGTCCGGCTTCCTTAAGTAAACAAAGGACAGAAACAAATTAATGACCTACATTCACAGCAAACCTCGCGGAGACAGAGAGAGAGCGGTTGTCTGCAAGCAGATGTTCACTTCCAACGCTGCAGACTGCAATTAATGATCAGYGAGCAGCGCGAAATCAAAGAGAGGATTCTGCACTTGAACTGATGTCTGAAAGGGTTTCAGGTAGTCCTAACATGAAGCGAAACTTTGGTTGCATCATTTTGACATCAAAACACTTTAAAAGTAAACTAAAATAGTGGAAATGTTGCCCGAACAGCGACAAATCTTTACCCTCCAGTAAGTTTCTTGGACCGATATTAGACGTCCATCAGACAGAGGACAATGCCATAAAGATTAGTAGTGAGCTTATCGTGTGTGAGTGTGTGTGTGTGTGTGTGTGTGTGTTGGGGGCTTACTGAAGAGACCATCTGTGGCCTAATGAACGCTGCTCCTTGGCCTGTGTGTGCCGGGGCTTTTAGTGCATCTGTAAGAGCAGGTTTACTGAGCAGCAAGACATTAGCTAAAGCTGATTTCTTTACTGGAAACCTGTGCTTCAAGACCTTTTGGAAGGAAGCTGTGTGTGTGTTTGTGCCCTTGTTTTTGCTACTTGGTGGGGACGATTTTTCAGGAAAATGCAGCCTCGTGGGGACCGGGTACGCCTTGTGGGGACCAAAGCCTTGTCCCCACGACTTCGGAGGCTGATTTTG
>NW_013952402.1:6114968-6122253 GCF_001266775.1 Austrofundulus limnaeus | reverse complement strand
TGTGTGTGTGTGTGTGTGTGTGTGTGTGTGTGTCTATGTGTCTGTGTGTGTCTATGTGTCTGTGTGTGTCTGCACATGTGAGCAGAAAAGCAATAAAAAACGGATTGAAAATATGTGACTGTTTCATCCTACCTGCAGCTGCAAACTAAAGACAAAGCAGAAGGGGGAAAAAGCAGCTTTTGATCATGTTTTTACAGCAAGTTTTTCTTCAGGTTTAGTTTTATTTTCCTGCTTGAATCTAAGAAAATTAAAGGCCTTCATCTACATTTTTACAGACATTTCAAGTACAAAAATCAGACCCTCTTCGCATCTTATCACACTGATTAATAATGACCAGGAGTTGTATCTGTTAAGATGTGTATTACACACATTTAACATTTCAGGTGGTGTATATGGACTAATATGAAGATGTGTTATTTCAGAGTTAGTACAACTTTGTTTTCACCTGATTTTCTACTTTCCACCTCTGGAGGTCGCTGTAGATCCCAGGTTCTACTTTTCAGTGAAGCTTTGGTGTAATTACATTTTGATAATAAGCATCAATAATTAAACAACTGGAAAYTTATTTTATGTGTTCACTCATTAAATAAAACAACAGCCTTTAACTAAAAAAATAAAAAAGATTCTTAAACATGTAAAGCGAAGAAGAAAGTAATTCTAAACGTGGTACATATCTGATTTGTACCAAGCCACTCATTTTGCTCACTTGTTCATGCAAAATAGTTGACTGGTTGTTTTAATGTTTTGCTTCCTGGAACACAAAGTCCTGAAGAAAATGGAAAATATTTTAGTAAAAATCATTGGCTTGTGCTTAAATGTCATCATCCTATAGTGTTGTAGTCAAGACCATCTAAGCCGAGTCCAAGTCAAGACCAACACCAGAGTGTATCGAGACCAAGAAAAGACCAAGACTTTTAGGGCCTGGACCAAGTCCAAGACCAGAAAAAAACAAAACAAACAAAAAAAAAAACATAATTAGCAATGAATCACACTTAGATTTGAATCGGTATGTTTTACATCCAATAAAAGCAAGGACATTAACATGTAAAATACCATATTCTTGCAATTTTGTGATATTTCCACAGTTGTGGTCTTGGTCCACAGTCCTCAATGTCCATAACTGAGACAAGACCACCCTACTGTAGCTTCATAGGTCCTGCCACTCCTTATATTTAAATGTTTTAAAAGATAAAAACAAAACTCTTTAGTGCATCAGGTAAAAATGTGTTGATAATGCTCCACTAAGATGCTAAATTAATGTTATTGGGCATTTGGGATACTTTTAGGGGATTCTTTATTAGGAAAAAAAAGTTTATTTCCCTCAGAATGGAAACTATATCCACCACAGTTAATCAATGTTATATAAACATTAATATAACTCAGTCATTTTTACAGATATCGAGCTAACATTTAGTGTGGTAGCAGCCAAGAGTCATCTCCAACGTATACATCAAGCACTAATAGATTACATGAGATTTTTATTTCAAACTTTGGCATCTAATACAGCGAGTAATATGCAACCCTGCAAGGAAATCTATAGTCTTTAAAAYCATCAAATCCAAGTTTTCCTAATCATTTTGTCTTGTTTCTTTTGTAAAAACACAGCACACAGTTTTCTACATGTCCTGGTCTTGATTCTGACCTTTAAATTGTCAGTAAATTTTCTGCTCTGAATCCAAATGAGCTCCAGCCAAAAATGTTAATCTGCAGACACGTCTCATCTGATAAATTGTTCTGCTCAGTTTCCAAACAGCGGGAGGTTGAAGTAATCAAAAAAAAGGAGATCACTAGAGTTCAAAGCAAACATCATCATTTCTCATCTTCTAACAATCTCCAGGCAGCTCTGAGTCAAACACAGAGAGCAGAGCCTCCTCTAACAGACTCGGCCCTTGTGTCAGACTGCTGCCTGTCTGTTTAAAAGCATCCCAAAATCTGCAGCAGCTTCCCTCATCATATCCATAATGGGGGTGTGCAAGAGGGGATGCACTCTGGGAGACTCTGGCTGGCAGACAGAACGAAAAGAGGAGCTAGAAAGAAGGGTAGACAGATGTTTGAATSTCTGCCCTGGGGCGTATGAGATTAATCAATCCTCCAAGGTTTAAACAGAAACAGAGAGGTGTGAGATACTAACTGCCAGTTTAAATAAAATTGACTTTACATATTGAAACTTTTTCTTCTTGCAGAGGTTTGGAGCAAAGCCATTCCAGCTCCCAGAGCCAAGCTGCCCGAGCAAGAAGTCTGTTCTAGATATATCATATATATAAAAAAAACATGAATTATACACACATTATGTTCACACCTCTCCTCTCAAGCTGGGTGGTGTGAAAACATCATCATTGTGTTTTAATATATTTAGGCTCTAAACAGGCCTGTAGCCAACAAACACGCCCGCAACTTCTGTTTGTTGCTGTTCTGTTAAATTAAAMCAGAGCCAACTGCAGAAGTTGCAGTTTCTGCAAAAATGCAGTGAAACCTGAATGCTGAATTACTTAGCCAAAAACTGCAGAAACAGCCGAAGCTGTTTTTAAACATGAAAGAAGTTGAACACTAAAAGCTAAATGTAGCAAAACACTTGCCAAAATCTTAAAGTAACAAAAAAGCTAGCTAAAAGCAGCATGATGGTAGCTTGAAGCTAAAATTCAGGAGGTTCTTTTAAGAACTAAAAACTTGCTAAAAGCTAAGAAAGAAGATGGGTGGTTAAAAGTAGCAAAAGGTTATTTAAAAAAATAAAAGTATCACAAGGCTAGATAAAAGTTAAAAGCAGCTAAATGCTAAAGATAGGTAAAGGCATCAAAAATTAGCTAAAAGCTAAAAGAAACAAAAGGCTAGATAAAAACTAAAAGTAGCTAAATGCTAAAGATAGGTAAAGGCATCAAAAATTAGCCAAAAGAAACAAAAGGCAAGCTAAATTATTTTGCTAAAAACTAAGATAGTACAATGGTAGTTAAAAGTACCAAAAGTGGTCTAAAATACAAAAGTAGCAAAAGGATAAAAAACATTAAAAAATAACTAAATGCATCAAAAGCTTGTTAAAAGCTAAAAGCAACAAGAGACTTGTTAAAAGCTAAGATAGGGATGTTAAAAGTAGCAAAAGTTATCTAAAATATAAAAGTAGCTGACAACTAAATAAAAGAAGCTGAATGCTAAAGAAAATGTCGAAAAGATAGCTTAAAACATTTAAATGCAAAGTTAGTTCAAGCATAACGCTACATCAAAGCTAAAAGTAGCATTAGGTGACAAAAAGAGTTTAAGTATGCTGAAACAGATTTCACAAARAACTTCTTTTGGAAGGAATTAGAGTATTTCATTATTTTGTATTTTTGTATGGAAATACTTTCAAATTAAGTCAAAAACTATATAGGTTACAAAACCAAAAGTCAAAATACCCAACTCCTTCATGAGCTTAACATTTTGATATACAGCGGGTAAAATAAGTATTGAACACGTCACCATTTTTCTCAGTAATTATATTACTAGAGGTGCTAATGACATGAAATTTTCACCAGATGTCGGTAACAACCCAAGTGATCCATACATACAAAGAAATCAAACCATAAATGTCCAGAAATGAAGTTATTTGTAATAATGTGGAATGGCACAGGGAAAAAGTATTGAACACATTTACTGAAATTTATCTAATACTTTGTACAAAAGTCTTTGTTGTCAATGACAGCTTCAAGACGCCTCCTGTATGGAGAAACTAGTGGCATGCATTGCTCAGGTGTGATTTTGGCCCATTCTTCCACACAAACAGTCTTCAGATCTTGAAGGTTTTGTGGACCTCTTCTATGAACTCTGATCTTTAGTTCTTTCCATAGATTTTCTGTTGGATTCAGGTCAGGTGATTGGCTGGGCCATTCCAGCAGCTTTAGTTTCTTTCTCTGAAACCAACTGAGAGTTTCCTTGACTTTGTGTTTGGGCTCATTGTCTTGCTGAAATGTCCAGCCACGTTTCATCTTCATCATCCTGGTAGATGGAAGCAGATTTTTATCAAGAATGTCTCTGTACATTTTTCCATTCATCCTTCCTTCAATTATTTGAAGTTTGCCAGTACCATATGCTGAAAAACAGCCCCACACCATGATGTTTCCACCTCCAAACTTCACTGTTGTTATGGTGTGTTTGGGCTGATGTGCAGTGCCATTTGTCCTCCAAACATGATGTGTATTATGACATCCAAACAGTTCAATGTTGGTCTCATCTGACCAGACTATATTCTCCTAGTATTACACAGTCTTGTCTAAATGTTGTGCAGCAAACTTTAAAGGAGCTTCAACATGCTGTTTCTTCAGCAGTGGAGTCTTGCGTGGTGAGCGTGCATACAGGCCATGGTGGTTCAGTGCATTACTTATTGTTTTCTTTGAAACAATCGTACCTGCTAATTCCAGGTCTTTCTGAAGCTCTCCACAAGTGGTCCTTGGCTCTTGGACAACTCTTCTGATCATTCTTTTCACTCCTCTGTCAGAAATCTTGCGAGGAGCACCTGGTCGTGGTCGGTTTATGGTGAAATAATGTTCTTTCCACTTCTGAATTATGGCCCCAACAGTGCTCACTGGAACCTTCAGAAGTTTAGACATTCTTCTGTAACCGATGCCATCATTATGCTTTGCAACAATAAGGTTGTGAAGGTCTTGAGAGAGCTCTTTACTTTTACCCATCATCAGATGGTTCTTGTGTGATACCTGGCCATCATTTGGGACTGAACCAGCTGATATTAACTTGCACTGACAAGGGGCAGGCTTGCTTTCTAATTACTGAGAGAGTTCAGCTGGTGTCTTGTCTTTCCATGCCTTTTTACACGTCCCTTTCTTCATGTGTTCAATACTTTTTCCCTGTGCCATTCCACATTATTACAAATAACTTAATTTCTGGACATTTATTGTTTGATTTCTTTGTACATATGGATCACTTGGGTTGTTACCGACATCTGGTGAAAATTTCATGTCATTAGCACCTCTAGTAATATATTTACTGAGAAAAATGGTGACGTGTTCAATACTTATTTTACCCAGTGTACTGTATGAATGGCTAAAATACCACAAAGTAGTTGGATTGCAAAAACTGTACAGAAAWATAAAAAATGTATCAGGAAAACAATAGTGTGAATTCTAAATCACAATGGTAGATTTGACATAAACACGGCKAGGGAAATCCTGTTAACTCAAARCAACAGAGCCAACACAAACTTTTTGTCAGCGTCAGGAAGCTCGGATCAGCTGACGGTGGTATAAGGTCTGTCCATGCAGTTAAATGATGATCATCTGGTCCAGCRTGCGGCTGCTGTTGTAGGAGGCCTGGATCGCAGCCATTTTGACTGAGTGTAAAATATTCATGGACTATCAATGGTCGCCCATCTGACTGGCTGGGGAACAGCTGTTGGGTCCCCATGCCTCTAGAGGTGCAGCATCTGTCCATTTGAGGAGAGCAAATGTGTGTTTGTGTGAGTTCATGCTGGCATTTACATGTGTGTGTGCCTTTTCTAGACACGCATGTGTGTGTGTGAGGGCACAGGTTGTGGTGCGTGTGTGTGTTCACGTCTCAGGGGGAGCAGACATTAGGAGGAACAACTGTGTATTTAACTTGCTTATCTCCTCCAGATGGTGGAGAATCATTTTAGAGATGATCAAATAGCAAGTCTCAATTTTATCAGGATCCGGAAGCTGTCAATCAAACATCTCGCTCATATACAGACACATATATATAAGGTGAGCAGCACATTATGCAGTCACCTCCTCTGTGTGTGCGTGATGTGTTAAAGGGAACGTTTCTATTTCACATGAAAAGCCGAAGCCGCTATATGTGTATTTTTCTCTGTCAGCATCAGCACATCACAGCTTTGTGTGTGTGTGTGTGTGTTTGTGTGTGTGTGCAGCTTTGGCTGTGGTTGCATGATGGACATCTGGAAGCTAAATTGGTTAATGGCGCCTCCAAGCCAACAGCCAGCCGGCCGTCTTCTCGCTGAGATAAAAGAGTATATGTGTGTGTGTTGGTAAAATGAGGAGGTGGGCTCAATTTTTGGAGGATTCTACATCTGGCCACAAAAGAAAAAAAAAGAAAAAACTTGCTGGACAATTGGGAGGTTTTTACCTTCCAGATTCGTGTGAATGTGTGTTATCTTCAAAATGCACTCGAACATAAAATCAGATTTGTTTGTCCTGACAAGCAAATAGCTAAGAGTGGGGCATGAGAACGTAGCACACCACTCTCTGTTWTTATATGGAGCTGTTTCCTGCCCGTCAGAAAATAGAATAGGTGGTTCTGTCCCAGCTTACCACCATCACATGTCATAGTGTACAGAGGTTGATTGAAACTTTGAACAAACACAGAGAAATAAACCAACAGTTTATTTGGTTACAGTTTTATGGTTACCGTTTAGGAGAATCTAAATGAAGATTATGGGAGGTAGATGACATAATAAACAGCACAAAAACTAAGGAAGTTTGTGTTTGGTAGAGTATTTCTTTGTTGTGACGATGCTTCTTGGTAATAAATCTTAAWCTGTTGGAAAACCTGTCGATGTCTCTTTTAAATGGCGCCACATTTGTAAGATGCATGCATTTGTGGGATGAGCAGTAGAGCTGAGTWTGTGGGTTGTGCWCAAAAAGAGTGCCAGATCTTCTCTCCCRAACAGCTTATTCTGCCTTTGACTTKTTTGATGTTTGGTGGACGGGATGATGTGACAAACAGGAGCCTCAGCAGAGTGTGGAAGAACCATACACAGCCACAACAGCCTGGTACATCCTTCTCATGCTGGTCACACACTRCTATGGGATGGCATCCCATTCTTCAACCATGTGTCACAAGTCAGCCAACGTGGCTGTGTTGGCCCCTCTGGCACCATCAGCACACCCAAGCTGATCCCACAAGCATTCGATGGATTTGAGGTCAGGAATGCTGGGAGGCTATTCCATCCCCTCCACTTCCAAATTCTGGAGGTGGTCTCTGTAGGGCCGAGTGTTAAGGAGTCCAGTCCTAGACTAGGGGTGCACATATAAACCCAAGTATCAATACTATCAATACCAAGGTAAGTATCATATCTGATGCTAGTGTGATGAGATTGTTTTTTTGTTTACATTTTATTTGCACTCGAAACTAAAGTCATAGGGCAGAGTCAACAGGTTGTTTGGGGTTAGTCATTAGCTCTCTTCACCATCCCTGCTTGCAATGGAAGGTATTTTTTAGGGATGCACCGATATGAAAATTTCAGCCGCTATCAATAAATGATATAATTATTGCTGCTATGGCCGATAACAGATTTTTACTGATATTACACAAACACACAAAT
>NW_013952402.1:6112524-6114526 GCF_001266775.1 Austrofundulus limnaeus | reverse complement strand
TTGTTTATACTGTTAAATAATTTAATTTTGTTGTAGTCAGTTAATACAAAACATGTTTATTTGCCTAAAATTTTGTCCTGTGTTTTATCATAATTGACTAAAGGGAAAATCACAAAATTATTCAATGAACATGACGAGCATCTGTACTGTATTTACATGGTATCGGATCGATACTAAACTTCCCCTGTTCCATTCTGTGGAGATATGGGATTGCCTCTGGTTGAAGAGTTCCATCTTTATATCTCTCTGCAGTGAGATAGCCAATCAGGCACCTGATTGGCAGCACCTGGGGGTACCAGAAACTTAAGGCAGGTGTCTCTAGCAACAGAAAAATAAGCTGTTTGGTAGAAAAGATCTGGCAATTTTTTTCATGTATGCAGCCCACACATACTCAGCTCTACTGCTCATCCTACAAATGCATGTTCCTTACAAATGTGGCACCATTTAAAAGGGAAATTAACAACCTTTCCAATGGTATACAAATTTTCTTTGCCAAGAAGCATCGTTACAACAAAGAAATAATCTACCAAACACAAATTTCCTTACTTTTTGTACTAAGTTTATATCCTACAACAAGAAAAAAAAAACGAATTGGTGTTGTCCATTTAGGTTTTTGAATGCTTTTCAAACMTTTAGTTCATGTTTTTTTATCCTGCGAGAACAAACGACAAAAACTGTGTCCATAAGCCAGGTGTGGCAACTGTGACACTTGCTGCAGCTGCGATCTGTCCGGGCAGGATGCACACGCAGCACAAACAAGAGAGAAATACGACCGTGGACTGAGCTGTAAATAAACCCAGATACGGCACACGCAGCTGAGTTCAGGCCATAAAGTGTGAAGGCAGCAGCGTGATCTCCTTAAATCTTTATTGTAAGATCTCAGAGATCAAGCCGAAGTAAAACTGAGCTGCGGCAGCCCCTGTTCTGTATACTTGTCTGTCTCTCCTCAGTCCAGATGTCAGAGGAGCGAGCCAACAGCTGTGGCAGGAAATGAGCCCCCAGGCCGTGAAAAGGCTGATACACTCTCACAACCAAAACACACACACACACACACTCGCACACAAAAAACACTTCTCAGAAACTGCGTTTCTTTGTGTCTGAGCTGCTCCGTGTTCAGACGCTCACATTAAACACCTCTCTGCTTTTCTACACTTTTGTATTTTCTGCGTCCCCTTTTTTTTCTTCTCCAGGATTTATTCATATCGTGTCTGTGWATGGGCGATGTCGTTGCCAGCCTGTCAGCCTGCCTGCCACAACGTCAGCCCCGGAGCCAGCGGGAACATTTGCCTTGTGGCTCCAATTCCCAGGAATGTCTAACCTGCGCCAGCTGTTGAGAACATGCTACCTGTGCCAACAATGTGCCAGCTCTGCCCGCCGCATCACCCGCAATTTTATTTCCATCTGGTCGCGAGATTGAGGTTGTTTGTTTGTCAGCATCTTGCTTGCCTTTAACTCGTACCACATCTGTATTTGCAGTCGCATCAGTGGATGCCTTTATTGGGCGTGTGTGTGTGTGTGTGTGTGTGTGTAGTGCTCTTCGTGTCGCTGCGCCGATGCGTTTACGAGTGCGTGTACTTCCGAGTGTGCACATCAGCTTGGACGTATGTGTGTGTCTCCATCTGTGTGAGCTGGGCCTCCCTCGCCTGCATCTGGAGCAGCACTGACGAGGCTTTCCAACGAGGCCAATGGTGGCCAGCCTGCCAAACAGCCCAGATGTTCGTTCTGTAAGCCTCGGGCTAAATGGAGGGAGCCACACTCTCATTATTCAGGACTAGTAAACTGCAACTGCTGTTTTTCGGCACAAGAGAGAAGAAACAACAAAAGATGGAGAGATAAGACAAAGATAAAGAGCGATCAGAGGAAGGAGATATTTCATTTATAATGACGCCTATGATGGTTAAATCAAAGCATCCGGTTAAAAACCCACAAATTAGACAAGTTCACAGGGTTAACACCCCAGTGTGTGTGTGTGTGTGTGTGTGTGTGTGTGTGTGTGTGTGTG
>NW_013952402.1:6110109-6112169 GCF_001266775.1 Austrofundulus limnaeus | reverse complement strand
ACTTTATAGACCTCTGGAAAATTTAGGTATGTTGTATAAAATACATCCTAAAAAATTTAAACATTTGTTACTGTTGGAAAGAAATGGGGGGTGAGCCCTTTCTTAATTGTTGAACTGATGGGGAACAGAAAAGGTGCAGAGTAAATACACTAAAAACAGGCAAGTTTAAAAAATCACAGTAAAAGCATTATGATGTGTTTTGACCCCCGAATATCCTGAATCATTTTACAAAAGTAAACGACTCAATAAATAAATAAATAAATAAATAAATAAATAAATAAATAAATAAATAAATAAATAAATAAATAAAAAGGCAGACAGCATAACCTCCCAATGGGTAGACCTAAAGTAGCACCTTTGCTCAAGTAAAGTATAGAAAACCAAAAATTCTACTTAAGTAAGGTAAAGTATTCATACTTTGTTAATTGGCACATTGAGCATTAGTTTTGATTTGAAAGTGTGTTTTTTTTACCCTCCACACTATTAAACTGAAAGTTTACAAAACAGGTACCAAAAATTACATCCACTAGTCCAATAATGTTTGTCTTCCATGGTGATTTGAAGGGTTAAGAAGGAGACATTAATGCAAAGAGTTTTAAAAAATTGAACTTTATAGAAAAGCTGAAAAAACTGATGCTGAGAAGAGTCACTGCAGAAGTGAATAGAGCTGATATGTTTTCCTTCAAGGAAAGCTGTTTTTTTCCCCCCTTTCACTCTGTTGATGCAGCACAACTCTGATATCAGCTTTACGTCGTGTCATTAAAGAGTTTTCTATTAACCACTGATGTTTTTCATGGACCTTCTGCTTTACTCTTAAATGAGATGATGCTCAGTCCAGGTAGAGATATAAAATACCAGCTTCACCTGGCAGAGTTTGCTCTGGAGCTCGTTTTTGTTTATCTTCTGACAGCTGCGGAGGTCTTTGGCTTTGCAGCTTTTCTCTTATTTGTACACCAATCGGATCTAATCTCTCAGCTTTTGTGCCTCACACGCTTTACTGGCACCTGGCAGAACTAAAGAGTTTCTCCTGTTGTTGTGTGCGAATTGGCAAACAATTTGGTTCGTTCTCACCTTACACGAATCACAAATAAAAACAATAAAAAAACACAGTCTCGTGTGGGATTGTGAATTTCGAAATGCAGCCTCAGAGAACGTGGTGAGGAAATTCAGCTCAGTATCTGTAAAACTGTGATGGCCATCTTGATTTGGGTTGACTCCGTAGAGATGTTTTGCTAACACACTTCATTACGTCACCCAGTGATCATAAAATCAGGATGAACTTGAATAACTATTAAGTTACTCCATATTTCTGTTAGTAATGAGCCTTGAAACCCACATCATTCGTTTCTATTTACTTTTTAATTGCCACACAACCGTCTCTTACAGGATTCGCCCTAATATCAGATGCTATCTTGTTTTTGTTTGTGGACATTGGGTGAAATTCAACACTGGTTCTATTGGTTTGAAATGGAGCATCTGCCTCTTTTATGGTTAACTGTGGTTTGTTGTTCTGGGAGCGTACAGGTGCATTTCTACAGCTCACTTCTGATAAATCAAACTGCTGCAGTGCTGATATAAAGACTGAGAGAAAACTAAAGAATCATCCAGCTTTGCGCCATCAGTAGTTCACCTTTAAAGATGAATGTGAATTTCTTGCTTTTTCAGATGTCTGAAACTCTGGCATCTTGAATTCGAAACCAAGCCGACTCCGGACATAAAAAGGGCGATCGGCATCGTTAAATCTTTTACTGACGCAGGGAGCAGGTCATCGCGAGGTCACCTTCTGTCCTTCCTGTGAGCCCTGAAACCGTCATTTTCCCAAACAACCACAAGCAAACATCCCTCCATAAACAGGAAAAGCCATCCTGGAAACGAAAACACAACATGTTCCATCAAACAGCGGGACACAATTAGCTTGATCATCTGGACGGGTGTAGCCGTAATCTTGGGGCAGATTCAACTGTACGTGTGTGTGTGTGTGCATGCGTGTTTGTGTGTGTGTGTGTGTGTGTGTGTGTGTGTGTGTTTGTGTGTGTGTGTGTGTGTGTGTGTGTGTGTGT
>NW_013952402.1:6107029-6109159 GCF_001266775.1 Austrofundulus limnaeus | reverse complement strand
GTGTGTGTGTGTGTGTGTGTGTGTGTGTGTGTGTGTGTGTGTGTGCGTGCCACGGTAACCACTGAGGCGGCATCTGTGAGGCAGCTTTAGCTCTGTTTGTGTGATCCATATGTGTGGACTTCCACAGGGCTTAGTACCCCCCCAACCACCCCCATATGGTGAGCTATGACAGGGGCAACACGACGCAGACCTTCCCTCTGTGGGACCTCCAGCCGACCATCGGACCGACTGAGCAAACAACAACTGGAAGTGACAAGAGGATGTTGTATTTGTTGGAATGTTTCTGGACATTCTCTCCTAAATCTGTGACGATGACATTAATTAAATCTGTTTCTCACGTGAATTAACTCAGGTCATATACCAGTATTTACACGTCRGTGATGTCCTAAAACACTGTTTTTGCCAACATAATCCCTTCTCATAATTAAAAAAAAAGTCATCAGTTATAATGATCTATTTAGAGCCAGAGTTTGAACTAAAATTGTAGCCGTTTTGATCAAATCTTGTAAATAACCATAGCCACTTTAGCTAAATCTGCTAAAGCTGTGGCGGCCATCTTGAATGGATTTGACTCTAAAAAGTTAATCAGCTGGAGACACACGCAGTTACTTTCTGAGAGTCTTAATCAAATGTATCCACTGGTTCATGAGATATTTGCTCACGCTACAAACACACACAGGCAAAAACATTATCCCTAATTTTTGATTGCAACAACTGAGTAGCGCTGATTTTTTTGGGGGAAATTTAGAGGTTGTATTATCTTTTTACATAACTTGGTAAATAAAGAAGCTAAATTTGACAGTGTAGGTAAAAGACTTGGTTGGAAAATGCAAATTGCTTGGTGGTGGGGGGGACTTCTAGTGAGAGACATCTCCTCCCATGACAACAATATTTCTCACATCTGTCTCCCTCTTCCTGCAGACAGATGTTACGCAGCAGTTTGTTCAGAGAAGAAGAAGATGATTCCTCCTGCGCCTCCCCGAGGAGTGTGCAGCCTGGGGAAAATCACATTTACACACAGAAACCGTTACCGTGCTCCTCCACACGTGTGTGTTTGTGTGTGGAGACAAAGACGGGAGACTGAGAGACAGGAAGTGCACACCAGAAATAGGAAGTGGCAGGTCTGGAAGCTTTGGGCCCCCGGGGGCCATCAGAAGCTTCGAAAGTGAGGATTTGAAGGGAGCTACTGCTGCTTCTCTCCTCTGGCTGTGCTCCAACTGTATGTGTTTTTTTAATGTTGATCTCACCCAGTTAMTGGAAAGCCAAACACAGTCTGTGCACCCAGATGTTGACAGCTGTGATGCGCACAACTTAACTTCCTCTGTAACTCTTAATCACTCACATAGACAGAGACAGTTGACACACATCCTTCCTGTATGATCGCTGGAGACAGGTTTTTTTTTTTTACTCGAGCTGGAGTCAACAAATACCATGTTGGTAAGCCGCTCAGCTCCTGAGGGATATTTATTCTACTGTTCCAGATGTTCTGTAACTAAAACCCATAGAATCTGTCTAATACAGATGTGTTTACATCATGGGATTTAGAGTCAGGGATGTATATATAGATGAGCTACTAGGTCTCCCTAGTGGCCTGGAGTGGTTTTTGCACACAAGCAGCTGTAAACAACCAAAAAGGAAGCTGTGGCTGTGTTGGTCTGGGAAATTTCTTGTTCTCGTCTGTAACAGGTTGAGCTGGTCGTGTTGTTTTAGGCTTTCAGACGTTGTTTTTCATCCTGTCTGATTCTGTCTACTCCTGATTGTCATATTTCATCCTGCCCTTTATGTTTGAAGACTTTCATGTGAGAAAACACAACCATAATTCACACACAGTAAGAATGAAAGCATGCTCGTATTTTAAAAAATGTCTTAACAAAAAAGAAAACAGAATCACTTTTTTCTCAATATAATTCAACAATCTACCTCAGGGATGGGCAACTTGAATGATGGAAGGGGATCACAGTTTTTTGTTGACACTAACAGAGGGCCGCATAGTGCTGCATGCTTACCCAAATATAATGAAACTGACATTTTAAAACTGTTTGTGTATATATGTTTATTAAACCAAMATACAGTGCAGTAAATTTCCACATTTCATGTTCAAATGCGTAACAATTGTATGAAGGTATTTTT
>NW_013952402.1:6104501-6106947 GCF_001266775.1 Austrofundulus limnaeus | reverse complement strand
GCAGAGCAGAACTTGCCTTCTACAGCAATTATTTTTAGTTAGCATATAGCTAAAATCTAAYGATGGTTATATAATAGAAGCAGCATTCTGGTGTGATAAGCTGTATGTTTTATATTCAATTAACGTATGATCCGATTATTCGACTAATCGAATAAATAATCAGTGATTAATCGATTATTAAAATAATCGTTTGAGGCAGCCCTACACCAGGTGTCTTCAATATTGAACCTTTATACAATATTCTAATTGTCTGAGATACTGAATTTGAGGTTTTATTAGTTGGCAGTTATAATCATCACAATTAAAAGAAATAAACATTTGAAATATATCATGTCTGTGTGTAATGAATGCATGTCATATACAAGTTTCACTATTTGAATAGAATTACTGGGATAAATCAAGTTTTTCATGATATTCTAATTTTATGACCAGCACCTGTATAAAAGCTGTTTTCTAAATCAAGGTAATTGGCGGRCCGAACAGAAGTCACCTGCAGGCTGGATGTGGCCCTTGTGCCACCAGTTGCACATCCATGATCTTCCTAATGTGTTGGAGGGGTTTGATCAAGCAGATAAAAAATCCAGTATAACAGATAAAAAAATGTGTTTTAATTGTGTATAATTGGATAACAATTCAGAAAACAAGTGAAGGCTCAAGATTAAACAAACAAACTTCTGCCTGTCAAGCGACACAGCTAACCACTGCACCACTGCAAACTGAACTTTTTATTTCGTTTAACTAATCAGGAAATTAAGCTGTGTAGTTGACCAAAAATGTCACACTGAAATAGCATAATTGCTTATGTTTAAAATAAATCCTGCTAATCCTTTTATGTAAACATTTTACATAAATTTTATGTAAACATTTTACATAAAACCAGTAAAGCGGAAAAACAGTTAAACAGATTCAAGTTAATTAAGGATAGAAATATATGCACAAAGCCATGAGTTCGCTCTCTATTGTCTTCACATATTTGTGTTCATCAAGCTCGTGAAGATAGAGTTTCAGTCTGCTCCTTTTGCCTCAAACTCAAAGTGAAATCAACGTTCTTGCAAACGTACTCTGGGCGTGACAGAAAACTGGAGCAGGCATTCAGGAGTCTGAGCTTTGTGGTTCAGCTTCCAACAGCTGGACTTCACTGAAGCAGCTGCTGCTGAGCGGCGGTCCGTCACACAGTTGCTTTTAGCCTCACTCRTAAATATTCCTGTCAGGATGTGCTGCCGTCAGAGGTCCTGGAAATACAACGTGCTGACGTAGAAGCTGCTCGTTGTGGTGGAGGTTKGAGTTGTAGCTTTACTGAAGTGGTGGAATTAACCGTGAACTCCTTCAGCATCAAACCGTGTATTTAGAAAGTCGGTTAAATCTTTATAATACGGTGAACGTGTAGACAGCACGTGATGAAAGAACATGATTAATGAAGTCACATGTCTGGTTATATGTAACAGGTTTACAATATTTGTTTATTTGGGACATGAGGTATTCTGACTTTCATATCGATTAAAAGACACAACAAACAAATAATTTCACATTTTCCATAATTAAARCCGTCTCAAATTAGAATTTTCACTACATACTTATTGCTTGATAATCAAATAGAAACAAATTATTAAAATGATTAAAAATTGCTAAACACGGCTTCAAATAGCTATATATATATATATATATATTGTTTTTATTATTTCATAAAACAAAAAAAGATTTATTTTAAATAAATTCAAAGTGTTGTCAGACAAGTAACTGAAACTTGTTTTAAACATTATAAATCAAGTAAAAATAACAACTATTGATGTTAAATAGTCATCTATTAAATTGGTGAAGGTATTTTCAAATAATATTTTTTTCTTTTAAATTGTGTTAAACTGGAAAGTGATTAAAAAAGTATTTCTGTTATTACTTTCTACGTTACTAAAGATTTTAAATTATTGGACTTTATCCCAAATGTGAAACTAAAAGAAAGTAATTGTTTTGAAAACTAAAGTTATTTAGTTTGAGCTGATAAAAGTTTTTGTGTGTTTTATTTTGTTACCTAAAAATGCTATTTGTAATTATATTGATAAAAACACAAGTGATTTTTAAGTGTAAAAACCTGCAATAATGAACACTTTTAGTTACATTTGCTTTATACATGCTATTTTGTTCAATATAAAATTTGAAGCAAGTTAAGATCAGCAAAAAGCTGTCTGTACAGGCTTTTTTTAGGACATGTTTATATATTTTTTCTGGACATCTGGTGATCCACAGTCTGGATTTCACACCTGAGTGCGAAATAGGTGACCCAGAACAGAGCAGAGCAGAGCCATGCTGGACTGTACGAGATCCCAAGCTGTCCTGCGGAACAACACACCTTCAACACCGTAGCTGCAGCTGCTCTGTCCGCTCTAGTGTGTGTGTGTGTGTGTGTGTGTGTGTGTGTGTGTGTGTGTGTGTGTGTGTGTGTGTGTGTGTG
>NW_013952402.1:6095376-6102525 GCF_001266775.1 Austrofundulus limnaeus | reverse complement strand
GTTTAATAATTTGCTTTGAAGATCAGATATTTAACCATCAGTGCCATATTACTACAAATGAAAGTTTTTTTTTCACCTACTTGGCTCACATTATGCTAAGGTGGGTGGCAGTATGTATTTTCCAGGCACAYAGTTTAAGTCTATACCACAATCAAGTAAYTATATTACCTTCAGTTGTTGTAAAATTGCTGTATACATCAAAAGTAAATTTGATTTTGCATCTAAACACCTTGAAATTGGCCTCTGCCTCTTTRAGGACCTCCTACCGTTTCTGACACTCCCACTGCAGCAYGTGAGGTGTAAAAACCACGTCTTCTGGTTCTGCGGAACTGCTGCTGCTCAATGAAGAGAGAAACTCTGAAACAGGCTGGTTGAACAGCAAGAATCTTTATTTTGCAGTCCAGGAGATTACAGCCAAAAACCAAATTATGGCCTCCAAGCCAAATGATTCGCCAAGTAAGAAAGATGAAGTACGAAGGCGAAGGGTAGGGCCGTACAAGGCTCTTTACAGGCTTCACAGTGTAGATCAACAGATGTACCATAAATTTTGTCACGGTATACCTTAAGCATTCCTTTCTCTAATATGGTAATGTGCCGAGCTCTGAAGCTGGAGAACTAAGAGACGTAACACATCTGTGTATTCCTGAGAAGAGGCCCCCACTCTTGGACTCTACACACGTCTTCACAACAATGCTTYGGGGGAGGGGTGCTCTGTGGGGGAGGAGCTCGGCTGCTGACTGAGCTCCAGGGAGGAGCTTTGTGTAAATRGGCGGTGCTTTGTAGCAGCAAGAGTTTAGGAATCTCCAGATGACTATTYAAGGATGRTTGAGTCAAAGCAACACTCTGGGTATGTTTTTGATGAGGGCATGACTTTTTAACAAGTTCAAAAAGTCAATTTTGCATAACACCACCCCTTTAAAAACCCCTTTATAATTCTTACATTTTTTTTGCATTTTACTTTCACTGACACTGCTTTTTTATAGTGCATTTATTACTCCACAGGGCATTATTATTGCATAAAAAAAACTAATTTTACACATTATTTATGATCTATGTTAATGCAGTCCCGTGGATCTGCCTTCAAATAAGCAGAAAACAAAATGCACTGTAGAAAATGCACCTGAATTAMATATTTTTGTTACTCTGCATGATTTTAAAGGTTGAATTTCTTTTTTAATGTCGAACTCACGTGTATAACTTTTTAGAACGYAATAATATAACACCCGAAAAACTTTATAGATTAAAGAAACTAGAAAAGTTAAACAGCAAATACAGGAAGTTGTGTTCATTTTAAAAAGTGCTGTGATGTTATAATTAGGTGGTATTTAAATAGCTTTATGTGACCCAGCAATGACAAASCTGCTGAGAAACACAGACTTAGTTTTCTTTTGTTTTCATTAAAAGTATTATTAGTATTTTAGTATCTTTTAATTATACACATCATAAATACTTGTAACTTTTTAAAATCTCTACTCAGAACTGTAATTTGAATCCCATATTCCCGCATTGCTGGTTTCAACCCATGCATCCCCATTTTGCATGGGGCTGSGGTCAAGAAGGCCAGCTGATGGCAACATGTGTGTTAAGTGAGGCCAGAACCACTCACATACAGTATATTATGTGACACGTGAGGTCGCTCCATGTGTCCTGTACCATGTCTCTCCGGCGCGGCTCCAATCCATCAGGGGAGATCAGAAGAAAAACAAAACAAAAAAAAACTTTGGGGGTGTTGTTGGCCCAGGCCTGAAAATTCTCCAACTGACTTCCGCCTGTAAAAACATTTAAGTCCCACAACAAACCAGCTGACCACAATGGATAAAACAGAAGTGCACAGGAATTCAAAACRTGCAACATGCAAACAATCTGAGCCGTAACTAATCAGCTGTTCTCTCTGTGCAGCTGTCTTACCTCTCCAAACACCCTTTAGGATGCTGCAGTGCACAAACATGTAATACATGGTCTACACTAGATGTGTCTGCCACTGCAGCCTTTATGATGTCAAAGTTTGACCTTGAATGAAAACGAGACTGAAATTAATGTCTTTGTAAACTGTACCCCTTTCAAGTTAACTGATATCCTTGGCCCTCTTGCTCCTCATTGTCCCGCCCGCTGTCAGGAGTGTTTTTAGATTGTATCCACAGTTGCCAGAACCAATTCCTGCTGCATCAAATTGCCAAAGCAAATGATTGTACATTCCTCTAAAAGCCCTTGAAACACTTGTCTGTGCCTTCATCACCTCTAGATCGGACCACTGCAGTTCCTTATAATCTGGTCTTGGACAATCTTCCCTTCACCACCTGCAKTTGGTCCAAAGTGCTGCTGTGCATCTTTTAACGGGCACCAGAGCATTTTGCTGATGACACTACATTTTTTTTGTACGGGTAAAAATATAGAAAGAATGTTGGAAATGATTCAAATAGAATTTGTAAAAATACAAACTTGGTTCAAATTTAATAAATTATCATTAAGTTTGGACAAAACTTGTTATATGGTATTTAGTAATAGCAAGAGAACAGTTGATGTTTCATTTAGAGTCGAAAATGTTGAGATTTGTGAAGTTAATGAAGTGAAGTTTTTGGGTGTCTGACGAAAAACTGACATGGCAACCTCATATAAATTACTTAAGAATTAAAATAGGAAGATCTATTGCAATACTCCATAAAGTAAAAGAGTTGTTTACTCACAAAGCATCCTTATATTATGTATTTCAATAATTGTTACACGTTTGATTTATTGTATAGATGTCTGGGGGAATGCATGTAAAACAATTACAAATTATATTTTTATTTTGCAGAAAAGMGCAGTAAGAATTATCACAAGAAAACATTACTATCGTCCATCAAATATATCATTTCATCAATTGACAATATTAAAATTATGACTTGGCTGATTATAATATTTTGCAGGTTATGTGTAAGGCTCATAAWAATGTATTACCTTTGAACGTTCAGTTACATTTTGTTAAKTGGGAAAGTTGTTATAATCTTAAGGGACTTGAGATGTTTGTTAAACCTAAAATTCGAACAAATTTGAAGGAGAGATGAACTTCAGTCAAAGGAATAAGATTATGGAATAATTTGGAGAGTGACTGTAAAAAGGTTGGTTCACTTATGTTGTTCAATCAAATAAATCAAACAAATTTATTTCGAACATGATGACCATACAACACAAAGAGATAACCATACTTAAACATATTACACATATTAAATACAAAATACACATATTATGACAATAATAATCTCACCATGTTCGAAATGGAGAAGGAAAAAGTAAAAAACTTATAAACTCCTACCCCGTACTATTTTCACTTAATTTATAATAATAAACCTCAGGCTGACTTAGTAAATCTTTAAATTACAATGTAAATTTATAATTACCCTTGTACAACCCTTTGTATTACAATCGCTCCTTATATCTACACATTAAAYGATCCATAAGCACATGAGTCTAATGCACCTGAACAAACATCAAGATTTAAGTAAATCAATTTCCATTTCACAGTTGCCTTTTTTGGCATAAGCGCACTACACACACTTTGTTTAAGAGAATGATAAGGGTTGGTTTGTTGGAGAAATATAAGGTTGTATAATGTGTATTTATTTGAATTACCGTTTGAGAAATAGAAATTTTTGTGTTGTTCCATTATTGAAAATTTATAGTTTGAAATTATTATTATTATTATTTTGAAAAATAGGGGTATATATTATAACATTTTTTTCTTCTTCTGCTGCCTTTCATTTTATTTACATTGTATTGTTGTTTTATGTAATTTTTCTTGTTTTTTAATGAAATGGAAAAAAACATTCAAACTAGTTTGAAATGTAGGTTTTACAAACATCTCTATTCCCTTAAAAGTGTAACAACTCTCAATTTTAACAAAATTTAATTGGATTTTTAAAGGTAATGTGTTTTTATGGGCCCATACATTATGGAAGCGATGAGATCAGAAGATAAACAATGAAGTTATAAAACAACAAAGTCAACAGGAGATAAAAAAATAAACAATGGCGTCATAAACCTGGGTGATATTTGGGTTGGCAAAAAGGGGTCAGTGACTCATAGCTTTGGGAAGCATGTAAAAGTTAGAGATAAGTTATTTTTCCATTAAACTATTCATTACTCACCATGTTGCTTTCATATCACCATTACTTTTTGCTTAATAAATCACTCTAATATTCATTCTTTTGCTTTTTTATAATCCATGCAAACTTATTTTTATACTTCTTGTATCTCTTCTGCTTTTTTTTCTCAATTTCAAGAAGCATGAATACAAGTAATTCTTTTTTTACAAGCATTTCTCAACCCTTTCACCCTCCATGGTTTGTGATCAATATTTCTCTTTGCATAACTTTTTTGCACACAATTATTTTCATACAGACCGCCTAAAATATTCATGAACACATCATATGCTCTGTTCACATCATTAAAATACACATCCTTCCCGTTTTATTTTATTAAATTGTCTTTTAATTTATCCGAAGCGTTTTGTGTGTTTATTTTTTTTAATTGTAACTACTTTTGATTTGCACTGATCATTTTTATAAATGGCGAACACTGGTAAATGATCACCTAAATTAATCATCAAAATACCACTCATCACTTCTCCATTTGTTATATTTGTAAAAATATTAAAAATTATTGTAGCACTGAGTTGTAGTTGATTGTAGGTTTTGCTATCTATACCAATAAAACTCATTTTACATATATTTGTACTATATAAAAGTCCATTAAGAGGTAGGATATTTCTAAATGTATTTGGGGTCATAGCGCCTGTATAATGATCAATTAAGACTTCGGACTCGTGATTCTTGATTCAATGCAAGGATTTAGATCGTTAATCCGGGGTGAATTGGTAACCCACCAGCTGTAGCTTGATTATATGCAACACCAGCCTGCCATAGCCGTGGTGAGTCATGACAGAAAGAGGGTGCCGTTTCCTCGAGTTACGTCATTAGTTTTTCTCCGAGTCAAAACAACTATTGGCTGCAGCGAGAGCATCTCGCCGCAGCCTCTCAGAAAATCCGTTTGAAGTGTCTCCAAACGATTATAAGGCTCTAACAAACAGCCATCGCTCGTTTGGTTCGCAGCCCCGACGTTGCTTCGCCGAGGCCGGAGCGGAGGAGGAGGAGCGTAGGGAGCCGAGCCTAGCCGAGCGGGTCGTCCGGAGCAGGTGCCGCCTAGGAATAACCCCCCGCACCTGTCGCGCTACAGGTAAATTACACGCTGCCGAGACAAACATGATGGACGACGTTGTKTGTCGTGACGATAAGATGTGTGGGGGCTGCCCCCGTGTCTGACGCATCACATTAGCATCTTTAGCTAGCTAACGATTGCTCTCCACATCCGGTGCTAGCCCGCTAATCTAAGTGATGCTGGGGTTTCTTCTTCGTTTTTCATTATTATTCGTTGTTATCATTTCAGCCGTACTTAGGTCCACGTTTAAACGGATTTAATCACCGTATCTCATAATATACCACCGTATATTTTAGCGGTGGAGAAAGAGCACACGGTTGTGGCCTCATTTGCCTGCACACCATGACAGGGACTGATGCATTTCATGAGAACGTTGGTGATGCTGCTCTGGACCAGGCACTCATTTATCACCAGCGCGCAGCCATTGTTCTATTTACTAGCCACGAATCAGGAAGACATGTCGTGTTTACATGTATTTTAAATATATATTTTAATTGAGTCTTCTGTTATTCATGAAATGTCAATATGTATTAAAACAAATCATTTACAATTTCTCATCTCAGTTGAGATTCTGATTTTTTTTATAATATAGCATAAAACCCAGATGTCAGTATTGATTAAAGTGTAAAATCTTGAGGTAGTATGTTTTGCACATGTTGAGGAAGGAAAATGGCTGTTTWTTTTTTYMRSCTTTTYYCCCCACATCTTTCAAACAAGCTGCAAAAATGCTTTATTTACATACATTAACATGGATAGCCCATTGTGCTCTGTATTGACTAGCTACACTGATTGGAGTGACTTTAGCATCATGGTTTCACAGTGTGCATATCACTCTTCCAGTATGTATTTTGAGACGTACTTCTATTGTCACATAACTGGCAGCATGGTGACTAACAGTATTCAGTGATGCCAGTTTTTTTTTCTTTTTACAGACAGACGTTATTGTGATTCTGGCTTGGATATTTTGTTCTTACAAGCTAAATAAAATGGTGTTTTGAAGTTTCAGAGTGTCCTACATCAGTGGACCTGAACTTGGACTATGAGAGTTCTGATGAGCTAATRAGCATTAAGCAGATGAAATCAGATGTGAATCTTAAAATAGTCCCGTAAAGAGAATCAAATATGCTTTCATCAAATGTGTATTGGATGTATAAAATATATATGGTTGAAATGCATCCTGACARAGGCTCCAAGGACTGTTCTAATTGTGTTAAAGTGTGTGTGAGGCCACTGATTGGTTTTAGGAGGGTTGTTGTGAGGTGAGACGAGGTAAGGGTTTCTCCTCTGTCCACACAAGAGGATTGCAGTATTGGCTTTTCTCCCAAAGCTTATTTGTCATGTCTGTTAACATACAAAATTTTATTTTGTTGTATGTCGTGATCTATTTTATTTGTGCAAAATATATTAAGATCCACATACTAGGTGCTGCTACTTCAAAATAAGATGATACAGCAGGGTGTCCTGACTCCTGACACGTTCTCTGTGTGGAGTACATAATATTGATTGATTGACCTAGATCACTGGTATGTAAGAACATAAGCATGRTGGCTCAGTGGTTAGCACAGACGCCTCACAGCAAGAAGGCCCTGGGTTCAATCCCCGGTGTGGACCTGGGGTCTTTCTGTGCAGAGTTACCAATGTTTGCCCCCACACCTCAAAAACATACAATACTTCCCCTTTTCCACTAGCACCTCTACAGCACCATTTGACTTGGCTCAACTCTGTTCACTACGGTTCTGGTGGTTTTCCATTACACTTCTGTAGGGAGGGATGCACGATATATCGGTACTGACATCGGTATTGGCCTATATTGGTCGTTTTTTTAGAATATCTGTATCGGCCCGATTTATAAAACAATATTAATGTCCGATATTGATTTTCCATTTTTAAGCTTTGTGTTTCTGTTTTGGTAGGCGAAATGTTTGGTTGAGTGGGATCTGTTGGATAGTGATATTG
>NW_013952402.1:6091653-6093596 GCF_001266775.1 Austrofundulus limnaeus | reverse complement strand
ATATTACAGCTTTATTCTCATACGACTGTTTTTTGTAATATTGCGTCTTTAATTTTGTAATATTTGTTGTTGTTATATTTGTAAACTTTGTTCACATAATTTAAAAAAAATGTAGCATAACCATGTCGTAGTTAACAATGACAGTTGCAACAACAAAAAATTAAAAATTTTCTCACTTTTTTTTTCTGTCATCAAAAATATTTTGATGAACGGAGTTTGTGTGGTTTAGTATCTCAACCACTTTTGTCTGCAAGGGCTGTGGGCATGRACTGTGAATATTAGATTGATTTATTGCTGTTCAAGCCATGATAATAATGAGCTCATTGATCTGAAAATGACGTATTGTGCAGCTTTACTCAAGATTTTGCAAGATTTTTCTATTTTATTAATATTTTTGTTTTCTTACAAAAGTGTTATTTGAGAAATTGGTCCTTTGGGTTTTAGAATAGAATAGAAATAGCCTTTATTGAAATTCAGGTGTCACAGCAGCATCTGTACAGAGGTTCACATGCTAGTTAGTTTACAAACTATAGACAGTGCACAAAAAATGAAATTACCACTAACTAGCAATGATACGACTACTAATAAAATATAATATGAAGTATTGTGCAAGAATATAAAAAGATATGTTTTGTTTTAGATACTGTAGTTACCTTACCTTCATTTATTTGCTATGATAAATTCCTTGATAAAACATTTGACTAGATTTCCTTTCAAGACAGTGGTTGTGACTGTTATCAAAAGGAAACAGTTGAAAATGTATTTGAAACCTTTCCGAATGTTATAAATGGATTCACATCTACAACTGATTAACTTTTGAAGTTACTGATTCAAGATGGCTTCCACAGCCAATTGACTTTAAGTCCGTTTTAAAGCATTGAGCTACAGCTTGATGTAACTGAGAGTCAAACTTTTAGAAGGAGGTCTTGTGATAATAGCATGACATTGTTTTCCTACAACTTTATAATTTCTCAACATAGGATAATATTAATCTAACACTCGTAAGGCAGTTAGTTTCATATGCATTCTRTACAGGAATGCTAGGCCAGATGAAACAGGATCCGATGAGATAAATGTCATCAGAGAGGTGCTTTCCTGTCAAGGTTGGCTCTTCATGATTGTACATACTGTACAGTACCATAGCAACAGCCGACCTGAGGAAGAGCTCCTGTTMTCTTCTCTCCTCCTCTTATTAAATCCAGGTTACGCTAGCCCAGATTAAGGTTAAAGCTAACTGAAGCTTCATTGAATAACGCTGTGGTGTTTAAAGCTTAATCCACCATTGTATAGTGTGTCTATAAAAAGAATTTGATCTCCCCTCAAATGTGATTACTGCAGCTTAATGTCATTTACATTTTTGCATTTTTTTCCCCTTACAACCCCCTCGAAAAACAATAATTTACCACAAATATAAATAAGTATAATTTAGCTACACTGATTGATTTTGTTTATAAATATTCTGTTGGTTAATATATATTTGAGATTAAACATTTAGCTGTGAATTTTCTTTAAAAACACAGGTTTTGCTTCTCGCAATCCAGCAATCAGACCATTAAAAATAAGGATTTTAATGTGTTGCAGAGTCTGCATTTATTAGGGTAATCCCGTTCTCAGCCGGTCACGATTCCGCCACATCGACATTATCCCAAATAAATAAATAACTGTATTAAAACGTACAGGGTGCATGTGGGTGTGTTCTAGCCTTCGCCCTGACGCTGCAGTCCCTCCAAAGTGTCTGCAGCGGTGCAGACTGTCTCTGACGTGAATACTGATGTCCAGCTAGCAGAGGAGCGAGGCTGTAGCCCAACCGCGACAGCGATGATCTTCACTCAGACTGCTGGTGTTGTGGCGTGTTGTGTAATACAATGTAGTTAGGGTGCATTTGAGGTGAACGCGGCAGCTCTGCAGAGAGAAATGGCAGCAGGAATGAGACGACTGAGGGG
>NW_013952402.1:6082425-6085539 GCF_001266775.1 Austrofundulus limnaeus | reverse complement strand
GAGGAAGACTGCGCGAGAGCGAGCATCCCTAACTGCCGTTGGTGCTATTTTTAACTGAGCCTCTACACCCCACGGTCCTGAGAYGCTCTCCCACATCCAAAACATGTGCAAATCAGCCGAAAGACGGTCACGCTAATGGCTTAATTTAGTATACAGAACGTTATCGACCATGGCGTGACGAAGTGGGGGCAGCTTTTGTCCTGAACACCTGCTAACCACAAGAAAAACCTCAATGAATGAAGGAGAGGGGGAGGTTAAAGATATTCGTTAGGCAATCAAGGTCAGTTTTTGCTTCAGAAGGAGCTCAGCAATATTTCATCCTGTTTATCAGAGAAAGTGTTTGCGACAGAAAGAGGAACTGAGCATGATAGGGCGTTGGGGGGGTGGGGGCAGAGGAAGTACTAGTTCTTTGTCTCGTCAGATAATGTGAAAGGACTCTGGGAAAAAAAAATCCCGTCTTTTTTTTGGGTTGTTGTCTTCATTATATTTGTTTTCTTCTTTCACTTCCTTCCAGGCTGAGTCACCGCTGGTAAGGAGGAAGGTCTGGAGAGGGAACGCGAGAGGAGGAGGCGTTGGAGGAGGAGAAAAAGAAGAAGAGAAGAAGACAGGGAGATAAGCCACAAACAGGAAGCGAAGTGACACACACACATTTAGAAATACACACCGCTTGTTTGTGCGCGTGTGTGTCTGAGAAAGAGAGAGGCTGCGCGAACTAAAGGGTGAACGGGAACGACAGGAAGGGAGGGAGAGTGACGCGGAGACTGGGAGAGCCGCCCCCCTCCTCCTCCTCCTCCTCCTCCTCTCCTCCTCTCCCTCTCTTTCTCTCCTCTCCTCCCCTCCTCCCCTCTCTCTCTCTCTGTGTTGAGCAGAAGTGTAACGGCATCAGACTCGGCGTGAAGGAACCATGAGCGATGTCACCGTCGTTAGAGAGGGATGGCTCCAGAAAAGGGGTAAGTGTATCCATATCCTCTGCTGTTCCACTGCCCCTCCACTGTGCCTCTCTCTTCTCTCTCCTCCTCTGCCTCTTGTCTAGACTGAGGGCCTCGCTCTGCCTATCCACATGTGCCGGTGGGAGGATGTAAGTGTTTGTGTCTTAGCGTGTGAGTGATCACATGGATGTCTGATCATCTAGCGTGCGACTAAACGTGTTTTTTTTTGTTGTTGTTTTCCTCACAGAATCGTATGTCTCGATTAAAAGCTCGGCTTGCTGTTTGGTTGCTAAGTGTCTATTTGGTTCAGTCAGATTAGGTCTGAAAAAGCTTTGTGCAAGTGCATGCATGGTGTGTGTGTGCAGTTACTGTAGTAACATCTAACAGACCACTAGCTACACTGCTGCTGGGCAGTGTTTTGTCTCGGTAGTCTGTAAAATGAAACTAATTTTGGCTTTTGAAGTGTTTTTTTTAACAGATTTGTGTGCTTGGTTTAGAGGATATTCTAAATGGTGTCACTGAGGGTCATATGCTACGGGTTTGAGGGGACAGCTGAGGTCAAGAGAAGCGGTGACAACACATCCTGTTTACAACCAAATGAGTAAAAAAATTGAAAAAAAAAAACAGTAGTTGTTAAAGGTCACGTGGCAGAAATATAACTTCCCTGTTCTTAGACATTCTCGGCTTAGCATTTCCTCTGTGATTTTGTTGCAAAAGGTGAAAAGTCATGTTTTCAACACTGGCTGAAAACCTTTTGGGCTTTGTTTTGTTATTAATATTTTCTTCATGAATCACAGTGCGCGTCTGCTGCCGGCACTGATTTCTGTCAGGCACAGGGAAAGGTTTATGAGAATAAAATGCATGTGTTTGGGAGTGAGGGGATTTCCAGACTTTGACCAATGAGCATCATCCTCTTGACAATGTGATGGTGTTTAGGAATGTGTAACAGAAACGGTAGAGCAGGAAGTGACATGGCTGCACAACAGACTGTAGATTTCTGGGTAATGTAGGCTCATCCTGCAGCACGGCAGGAGACCTTGCTGCTCCTTGCTGCATGCAGTGAACGAGACAGACACACAAAGAATGCAGTTTGTGTTGCTGAAGTAGAAGGAGGGAGGATGAGGATGAGGAGGAGGGGGGATATTTTGTGTGGCAGCATGCCGGTGTGATCCTCAGTTGTCTGTGCAAATTAGGAGAAACGCATCGCCTTCAGTCACGACGCAGTAATACCAGTGTTTGTCAGTGTGAGCGAGAGGTTAGTGAGCAAAGGAGGGGGCTGGGTGTGTGTGTGTGTCAGGAATATGAAGGTTTGTCTGCATCCTATGCTGAACAGTTGTCTGTATAGACGTATGTGTTTGTGTGTGTGTGATGGGGAGGGGGATGCAGGGTCAGAGTGCTGACTCACTGTCCGGGTCGTGATACAGCAAAGACTGCAGTCTTAGTCATTTTAAAGCCGGTTACTGAAATGAAACAAGAGAGCCCATGAACGATAGTAACACACACACACACATAAACACACAAAATAGCTTCTATATTCAGCTGTATTCCCCCATAAATGTTCACATCTACCTTATAATCGACTGTATTTTGTAACAAAGGGAACAGAAACAAAGAAGCTGAAACATGAAAGGATTAAAATGACTTAAACAACCTGAGAAACTTCATAACAGGCTCTTTTTTATAATTGCCTATAGTTGCCTTGAAGGATTTAATTAAAACAGTCATGCAAACATTATCATTAAAGAGTCTAARTAACTAAAACTGTGTTTATTGTTTAAAGATTGATTAAATAGCTAAGGACAAACTAATGTTTCTGTTTCAGCCTTTTAATCTATATGTAGGTAAATATAAAAAAAAACTAGTAGACTTTACGTTAATATTGTATTTATTCATTTTATTTCAATTTATTTTATTTTCTTTCTGAAGTTTATTTCTGCTGGATGTTAGAAGTTTATTGCAGCACTGATGCTAATATAGCATTTTTTGTAATGATTAGATATAAAACCTCCAAAAAGGATATATTTTCCTGTGGTACACATATAAAATGTTTTGCACCCATCCAAAACTGATAGTTTTTAAATCCTGGTCAGTTTTCCAGACCAGGGGTTCCCAATCTTTTTGTGTACTCCCTGAGCCACTTCATACCACTAGTACCCCCTCAAACTTTATGATGATTCTCCAAAAC
>NW_013952402.1:6065328-6082290 GCF_001266775.1 Austrofundulus limnaeus | reverse complement strand
CAGTCTGCTCTGTCCTTTCTTGTAGACTGCTTCACTGTTGAGTCTCCAGTCCAGTCTGTTGTCCAGATGAACACAGAGGTATTTATATTCCTCAATCACCTYCACTTCTTCTCCCATGAAGGAAACAGTTTGATCTGACACTATTTCTCCTGAAATCTACAATCATCTCCTTTGTTTTGTTCACATTCAAGTTGAGATGATTGTCCCCACCATGCCACAAAGCGGTCCACCAGCTCTCTGTAYTCAGCTTCCTGTCCATCTCTGATACACCCAACAACTGCAGAGTCATCTGAGTATTTCTGTAGATGACAGCAGTCTGACGTGTGCTGGAAGTCCTCTCTAGGACCTTCATGATGTGGGATGTCAGGGCAACAGGTCTATAGTCATTGAGGGCTGATGGGTGAGTTTTCTTTGGTACCAGAACCAGACAGGATGTYTTCCACAACACTGGCACCTTCTCCTGGGTCAAGCTAAGGTTGAAGAGGTGTTGCAGAATCCCACAGAGCTGGTCTGCACAGGCCTTCAGGACTCTGGGGGTGACACCATCTGGACCTGCAGCCTTGTTCTGGTTCAGTCTCTCTAAGGGGGAGGCAGAGTGGGCAGCAGCATCTCCAGGTTTGGTTGAAGACAAACTTGTGGAAGCAGAAGAGTCCATGAATGAGGTTGAAGATAAAACATCTGAGGTTTGACAGGAAGGCTGTGGGTGAGAAGTCTGTCTGGCTGGGGTCAGGAGAGGAGGAAGATGAGCTTGTTCCTGAGCTGAACCTGTTGAAGAATGTGTTCAGCTCATTTGCTCTGTCCAGACTTCCATCCATCCGAATCCGATTCTCCTTTTGCTTGAAGCCCGTGATCTTCTTCAGTTTGTTTTGTCAATTCCACAATTCTGTCTGCATTTTCTGCATTGCAGAATTTATAGGGCTCTACATATTCCAGTCTTATTTTGATTTATTGTTTTACACACCTGGGAAATTTTTCCATGTACCCCCTGTAATATGCTTGCATACCACTAGGGCTATGTGTACCCCATAGACTTGAATAAGAACCCTAGACTGAGCCCCGCCTATCCGTCCATCGTTAGCATCTGTGATGTGACAACATAGAGGAGCAAAAGAGAAACCTAAAATACTCACATTCATAATATTATTTTACAGTTTGTAGGTCTAAATATTAATCAGAGGATAAATCAGCTGTAATATTTAATTTTGTGTTAAACTGTAGCATGATTCAACAGTGCTACACTCTGTATACTCCACCAGCTAATATCTCCTAACCAGTTCAATAAATAACAGTGATTACATCAACTTTATAAGATTATTTAAATTTTAAACTGTTATATTATGTTCTGCTCAGATCACATTGAGTTAAATAAGATCAAATCTGCTGACTTGTGTTGTAAAATGAGATGTTTTCCTGTTTATCTTCTTTTAATAAATCCATAACACACACAGCTTTTCGGGCATTATTTAAAACTTTAGATGGATTATATATACTGCAAATATTAATAATAATTGGGTTATTATTATTAGTAGTAGTTTTTATGATTTCTACATCATCAGTCCTTTTTTCTGCTCTGTTGCCAACATGTACAGCGATGGTAAATCCAGACTCTTGACCGTTTTGCGTTAGCCGTTAGCTTCTACAGCCGATCACATGGTCACGTGGTTTCTGAGCACTCCAGCTGTTCTATAGAACCTCCATGGCGTACCCCTGGTTGGGAATCACTGTTTTAGACGGTCTGACCCCTTTGGGCTGTTAAAGCCTTGTTGTTTATAATTTACTGAAACAGTTTGCATGTGTGTGAGTTTGAGCACTCTTTACTCAGCTTAGATGAGGCTTTTTGTTGTAGTTTATTTTCAGTAATTGAACCAGYAAGAGTGATTTGTGTAAACATAAAAACTCTCATGATGGAAGAGTTTTAAAGAAGTGTCAGAAAAAAAAATCAGATGTTTCAGAGTTGCAATGGTGACTTTTTTTGCTCATGGGCCATCATGAAAAAGATCCCCTTTCTTTGTTTTATGAAACCAGTGATTTGTTTCTGAGATATGGAGCTTTTGTTTGACAAACTGTTATAAAAACTGGTCAAACACTACATAAACCAGAGGGACAAACACGAGCCATTAAATTATACACACCGGTAGATGCTGATCAGCTGTAGCTTGTTCTCAGTTAGTGACTGGTCTGCTGTGATGAAGGGTGGGTGATAATGTAACTGTAATGTAACCAGAGAACAGATGTTAAATTAACTCTGAGAAAGTAATCATTGGATACATCTATAACTGATTATACAGCTAATTCACCTAAGCAAACACAAAAGTAGCAATAATTCAGTCAATTTACCAGACATTGGGCTGTTGTGGTAGTAACTGAGACTTATTCTCATTGTATACTCGGAGTTCTAATTCACAAGATGTTTAGTTAAAGCTTTGCAAAYGTAAAGCTTGTTAAAAGGTGAACAATTCTTTTTCAGCATGAGCTCCGTTTGCTCACCATCAAAGCTTATAATGACTTGTCTGTGAACTCTGGATGTAACCTCAACATAAAAGATGCAGCGTGTCGCTTAGATGACCGAGTCTTTCAGTACAAGTTCCTTCCTCCTTTCATTAAATCAGGATGTGAAGTTCCCTATCAGCTGCATCGTTTCCTTTTGCGTGGAAATGACAGACAGAAATGAACAATGACAAAACAATAAACCGCATCAGTCAGCACCAGTTGTGGTGAATTGTAATCTAAGATCCAAAGTGGATTCTCCTTGTTTTCCACTAAAGCCAGGACTTTGTTGACCTGTGTGAGTCCACAGGGGTCACATTCAGTTACTGTAACAGTGGATACTGTTACCTTCACCAACATCAGCCCACACAGCAGTCACCACACCAGATGGCCAAAAGGGGAGACGTGGAGAACAGCATCATCTTTTCTTTGACACAATCTTTATCTCAAATCCATTTTCCCCCTGCAAAGCTGCTAATCAGAGGTGAAACATCTATGTTGAAATAAACATCTTTGTTGTGAAATGGTTAGAGCGATGRTATTCTCTTAGTAGGGTTTTAGCAACAAAGATGACAATCACAAGAAGTTGTGTAGACTGCACACTTCTTTTTGCACTTGTTTAAATAATCAGGATCTTTCCCTAAACCCCATGAAGTTGAATGTTTTGTTTTTGAAGTCTGATCTTAAGTTAAAGAAGTTAAAAGAAATAGAAAACGGAAAAAACAGTTTTGCCCCCGGTCTGTAAGTTGAAACTGGACATGTTTGGTATCAAAAGAAACATAAAAATCTTGGCTAAAAGCTCATGGAAACTATTTTTAAATTCACCAAACAGTACAAATGTCAAGCAGTTCAATCAGAAAGTAAACAAACTGTCAAAATGGCCTCATTGCAAATCTGTAAATACATTACAACAAATCTGTAAAGGGAAAAAATTTGACACTATTTTTTAAAGCAAGTCGAACTAGATACCTAAATATGTTGTAAAGTGTGTTAAAARTTTTTTTTTTCACTTGATTTTGAGTGAATATGATCCAACTGAAGTCAAATATAATTTCTCATTATTTTATATAATATATATATATATATATATGGTGACAAATAAATGTTTGGATAATTTTTCAAAAGAACAAACATTCAATAACAAGTCTTTTCAGGCAGGTAAGAAAAATTAATAACTTTTGGATGTAAAAACTTGAGATTTCTTAGCATTTATTAATGGAACCATCATGGTCAGTCCTGTGCAGAATGACAAAACACAAAATTATTTCTTTACTAAAACCTCTGTAACTTTGCTCCAGTTAATTTTAACAGCACGAATCTTTGCACAGGTTATGTCCACAAGAGGATTTATGGTTTTCAAAAGCTTTTAGCCTGATTCATTATAGTTTTAAATAGTTTATGTACTGTCTAATGAAAAAATTATTCAGGTGAGAGTGAAAAGAAACTATGTTCCATCCCCAATATCTCTAAAACCACAGCAGCTGTTTTAATACTTACACTTCTGATGAAATCTCCCAAGTGTTATCTTTATTTTGATACCTACATTATTTAAGTAGAGTTTGTAAATGCAGAGATACACTCAGTTACATTTCGGCATGGCATTTTGAGAAAAAACTTTAAGAAAACCCCTTGGGGCTTAAGAAGTTAAAGTGCCTGTGACATTAATTTTTTTTTAAACAAATATAAAGGCATTATTGGAAAAATAACTTCAACACATTGCAAAAATAAATTCCCGCTGCTGAGATGAACAGTTATTGAGATATTTTCATTTGAAGTACCAGGAAGTGATGTCAAAGGGGATTGTCTGCATGGATTAGAGCAGGGGTGTCAAACTCATTTTCACCCAGGGCCACATGAGTGTTATGGTGGCCCTCGAAGGGCCACTTGTAATGAACTTTGACATTTCATGTTTAACTTTGACTAAATAGTGTTTTAACACGTCCTCTTTTAAACACTAATAAGAACTAAGTGTATGACTGACTAAATCTGAAATAAATACAGATATATTAAAAGTAAAGGCAGATTTAGTTTATGGTTGATGCTGACTTTAAAGCAGCTTATTTTCAGACATTAATACTGTGCTATCCAACTAAATTGCTCAGTTATTTAAAGCCAACAGCTCAGGGACAGGAATTTATTAAATTGATTTTTATTTAATTTATTTTTATTAAATTTATTTAGTTAAGGACACAGACTGTAGAGAAGTATCTGATGTTTTTTTAGATTATCCTGAGTCACTATCAGAGAGAGATGAAGACAAGTCAAGAGTTCAAATATTGTTTCGATAAACAAAGACCAGAGAGTTCTCTTTCTTAAATAGTTCCCCTTTGATGTCACTTCCTGTTTCACTTTGGCTGATTCAAGTTCAAAAGAGAATATGCCATTTATGTGCTCAAATAGGTAAAAATCACATTTTATGCAAGGTTTCTTACATAAAAATGTGTTTTCTTTGACCTTTTGTGTTCGATGGATAGGCATGTCACAGGCACTTTAAAGAAAGTTTGAGTGAGTATAACGACATTAGCATCAGATGTTAACAATGTATTTACTTTTATCTTTTATATTTAATAAAATTTTGCAGATATTTATTTAATAGGGTCCATTTTATTAAAAAAGACTTCTGTAACATTTATGTTTTTATACACAATCTAAAGCCTTCATTTAAAGCTACAAAAATAATGTTGTTTTTACAACTCATAAGCTGCTTTGTTGTTGCTGAAATCAGTATTGACTTACATTTTAAATTTAATCTTGACGAAGAAAATCTGTAATAAATTACAGTCTACCGCAGTAGGGTTGGGCAATATTGGCAAAAAAATTAATCACGATTAATTGTGGTATTTAGCTGATAACGATTATTTTGACGATTAATCCCCTGGAGTCCCTGGACACCCTTATGTCCTAGTCACATGACCAATTTAGTGGTAAAGATTTGCTGTACGTAAAAATCTGTTCCAAATTGTGTCAAAATTACAGTCTTCAGGCTATACATGAAATTTTAAATTTTTTTGATAAAGAAAAAAATTACAGAACTTTTTTTTAAAAATGTTTCATCATATTTGAAGTGGAAAGGAGCACCGAGCGGACTGACTGGAGGAATCCCCAGTCAGTCTGCCTGGTGGCATTAATCGTATTAATCGTCAAGTGTAAAAAATAATCGATTAATGTTTTTCTGACGATTAATTGCACTCGATACGATTATGCCCAACCCTATACCGTAGATTACTTCACATCACCTAAAATTTTGTTTTTATTTATTTTGATCAGGCAGCTGGCCCACCTCGATAACATTTGTCTGCAAATTTCATCTAAAATATGCTGAATTTCGATCACAGTATTGGTTCTGTGTGACCTTTTTAAAGGTTTTTTTATTAGCTGTGCTTTTTATTAAAATAAAAATCCCCTCCTGCATCCCGACCTGTCTGCATCTTGCTGTGATCTTGCGAGACATGGAGCTGAAATGAAAAGCATCACATCTTCCCTTTTTTATATTGATTGTTTCTTCTGTACTCTGTCTCTGCTGTTTAATCTCTTGGGCTACAGTGTTTGCTTTACTGTATACATAAGACTGCTGTGGGGTTCACTGGGTGCAGTGCAGTGAAGCAGCCATCTTGGCTTAGTGAGTTCAGTGAGTTCAGTGTTGCTGGAGGCAGGCTGGATCAGGTGGTAGTGCCAGATCTCTGATATCAATCACCAGTCGCTGCTGCCGCCACTGTCTGCTGTGTCCCTTTTCCTCTTTTCTCCTCTCGTTCTGTCCTCATTTGCTGCAAACCTTTTTTTTTTAAACGCTGTCTGTCCATCACCCAGAATCCCTCCTTCTATTTCTCTTGTTTCTCTAAACTTACATGCACATACACAGCAGTAGCCGACAGGGAGACAGTGCAGGCTTTGTTATGAATGGCATCCTCTTGCACATCCGGAGGAAGTGTACTCTCTAGTGTGGCTTTACAAACTGTCTCCATTGTCCTAAGAATGACTCACTCTACACTGCAGATAATGGCAGTCAGCCAGCCAGCCAGCCAAACAGACAGACAGCACAGCACAGAAGGACCAGTCTGCAGAGTCCACAGACAAACAGCACAGGAACGACTGACGGACAGACAGACAAATAGTTTGTGACAGATACAGCCACCACAGAAAAGAGGCAGGAGACTTGTCAGACAGAGCAACTGGAACTGCAACTAGCAGGTGCAGAAACAAAACTGAAAGTGAGCTGTTTAATTTAAACAGGCGGAGCGTTAAATTACTCACTTTAACTTGAAATTGAAACTTCACAGGGAATAATCTTGTATTAAAATGCTCAGATTTTGTCTTGTAAAAAAATGTAAGCTGACACACGGAGTGCCTATTTTTAGTCATCAGTGTGGCTGGTGGTTCCTTTATGTTATAGAAAGACTGATAAAAATGTGAGCTCATAAAGTAGTTTTATGAAGCATAAATTAGGGCTGCACAATATTGAAAAAAAAAAACTGACATGACAATGTTTCCCAACCCTGCAATATATATTATGATATGAAAAAAATACATGCTGCCATCTTGTTGACAATGAACCTTYATCGGTCTTACCTCTCTTTTGTTCGTGTCACAAGTATGTTTTTTATGTATTTAAGTAATTCTTGTATTTTATTACTTGCTTTTATTGTGCTGGGACCTGAACACATTTCTTTTGATCAAATATGCATATGTGAATTGCGTTTTACTGCTATCTTGGTTTCTATTTTCGTCACGCTATATTATTAGCATTCATGCTAACCATATGTAGCCTCTTTTCCTCCAGTTCTCTGCAGATTTGTCTATCTTCATCGTCTTCTTCCACAGTTCGAGAATTCACGTCAACACTTCTCTGAAAAACGTTGTTAATATTGTCTCAGATGATTTAGTGGTTTATTCCCTAGATAGCCCGTTGATTTAATTCCTCCTACATAGGAGGACCTGCAATGTGAATATTGCACAGGTGCATATTACGATGATGATGCTTAAAGAATATATTTTGAAGCTCTAGTATAAAACCAAATGGTGGAGCTTGGCATTTCATTTACAATGTTTTTGTGTTTATGAACGGYTTGGCTTGATGCTTAAGGAGTAATGCTATGTCGACACCAAAAATACCTAGCAGATGTTTCCAAAATTTGTAGCTAAATGATTTTAGGCCTTTTAGAGGGATGGTATAAATATTTGAAATGGGTTTTTGTGAAGTTGTAAGTCTTTGTATCTAAAGCCCCCTAAATACTGAATTATGACATTGCTATTGCAGAAATAATCAAAATGGACAGCATAGCCAAGGTCAAGTTTTTTTTTTTTTTCAAATTTAAATTATTGATGTTCGACCTGCATCACTTTTCTCCTTTGAGTGGCTATGATAATCATATAGTCTGYTTTACAACATGTTGCAGTGGGATGCTGAAGATTGCAAACAGTAAATTGTAATGATTTTAGCATTAGTAAATATTTATCTAATGCCAAATTGATGCACAGTAAATGATTTCTAATGGTATCATTGTGACACTTTTGATGTTTGAGTTGTGAAAATTTATTCTGTTAGCTCAACTCCCAATGAGAAATCTTATTTCCCCCAAATGTCTGTCCACTGCAAGTAGGACGCTGACTACACATAAGTGCTCCACCAAACCGCTGTTTAAAAAGTCTAAACGGTTGTTTTAACTCATTGAAGACAGGAAGAGTGTTGAGTGAGGGAAGCAGCCTTTTTAAAACCAATGCAGACAGATGGGTATCTGAATGTACTAATGTAGTGTGAGGCAGTCTTGAATAAATGWATGAATGGATCAATGAATGAAGTGCTGCTCGCTGCGTATGGAGAACTTAGGGCGGGCAAGCAGTAGAGGATGAAGGGAGTAGATGTTGAGTAACAGGATTAGATTGCAGCTGAGGATCGTCGGAACGCTGACCTCAAACATTTGATCAGAACAAGGAGGGATGCACTGATGAGATTTTTTATTGTCACCATTAAACAAATGTCATACACTATACATTATCACATCTCATGATGCACAGTGTAACTCTTGTAAAACTCATTGCAATGGAAGTATCATTCCTTGAAGGAAAGCAAATCTTCTGCTGCCTTGTTTAAAGATGTTGTACGTAGGTTTTAGAAAACTGTGGACTTAGAAAAAAGTTTGAAAAGACACAGCTTCCAGGTCCCTCCCCCTTTGCTCTGTTGAGCTACAGCCCTCCCTCCTAAGCTCCTCCCCCACAGCGTGGCCTGTCGTGAACAGGCAAGCTAGTAAACAAGATGAGTGTGGGCCACAGACGGCAAATAAACAGCTATGCTACAGTCACCGGTAAGACTGAAACATTAACAATAGATTTTTAACTATCTTGGCTTGCCCATACTTTAACTACCAGAACTTCTCCTCAAATCTTTACGTATTTTGCCGTAACATTACATGTAAATTACGTTGCACTCTTTCTAAAAGTTATAAATAGCTAACAAAACGGTAGCTACAGCTTAGCAATATGTAATGTTATATAAAGTTTATTATTTCAGCAACATGACAAGCCAGTGAATTAGTGGTTTTCATCTCTTGTTTTGAACAGTGTGTAACATTTTATCTGTACGTTATGCAGTTAGAGTTTTTGRCACAGTCAATGGGCTCYGAGGAGGGCATCCACAGCGAATTCYAAGAGCCAACGAACGGGGAGAAGAGGAAGCCGTTTGCGTGGAGCATCAGGCAGGTCATGTGGGARACGAGGCAGAGATCACTGAGTGGGTTCAACTCCTGAGAACCTCAGCAGAGAGGACATGGTGCGTGTGGAAGTCTTTGCATTTCAAACCTACCTACTACACAAAGAGGAATACATTTTGCAGGCAGGGGTCTTGCCTTTGGCCAGGAGGATCTGGACCTGCGTGCTGTAGTTGACCTTCCAGATGACGGTGAAGACAACAGGCAATTCCACACGCAGCATACAGAGTTTGTGGCTTGGCAGCGTGGGACTCGGGGTCCTGGACTGCTTTCAAGATCCTCATGGACAATACAGGGGATTTGTTCCCAGGAGGGTATAGCTGTTGTGTGGTGTTCTTTTAAAATTTTGAATACTGTCTCGTCATGTATAAAACATTTTCCTATTTAAAACAACATTTCTATTAGAACATTTGTAACTATTTTTCAATAAAGTGTGAAATGTTTTTTTTTATATTTACTCATTTGTCAGAACTAAAGCATCACTTTACCATTGTACATTACTGGATTATGTTTTGGATCAATTAAAAAACGAACTTCAAGTAGGAATGATGATAAATCACTGGGTCAATACTAGTCATACTACGACAATGAAGATCACGAAGTCACGGACTAACATCTWAAAAATATGCTTTATTTTACATATTTTTAAGTAACTTGTCACTTTTATCATTGTCATCATGAATATCCAGTGATGACATACTAGCAACACGAACACAAAGAAATAAATTTTATCAGAGATATTTGTTGCAGTTACGTATAACCCAAAGTATTATCTTCCTGATTTGTGTTTCACCACCTTCAATAACTTACAGAAGTAGTTTAATCTTACAGCATTACCTATTAGAGCTGCATGAGAAACCGTTTGAGCATCATCACAATTTACATGTGCGCAATRGTCACATCGAAGGTGATGCATTATAGGAGGAAAATTAAATCAATGTGTAAACTATAAGTCATTGCACCTAACTRTTGTGTGTTATTGTGGCTTTTAATCTGGCGAGTTGCTCCTACTGGTGGAAGCAGCTGTGTGCACTTCGTGTCAAAAAAGTAAAAATAAAGTTAAATTTTGTTGTAAAATTTCTGGRACAATAATGGCGGCATTTATTAGAKAATTTTTGTCTGTGAATTCTCGAGCTGTGAAGGAAGACGAGTAAATTAAAAATAGAAAATAGGAATGGTTTAGCGTGATTGCTAATATTAAAGTATGACATAAACAGAAACGTAATGTTATGCATATAACTACTGTTCCCTGAAGGAAAGGAACGAGGTACAACACATAGTATGGGAAACCACGCCCCTGCGTGTCCTGGCTGAAGCCACCTCTAATCAYGCCTTTAGGCAGGTGACGTGATGACGACAGATGTCAGGCTCCGCCTGCACATATACATACTGTCGCATCACAGTCACTCCTYAGTTCRGTAACTGCTCTTCACCGAGCCCAGTTGTGCAGCGGGGCCACCATGTGTTGTACCTCGTTCCTTYCCTTCAGGGAACAGTAGTTATATGCATAACATTACGTTCCCTTTCAGTCAATTCACTCGGTACAACATCATGTATGGGACATATATAAACGCCCCGCAGAGCAGCACCAAACTTGGGTCATAATAACATGCTAGTGCAGCACATCAGACCCAGCGGAGAGCACAGAGTGAGCCACCGAAGGGGCTGTCACATCTAAGCGATAAAACTGAACAAACGTGTGTGGTGAAGACCAGCTGGCCGCAGCACAGATGTCTCTCACAGGTACTCCTTTAAATAGTGCCCAGGATGCTGCTACACCCCTGGTGGAGTGAGCTCTCATACCAGATGGGACTGGGAGACCCCTGCCGCTGTAAGCTAAAGAGATAGCCTCCACAATCCAGTGGGAGAGTCTCTGTCTGGACAGAGCCCTGCCCCTGAGTGGGTTAGCAACACACACAAACAGCTGATCACATGACCTCACTTCCTGTGTGTGATCAATGTAAATACGCAGTGCACGTAGAGGCTTATTGAGTTTTTYTCTTTTACTGTACCTCTCTCTGTGTCTCTGTTTCCCTCCTCTGTGTCTGTTCTTGTCTGACTGGAGGTTGAAGACAGTAGTCACGCATTTTGGTCCAGTCGTGAAGGAGGAGGGTTAAGAAAAGATTGTGATCGGGTTTATTGTTTTGTTATTTATTAAAGCTTATCAGCACGACTCACCTTGCACACCAGTCAATTCCAACTCCACTACGAACTACTTCCCGCAGGCTTTTCACAATAGAACCACGTTAATTCTCCATCASCATAACGTCTCCATATTAACTAACTGTGTTAAATCTAACTGTGCACGTCACTGAAGAGGTGTTTACTACATTCAGCGACGGCGAAAACGGGATATTTTTTTAAACGACAGTCAATATAAGCAGCGGAATCGCCACCCGCGGCTGCAACTAGCTGCTCCAAACATTAGCATGCTAACGCACATAGCGGTGCAGCAAGGAAAAATGTCCTCCGGGAAACAACAGTTCTCTAGCAGCCACGACGAAACGTTCCTCTATTTAAACCGGATTGTCCGATATTCAGAAAATTCCTATCATAACAAAAATAAAAACCGGTATTCGGTACAAAACGGTATACCGCCCAGCACTAGTTACAACAATGACATGTTAGCTGGTTACATTAACGTTTATCATCACCTGGCCTGCTGCAACATGCCTGCAGAGGTACAAACTAACAATCTGTTAGACTGTCTTATCTATAATCTAGAGTAAATGGCATTTGCCCGATCATTGGTGATATTGTGACTATTGCTATGTTTGTTGTGCACAGTTATTAAAAACAAAATGAATCAAGCAGAGATACTTACTTGTCAAGCAGAAATGTGGCTAACTCCATCGGTGTCCAATCCTTTCAAGATGACTAGCTTCCCCCTCCTCTGAAAAGCCACTCTCTTCACCCTAGTTTAATTCCAGGTCTGATCTAATTCTTTCTTTTTAACTTGGATTTCATTTAAGGATAGGTACCTTTGACGTTTGAATCGATTCAGTACCAATATCCGGTACCTGGGAATCGATACCGGTACTTAACGGTACTGATTTTCGGTACTTTGTGTGTTGTTTTTTCAATAATAAACTTTTATTTTTTTATTTAACATTTTTCTCAATATATAAAATTAACAAATATCAAGACAACATCCAACTATTTGTATTGTAACATCAGTTGTGTAGCATTTCTTTAAAGTGAAAACTGTTGAAAACAACAAGACTGTTTTGTCTTATTACACAAATTAAAATCCAGCTCCATGTATTTCTATTGACGTCATTTCCCCGCTAGAAAAATTGTGTGATGGAGGTCCGTGGAAGGCAAATAAGTTTAAATCAAATAGGCAAAAGAGGATGCAGTTAAAATAAATAAAAGCTGTTCAAGCAACGTTTTGAGCATCCAAAACGAGCCCAACGCTTCAAGCTGGCTGCTTGTGCTCTTTAGGTCAGAYGTGTTCGGACTGTTGGCTAGTGCCTCTGTTGTTTTCCTCTGCCGGTCTCTGTTTAATGGCGGATGAAATAAAGAAAGTGGCTTTACTTTATTTACTTTGAGCAAGTGAACGTCGTGCTCACAAGATAATTAATCCACCAGATAATTCAGAGGCGGTCTGTTCAGCGAGGTTTACTCCAGGGGCTGCGAGGCTTTCATGCTACATTCAGACCGAGCTCTGCCTCTGTTTACTGAACCAGCAGCTGCTGACATCATTACGCTCTTGCGTGATGCTGCGTTCAAGACAAGCATGGAAAACTCACCACTCTTACTCCAAACCGGTCGCAATGATGCGTTTAGGTACCGAAACATGGTATCGTTTGATGTTATGTGAATAGATACTCGGTAGTACTGACAGAATTCAGTCTGTGCAAAAAAAAGTATCGAATTCGGTACCCATCACTAATTTCATTCTGGGTCTTCTTCTGTTCCTGTCTTTGTTTTCAGAGCAGGCTTCTCTCCAGAAATTGGCAGTTTTCCTGTAATATTAGCTCGTTTCTCTGCCATTGGCACAGCTGTAGCACAAGGCACGAGCTTGAATAAGTGTGCGTGCTACAAGGCAGGGGGATTGGCATGATTGACACCAGTAAGACAATCCCCATGGCTCTGATTGGCTGTTTTTGACAGGGAGCGGTAGATTTGAACAAATGGCAGCACCAGGAGGAGCCAGATTTTTTTTTTTGAGAATATTTGTCTGTTAGGAGTCAGGACATAGTGACACTTTTGACAAATAAAAGTTACCTATCGCAGCTTTAAACAAAGATTTTGCATGATCTGTTAGTGCTTAGAATATGTATTGGGGATGACTCTCAGATACAACCACACCGAAATTTAGTTCAGTATCTGTAAAACTGGCTGAATTGTAGCCGTTTTTGTGTTTGCTAAGATTGATTAGCTGTTGTGGCCATTTTGAATCAGGTTGACTCGATGGTAATTAGTTGTGCATCAAATGATTACTTTCTGATATTACAATTCATCCAGTGCCTCGTGAAATATTCTGCAAACAAATACAGAGACACAGTCGGTTACATTATAATCCATGTTYCATGGTAACAGATGACAGAAAGTAGCCCAACAGTACAGAATATCTGTTTTTGCAGCTTGAAAAAAGAATCATGCTTTGCAACAACACACTTTTATTTTAACCAACAATTTTTTAAACTCATTTGCTTTAGTGTTGATCTCTTGTTTCTTATTTGTGTTATCGTGCATACACAACTGAATAGGGCTGAGTCGATAGTTGTTAGAGGATAACTATGGTATTCTTATGGTAGTTCTTCTGCATTTCAGTTATCATTTCTGCTTTTGTGTAGTTTTACCGTAGTTCAAACTAAATGCTGACTTATTTCAGGGTTTAGTTTTCCACTGTGATCTATTGAAAGCAGCATTTCAGTCTTAATTTGACAAGTCATCTGAGTGTAGGTGGAAACTAGTATCTATGTTTAAATGTACTAACACAGAGATTAGCTCAAAGGAGTAGTGTGTAGTTACCTTCCTGATGTACTGTGGGCTGTTTGGAGTAGGCTTTAGGCTGATTAGAGGAGGCAGGTTTGAGTGGGGGTGAGTTTGGTTTATTTAGGCCAACAGATTAGTGCCAAGTGGCGAACAGCTACTATAAGAGTTAGCTGGTGGGGGGATAATATTTTGGGTGAATCCTATAAAACATGGATTTGCTTTTTGTAATAACAAGACAAAGTTTTATTTTTTAAAAGCTACAGAATTTTTTTATTTATGGTATTTAGAGAACTTTTGAAGATGTAATCCACATTCTTTTGAAGCCTGTCTAAAGTAAATAAGGTACCAAATTCATATAATATATAGCACAATTACAATCTAAGTTCTATTATGAATTTGTCCAGATTGATAAAACTGGTTAACACACACAATAAGGTTATTTTGATTGTTCCTTTTCTTAAAAAATATATATACTGTATATATTCATTGCATCCTAAACTGTTGAAGTCTTGAGGTTTTATTTCTGCTCTGCGACGCTATAAACARTAATTTTGTGTAAAAAGATTACTTTGTGGTTTTAGCTGGAAACTGACCTCGGATCCACCTACAAATTTGAACGACTCATTGCATCATATGTTTTCAAACTTTAGTGACAGTGGTGATCCTGCTGTCATCAGATCAAGCAGCAACATCTTCAGCACCAGCGGAAGTTTCTAAAGTGAGAAACCAAGCAAAACTCCAGGGATCAGAACAAGTAGAGGCTGTAGACCAAACACAACAAATAACCTCTGCTCCTCTGCATGAACACATCCTGGCTAGCAACTCTCAGACACGTTAACACAACCGGAGAACTCTGCTTTGCCCAGAGGACTTCAASAAACTAAATCCTATCCACTTTTTTCACATTGGACATCTCTTTGTTCACATGGTAACCACCATCACAGTTCTTACAAAAAAACAGATTTTAATCGGGTTTTTATTTGGAAAATAAAAAATCTTTCTAGTCCTATTCASATAGTTGGTGAAGACAAAGGTTCATTCAAATACCAACTGTTAAAAATATTACTTCCACTACTTTCCAATTTAACACGTTAYAACCTGTTGAATAGAAAAGCACAGTTGTTTCTGTTGCAGAAATCCACACAAAAAGAGGAATCAAGTAAATGTTGAGTCTCACTCAAACTGTGWAGAGACACTAAATTGGGGGCATGACCAGATAGTTTTAGGGTCAAGTGCTCAAGTGAAAAAAGGGACGCCTTGTGCAATGCATGGATTCACCAGCTGTACTAATGTTAGATTTATTACAGGCACARCTTGTACGTTGTGCATATTTATTTCAAACAGTAACCATATTCTGCCTGATGAAGATGTTTAATGTTCAACACTCTACAGCAGGGCTGTTCAACTCAACTGCTCCGGGGGCCACAGTTAATGCAGGCCAACAGCTGAGGGGCCAAACATCCAACAATTAAATCATGTAAATAAACCAAGYTTTACAAAGATCTGCTACATTTGAAATAGTTTATTTTTCTTTATTTAATCATGAATACAACATACAGAACCCTATGTAATAAAAGTAGTTATAATAAAGCAACAACAAAAACAAAAATAACACATTATGCCACTTATTTACCACAAATAATATTTTGACATCTCTGACTTGCCAAAATTTTAAACCAATTTTATTTTCACTTTCAAAGTTTTATCTTCAGCTGCTTGTAGTTTTAACTGTCTTCGGTGTTCATTGAAATGATTTTTACCAGCTTGTAGCCAAGATTCTGACGTTTCTGTACATGTCTATGTCTAACTAAAATAACTTACAGTAAATTACTGTAAGTAGAAAATCAGGGGTTTGGGCTTAGGAGATGAATGAACCAATTAGCAGGCTGAACTTTAGTCACTGGTATGTGGTCCACGGGCTGCCTGTTGAATAGCCCTGCTCTACAGGTTGATTTCTGTAACAATCAAATTGGCAACAAAAGAACAAAGACAAGTAATGACAATTTGTGCACTTTAGTGTCTATAACATGCTCATCTACACTGCCTGGCCAAAAAAAAAGTTGCCACCAAATGAAAAGGTCACACTGTAATATTTTGTTGGACCATCTTTAGCTTTGATTACCGCACACATTTGCTGTGGCATTGTTTCARTAAGATTCTGCAGCATCACAAGATTTATTTTCATCCAGTGTTGCATTAATTTTTTACCAAGGTCTGGCAATGATGATGGTAGAGTCTGACCGATGCTCAAAACCTTCTCCAGCACATCCCAAAGGTTCTCARTGGACTCTGTGGAGCCAATCCATGTGTGAAAGTAGTGTCTCATGCTCCCTGAACCACTCTTTCACAATTTGARCCCAATGAATCCTGCCATGGTAACCTTGGAATATGCCTGTCTCATCAGGGAATAAAAAAATCCATTGATGGAATAACCTGGTCATTCAGTATATTCAGTAGCTGACCTCATTCTTTGAGCACAGACTGTTGCTGAACCTAGACCTGACAGACTGCAGCAACCCCACATCATAGCACTTAGTTCAATCCAGGTGGAGACTTTATTTTTGGCCAGGCAGTGTCTAAAATTGCTCATTTCTTGTTCTATAATGGATGTTCCTTCCATCTCCTTCATTTTGATCATCAGAAAGCAGTTTCTGTTTCTGTCTATGTTTTGGATTCTAACATTTCCTCTTCATCTGTGTCTGACCCAGATTTTTTTTTCTAATAATTTGCCTCCATCTTCTATGCTCATTTCACTAAAAATCTAATTATTTTACTTTAAAATAAGAAGAAAATACAGAAAAAGATAATTAAAGTCAATTCTCTGTTACTC
>NW_013952402.1:6062642-6064216 GCF_001266775.1 Austrofundulus limnaeus | reverse complement strand
GTACGCATGAGTCAAAGCTGGCGTGAGGCACCGCACATTTTCACGTCAAGTTTGGATTTTATAAATCACAACCTTGGCGTAAAAAGTGGCGTACGCAAGTTTCTGGGCTCAAATTGTGCRTACGCCAGTTTTATAAATCCGACCCCAGATCTGTATCATAGGACAAATTTATATTGTTTCTACCGTATATCGTTTATATCGCGCAAATCTTTGGGGCCAGATTAAAAATGTAAAGAGGACCAGATTAGGCCCATGAGCCTTGACTTTGRCATATGTGCCCTAACGCATAGGTGATTTTTCTACAGTCAAATTTTAATTTGTCGTCTGATGTCTATCTGCGCACATCCATGGGCTTACACATGCACAATAGTATAGATACCAGGACTAATGTTAGAGCTCATGATCATACCCTATGTTTTAACCAGATCTCCTAGAATTTTTAAATGTGGTCAACAAACAGAAAAATGCTACAGCAAGTATTAATCCAAGCAATCATGACAGACAGGAAACGTTTAGCAGATAAGGATGTATTTGTACACTTCCTCTTTCTGAATGACTGCTGATGTTACCAGCTTTCTGCAACCCTGCAGGATCCATCAGGTACAGAAAGTGAATGGATGGAAGGATTTTGTCTGGAGCAGGAAAGTGAGTAGAGCCTTGGATAAATTCAGAACTTTTGTTCTAGACTCAACTATTCTTGCTTTGCAGTGCCCATAATCAGGATGTTTTGATTGTACTGGTCAGCCATTTTAGCAGGCTTTGTTTGCTTCTCTTTTGTCTCACCTAATAGTTTGACTGTATGTGGAAGYCACGGTGGTCAGGTTAAAAGGACAGTCGTTCTATTTATAACTTCCCACCTGTAAYCTGTCTCCGACGGGATTAACTAAACCACTAGCTTCAGTTGCTTTGCTTGCAGACGAGCTGAAAATAATTCTCATTATTGAATAAACACATTAACAAAGAAGATTTTTTGAAAATATTTAAATAATGAATAATGTTTACATGTGGAAGGGTTTGTTGAAGTCTTGAGCACTTGTTTGTTTTTGATACAACTCTTTGTCTCTTGTATTCTTGCAGATACAGAAAAATAGTTTTCTTGATTTATATAGATAGACTGAATATGGTTTTGCACCAAAAACATTGCTTAGTGTTGAGTTTTGTATTTTTTCTTACTTTAATGTTCAGCTGGCATCTGTTGGAATGATATAAGCCTCATTTAAACAGGCCACAAAAAAGGCAAAAAAAAAAAAACCCTCATGAATCGTGTCCGTCTTAAGTTTAAAGCTGTCATTGTAAAGAAAAACCCAGATTTGTTATCCATATTTTAAGACTGTTTTTTTTTTCAAAATTACACATTTTTATCCCATTTTTTTGTCAGATTTTGTGACTCTGTCCTTGAGTTTCACATCAGTAAACTAATTAGATCCGAAATTATTATGTACTGTAACAAATAAGCACAAACAGAGCAATGTTGTATATGCTGTTAAGTGCCAGGAGGACTGCGACCAGTGATGCTGCGTTCACACCAAACGCGTTTTGAGCGGCCAAAAAGCGCAAAACGTCTCTCACTGGAC
>NW_013952402.1:6058973-6060518 GCF_001266775.1 Austrofundulus limnaeus | reverse complement strand
CTTTATTAACAGTTAAATAATCTTGACACTTTATGCATTTATTTTGTTAAACTGACAATATCATGGATAATAAATCAGTTCATTTTAAGTTTAAAATTTAAAGACAACTTTTACATGGCTCCCAGAATAAAACCAAAAGTCATCTTTGTGTTCTAAGCCCAGTCAAATTTATTGTAAACTGTCTTTTTCTAGCGTTATGCAATTTTTAGCAGGAGATATAAAAAAAAACAATATTGTATAGAGATGAGGTCAGACTTCAAATTCAGGCAACTCATTTTTTTTAACAACAAACCTTGTAATTAAAAATAACAGATAACTTCTAAATTTCAGGGAGAAAAGGAGACTAAACAACTCTTTAATATGCCTGGAGTAAGCTTGATGAGATGAAAACGTCATAAAAGTTCGTCACATTTTTAACGTGCGTTTCAGGAGAACAAAAGTGAAAAATGCTGCTGGAAAGAAAGTGACTTAAAATAAAAAAAATGTCTCCAATTGCTGCAGTTTTAGCAAAACGAATAATGTAACTTCCTACATCCTTTATTAATGCCTGTAAACTGAAAACAAATGCTGGAGCATTTTTTTTCTTCTTTTAAAAGCTTTTCAGCTTCCACAACTAGCTCTAAAGATTTTGCTCAGTTACTTGAAAATTTTCCAGTAAATATGTTAAAAACTGCAGGTTACTCGAGTTACGACTTGTCATGCAAATGAGCTACATCTGTAGAGTGAACGGTGCTCGTTACTTTGTGACAACCTGTCCGCACAAACCAAACAACAGTTAAGAAATAAAATGAACCAAAGTCTGGGTCAACCCCCTCAGATTTCCCACCGCCTCCCCCATGTATGTACCAGGATGGACAGATGGGCAGACACTGGAGCAGGTGGAGAGGCAGACAGGTAGTCAAGCAGGACAGAGAGCAGAACAGAGCACAGCAGTTAGTGAGGTGGAGAGCACTTACTGTCAGCCCTTCACTGAAACACATGAATGAAACCTTTGAATGAGGCGCGGCTGGCCTGGTGTGTGCGTCGGCGAGTACGGCTGTGGGGGCGGCGCACTTGACAATAGTTAGGGTATAGTACTTGATTGTTTACTCTTTCCCCACTGGATGGGGGTTATTGTGCCTAACTGTGTGTGTGTGTGTCTACAGATTATGCTCGGCGCGAGCGTGTGCAGAAGTTTACAGGCGGACGTACAGCTCTGTGCTTTTATGTCGCTCTTTAAAAAAAAAGACGATGGATTCACAAAAGGCTAGTGTATAGAGGGTGTGTGTGGATGGGGGGGTGAGGGGCGGGGTCTTATGCGGTCCACACACAAACACACGCATGCACTCGCAAGACCAGCTGCCGCCCACAGCCCCAGCCCAGCGATTCTGAATTAATAATACAGAGCCACTCTGGAATAATGGTGACTTGAACGCACACATCCAAGCACAAAGCTTTGCACCTGTTCACCACTGCTCAACTGGACAGGGTTGGGCTCCACACACACACACACACACACACACACACACACACACACACACACACACACACACACACACACACACA
>NW_013952402.1:6039843-6055961 GCF_001266775.1 Austrofundulus limnaeus | reverse complement strand
CACACACACACACACACACACACACACACACACACACACACACACACACACACACACACACACACACACTCACATATGCATACACCCCATGTTGCCTGTCTGTTGTAGGCACTAGTTAGACAGCTGTGTCTGTCTCCTGACCTACCCCTTCGTTTTCTGATGACAGCTCCTCTCATTGACTGATTTGTCCAGCTGCGCCACTCTGTTCCTCTGATTGGATGGTTTCACAGCCAATGAGCTGGAGAAACTGAAGGAGGATTTGAATATTTTTGTCAGAGTCAAATGGGGGGGACCTGAAGAGAATGCACTCCCGTGAGCAATTATTGAATTGAAAAATGATGAATAAAAATAAAACCCGACATGGTCTCACACATCGTCTAACTAAAAGTATTTATTTGTAGACAAACTTCATTACACAAGTTGTTTTCTAAATGTTTGTAGCAGAAAAGCAGATGCTTTGATCAGAAGTGTTGTCTTGTCAACAGGTTTTTGTGTTATGCGACGCTCCTGTTGCTTTTAATTTTAACATATAAATCTGTTTACAAATCTATATAAAGCATTTTGGGAACATAAACTCTGTTTAATATAGACATCAGTTATGTAGAATAAATAAAAAAAATCAATGATGCCAACATGCATAGCCTTCCAAAAGAGAGGGAAGGGGGGTGGCAATATAGCAGCAATCMGTGCAGTTTAATTTAACCACCTCATTGGCTCTTTGTGCGTTTTCTAATCACATTGGATTCACTGCATTTTCAACATAAACAGCATGGCATTCCTAATGTTATCACATGTTAAAACGCAAGGAGGTTTTTGTTCTGGTTCGCTCTGATTGTTTTATTTACCTTCTTAATATGCTAGAAAACATCTAAAAAGACCAGTATTTGTCTTTTCAATACCATGGTATGCTTTAGTAGCTGTGCGTGGGAGGTCTGATGGATGTTTGTATGTCAGGGAAAAGACTTTCTGACTGAGCTGTATTTAATATTCTTGATAGGATTAGCTAGAGATGTAAACAAGAGTTTCTGTGTTTGATAAGCCTCCAGCTCTAAATGGCCAGTCTGCGTGCTCTGAACCTTTTTTTTTTTTGCATATAGGTTTTTGTAAGACAACAAATATGAAATGATTCTTTTTGGCATGATCTGTACAAATTATTTTATTCTTCAACTATAGTTTGATTTAAAGTTTAAAGCATAGGATGATTACCATGTAAGACAGAAGCCGCTTTTTTCATTTATTTAATTGTGTGGCGATCACTATTGTGTGCCAGACAGAAAACGAGCAAAAGGTTTGAATTATACACGATTTGGTTCAGTTCAATACTAAAATCTCATGCTTCAATATTTTTTGATACGAAAAAAGAGAAATTTCCATGCCCTTCCTAACTTGTAATTTATTTAAATTAGTTATGAACATTTGTTTAACCTCAAAACAGTAAATGTTGCTGAAGCAGTAAGTTTCTCTGGATCTGCGCTCGACAGTGCAGCCTTGGTGGAGTAGTCGAACACAGATCCACTGAGCCTTCAACACAGAGCTTCTTCAGAAGACAAGTTGATAAAAATAAATTGTAAAAATCTATATTGTTCGATACATAATGTGTATTGAACGGTTTGATAAATGTATTGTTGCACCCTATACTGTATATATATATATATATACCCTTCTCTTTCATGTCCTTGTGATAAATTATATTAAAGAGCTAATATTGTTTGTCAGGAAAATATTTAGTAAATACAAAGAACAAGTGTGAAACTGCACATTTTGAGCTAACGTTTCAGGCTAAAATTGTTAGTGTTTACAAACTCCATAAATGGGATATATCATGTAAAATTCACTTTTTTAGCTGTTAAATGCATTTTGTTTTGTACTTGGAGTCTCTATGAGTGCAGAAATTTTGAATTTAGTTCCTCCCAGTGCTGCATAGATATATTCTGTTTGGGTCATATTTTTCAACCAGTTTAGTTTTCTCTGTTTTCTATGACATTCTCCGAACTATTATATCACAGTATTTACAGCAGAACTTCTAAATAATGTATAGCCTTACTAACTACAGTTTCATGGTCTCCATTCTCCTCTGGCTCTGGGTCAGACTTTGGCCTCCAACATGTAAGGCTGGATGGACAAGTCTTCCTTTGTTGACATCTTTTAATTAATTTGTAAATAAACCCCTCTAATAAACTAGAATTAACAGCTCTGGAAGTTTGGATTTAAAGAGACAGTGTAAAAACGAGTTGATCTGAGACACACCTCAGAAAAGGGGTGAAAGAGGGGCTCGTGGAGGTACAATTAGGAGGAATTCAGACCAAAACATAGCAGTTGCAGTTTATAAAAACCCCAACTGAATGATATGAATGTGAAAAAGAAGGTTTTAAAATTGATTAAGCTCTGAGCTATCAAGTTAACAAACGTCTTATATAAGGAAGTCGAAAGATTTTTCAGGTTATTCTCAATTAAATATTTGTTTTACATTATATTCTGTTTTTTAATGTGACAGAAGAAAATACTGTATTGTTACCTTCATTTTTTTCTATGAATTACACTGAGGTTCTAAAAAGAGCTAATAGGAAGGAAAAAAGGTAAGAGTGGGGTTCCCTCAGCTTGGTGACCTTCACCCACTGTTTGGCTGGGTAACCAAAGCCTCCCGTCTGGCACAGGTGGTGTTGAGCAGCAGCTCTCCACCTAAGATGCTAAGATGCTAACACCCCACACTAATCCTCTTGTGCTATATGAAGTAACAGACCCTGCCTCATCATCATACATGCACAGCGGAAAGACACACACAGACACAGGTGTAAGATGACTGAATGCAGAAGAACGACACACCCACATAAGCAGACAGCTAAACACAGGGGCAGCATTTTGCTTGTATTGTGCACACACACAGAGACACACACAGAGACACACACTAGTGCTGAGAAGGGGATTAGGATGTGAGGCGTCTTGGCTGCAGCTTGTCTGTCAGTCACTTTCCATCTCTGTGTCACAGCAGCATGCTCCAGGGAGCCACCACCATCTACTGGATTATAGAGGTACTGCAACAGAAATTAACATGGAAATGGTAAGCTAGGAAAATAAATCTGTATTTATTTTAAAAAAACAGAGATGGAAAAATACAAATAAAACAAAAACACATGTTTAATGTCACCCAATAATCTCAACTGTTATTCTAAAGACTGTTGGTAGTATGCATTGTGTGTGTAAGTACCTCCGTCTACACCAGCTGGGAGAGCAGGGAGCATCAAGTGTGTGTGTGTGTGTGCGTGCGTGCGTGCGCGTGCATCGGGTCTGCCAGGAGGCCCTGGCTGGGTAAAACCTCCCAGTGCCCCCCAAGGGATGGCCACACTCCCCTGGGTTTCCACTCAATCTGGTTGTCCTGTCCCGTCCCAGCTCTCTGTCACTGTCACGGCCTTAACAGCTTACACCGAGGCCCTCCTCTCACTCCTCTTCATCCTTCCTCGTTTGTCTCCCGCTCAGCCTTCTTCGTCATCCTCACTTCTTCTTCTTCATCTCCACAGTGCTGCAGTGAATGTTCAAACCCAGCTACAGCATCAGCTTCAAACTGAATTTATTAGATTTTTCTTTTAAATCTTACTACTCACATAGTTTTTATCTTGTTATGTAAGTGTAAAAAAAACATGTTTTTAYGAAACTCCTTCTCTTTCTACTGTCAGGGATTTTGTTGTAAAGCGTTTATGCACCTACACACACACACTCACACACACAAGCTCCACTTTAGTCCCAATGTGATAATGAGACTAATGCACTTTAAGTGGATTGGCTTTGAGGAGCCTGGACTCGCCTTAAGATGTCTGAGCAGGACGGAGTTAGGGCTGCCGGGGTTGGGGTCAGGAACAAAAGAGCAAATCGTAATTCAAAATATTGTATTTTGACTCCGTTGTTTGGGTTGTTTTTCTCCTTCAAACCATTTTGGACAATTTTGAATCTTGGCAGATGACTTGTTCAACAACACAGTGTGAACTATTCTTGCTGTTGCAGGCAGATGTCATCTTCAAGCAGTGCCCTCTCGACTGCCCACAATGACCTGTCTCTTTCATTAACCGTCTTAAAACCCTGAGTTTCTGATGATGTTGGACAGATCTTTGCCTTTTTTTCACTTTCACCTTTCCTCTTGTGCTTTTAATAAACCGTTGAGCGCTAATTATCACGCACACACCAACTCATGAAGCCGACTGTTGTGTCTGGAGGTGTCCTGAACTTTGACTATAAACAGCTCAGCCAGTTAATCATTTTGGCACAAACCCTTTGCTTGGTTTGACTGTGTACTGTTGTCACACAGAACAACCTGCAAACTGCTAGACCAAATAGTTATTTTTCAATAGAAAGTTATGAAGTGATATTCTTCCAGTTTCTGCTGATGATTTTAAAGAGAGGTTAATCCTTTTTTTTGTCTTCTTCCCACCCTCTTCTTAAGACAAACGTTGATAGGAATGTAACGATTCACTCAAACCTCGATTCACTTATCAAATTTGAATTCACAAATACATTTTTCTTTTTTACAAAATGAATTGTAGCCATTTTATATCCAAATATGTTTCTTTCCCTTTAATATCAGCATTTTCATTCTTGTATCAAGCTGTTTCTTTTTGTTGTCTTGTAACAGAATATAACTTTAAAATAAATAAAAATGTCATCACAAATCTGTAGTTATAATCGATTATTAATCAATTCTTGGTTAATTGTTACATGCCTAGTTGTTACCTTTGACCCCTGAATATTTAAAATGAGAGCTGAATAGTGAGAGAGGACTTGATTCTTGAGTTTGAAAAAAACCTCCCATCAGCGTGCACTGGATCATCATTATAAGGTGTTTGTGCTGGTATGACAGTTTTCTTCCTAAAGGGTGCAATAGTCAAACATCTTTACTTTGGCCTTGTCTGACTAAGTGACACTGATTATGTTGTGAGGGGAAGGAGGTCTGCTAGAAAAAAAAAGCCTGGCAAAAGCCTTACTTCAGTTTGTCATTTAAATACAGCCATACTGTTATGAGCCTTTTTTTTTTATTGTAACAGATGTCTGTAGAGTATTAGACCTGTGTTTACAACTTTTCTGAGCTTTGCACAGTCTGAATTTATGGGTGATCATTCTGCGTATTTTATTTTATTGTTTGTCTCATTGCGAATTTCCTGTTGGTTTTGCATTTGAGTTTAATTTTTTATATAATATATGGTCTATTTGTCTTTGGGTGGGTGAAATATATTTTATTTTTCTCCACCCTCATCCCCGCCTCTGTTCACTTCTGTACAGCAGCTCTCATCACTTCTCCAGCTTCCTGGGAGCCAGTCACACAGCTCTATATTGCACCATCTGCATGTCAGCTTCTGCCTCGGCCAAAGCATTAAATTAAATCCCTGTTTGGGCTGATTAACAAATGACTGGTGAGCTCGCATAGTTGTGAAGTTATTCAATTCTCAGTTCCCGTTTTGTAAAAGCTAAAAATATATAAAACATAAAGACCATAAACGTCTAATAACTGTAACCTTTGTGAGCATTTCCTGAGTCTCATTCGGGTTTTGTTGGCTAAAGTTCAGCCCTGCCATTTGCACCTGTCTCCTACTTATCCTCTCTGTAAATCACTCTCATTCCCCCCCTCCTCTGTCCTGAAGTGAATAGTTAATCGGTCTGCTAATTGAGTGACAGTTAGCGTGTGCATTGTTCTATTTCCAATCAGAAACCCTGGAACAGACGCAGTCACAGCTGATTCATCTCTGCCTCTTACTGCTAAATCCACAAGCTGCAACTGGAGGATGTGCCAGCAAGATTTATTTCTCCTAGAAAATCAAAATGACTTCTAAAAAGTCTGGCTCGGTTACTTTCTTCGGGTCTCTCAGACACATACAAATACAAAAACAAAATGGGGTTCACCTCTTTGTTTTACTATGTTTTTACATCTGAAGTGTTATTAAATGTGTAGAATTTTTTTTTTTACATCTGATTTAATTCAACAGTCGTGAAATGAAACTAATTAGGATGGAACTTAGAGAGATGTTTATTTGAACCACATGAACTGAATTTACCCGAAAAAAGATTCAAGCCTTTATAGCTGAGCATTTATCTGTTTTATCTTTTGTTTTACTGATATCCTGTTGTTCTAACAAGAAACAATTGACTCCTGTGATCTGAAGCTTTGTGTGGTGCAGGATTGTCTAATTGGCCTAAAGGGAAAAGTAAAGTTGTGCAGAAAAACTAAATGAAACTGAAGTGAGGAGTCTGAGAGAGATGGTGTGGGAAGGAGACCGGCTGTTCTGTTTTTCTCCAGCAGTCCAAAGTAGAGACATGTGGCTCCCCAGACAAGCTGTCCAGAGTGGGAGAGCTCGCTGGACTCATTACAGGCAGGGCCAAGACGGGATAGCTTGACAGAACACCATTGGATCATACGGAGGATTGGAACGGTCAGGGCAGAATTGTTTTAGTGTGTGAGCGCGCGCACGGCTATGTTTGTTTGGAACGGCGTGTGCGGACAACTGTCCATCGCCTCTCTCCGTCTGTGCCACCCCTGGCTGCCCCCCACCCCCCAAATCACTGCGTTCACACACTCTCTCGGTCTAGGCCTGGCCATAAGGATTGCTTAAATGTTTTCAGTCAAACTGGACAGCTGAGGGATAAAGTGGCCAACCGCAGGCTTCCATTGGTTGGACACATCGTCTCAGAACTGACTCACAGGAGTGACTGGACTTGGACCAGCGGGCCGGTCACTGCAGCCAGTTTATAATAGTTTTATCAGTTCAACTTTTTCCTCAGCCTCGTCCATTTTGACAGTCAATCCATCTCCACTTTTTTTTCCCTTGCAATTAAGTTTCAAGTAGACATTTTTGTTTTCCAGATGAGTTTTAGTGTTGAATTTAAGTTGAAATTAGTTTGTGAAATAAAACTGTTGGGACTGACAAATAAAAATAAAACTACAATCTTAGAAGACCTGTGAGGAAATGTGGAGCTGAAAGATTTTCATAAAAGTTTGATCATTTTGTTTCTTACACAATCTCATCATCATTTATTGCATAAGCATAATATTTTACCCTTTTATAGGATTCGCTTCATTTTGTAGATATTCATTTCTACTCAAGAGGAAAATGCAAAGTCCAAAACTTGCAAAAATATTAAATGGGTGTACGTCTACACCTGATTAAAGTTTTAAAATAATTCTGCTGTAATTGCACATCTGTGTTTATTGTCTGCACTGTGATACTTTACAGTTAATAGTCTGTTGAGATTATTTTGCACTGAAAATAGGCAAATTCTGATTCCTAATGTCAGATTCTGATACTCTACTGTCTCTAAAACAAAACATCATTTTTATTCTTACACAATTCTTTATATTATATCTTTTATTATTAGTAGTCGTATCATTGCTAGTCAATGTTAATTTCGTTTTTTGTGTACTGTCCATTGTTTGTAAAGTAACTAGCATRTGAACCTCTACTGATGCTGCTGTAACACCTGAATTTCCGCTCGGCGGGACAATAAAGGCCATTTCTATTCTATTCTATTCCTATTCTATTCTATTCCTATTCCTATTCTTATTCCTATTCTATTAACTCTTAGAGTGAGCAAGATTTAGGTTGGCTGCCACAGACAGTTAACATGGAAAATCACAAAAATGGCTACAACTCACTCAGTTTTCCAAACATTGAGCTGTAATTTATTGTAGTTGAAAATCATTCACAACACGTATTCTGATCCCTAGTTTAAAATTCTGGCTTGGCAGGCAGCGGGCGACGTGCACTCCTCCAAGGAAGACTAAGCATTTTTTTTTTACCTTTTCTTGAGAACCAGTGAGATGTTCTCTTCCTGTTTACTCACAGTCGCCTTTTTTTTATTTAGTCTCGCTTTTACAAATCTCTTTTTTCTTCCCAATCCTTATGTCTCTCTCCACCCCTCTCGTTCAACCCCTCTCACAGCACTCTGTTTATAAGTAGCAAGTGATCCAAAGAATATGCTTTGTTTCTGAAAGAACAGGAGAAGGAAATGGGAAAGCAGGAGAGAGTGTGGGAGGATTTGTGAAAAGACGAGGAAAAAAAAAATAGACCGGGAGGTGTGATTCAGTAGTTCTAGTGATGCTCTGGCACCCACCAGCATTTTTAAGTGTCTCTCTGCGCGTCCCTGTGTCCCTGTGTGGTGGTTCGTACTAGTCGGCACCTCTCTGTCACCTACACACACACACATGCKCACGTGCCTCTCCGCCGCCACCAGCACCCAGAGGTACCGGCGAGGGCCCATAGTCGCATGGTTCCTTCAGCGGAGCAGGTGTTTTTCTGCAACGTGTTAACGAGCGCGGCCTGCTGTCATTTCTGCTTTAAATGGATGTCACAAATAGAATACACACACACACTTATACACTAACTGCTCCATTCTCCCAGCAAATTATCTGAAACAAGGTGATCAGAGATTAAACTGAGGTGTTTGTGTGTTGTTTGGTCAGGAGTTGTTTTGCACATGCATGCATGTGCATGATGGTTGATTCTTTATGTCTTTGTATATTGCTGTAGGTTTTTCTAAAGGTAAAAACTACCATACCTTGATGGAGCATCTATTAGACACCTGCCCTCGTGCAACAGTTTTGAACAATGATCCTGATCATCCAGTTAGAGCTGGTGTTGGAGACGACTCTCAGCTACCACCACACCAACATTTACCTCATTATGGCAAATGGACTGAACTTATGTAGCACTTTTATCAAGCCCCATAAGGACCTCAAATTGCTTTACACTATGGTCATTCACACACACATTCACACACTGATGATGGTAAGCTACATTGTAGCCACAGCTGCCCTGGGGCATGCTGACAGAGGCGGGGCTGCCATGCACCAGCGCCACGGACCCTCTGACCACCATCAGTCCCTCTGACCACCATCAATAGGTAAGTTGGTTGAAGTGTCTTGGCCAAGGACAGAACAACTGAAACAGCTGGAACCGGGGATTGAACCGTCAACTCACCAGTTACAGGACATCTCCCCTAACCACTCCGCCACAGCCACAACTTTTATTTGCATACATGTCAAGTTGTCAAGTTGTACAGATTGTCCGTAAGTTATAAGGATTTTACGTCAATTATACGGACGTATAGAACAATCTTATGGATTTTTTCACAACCTCATTTTCTAATTTATCTAACTTATCAGAGCCTGTAGGACGATAAAGGAAAAACAATAAATTAATCAAATAACCATCTTCCAACCTGTTCTGCYGCTAGAAATAAGTTCTGCACTTTTTCCGCTCTCCTTTCTTTTTCCTGTCTTGTCCGCAGCCGACAGCCCCCCCACCCCGCGCGCACACGCATCGCGGGTGCAAGTTGTACGGATTTTTTGCAAAATATACMGATTTTTGAGGCTCTTTATRCAGGTAAACGTCCAAAGGGGTTGACATGTATGCATTTGTACAACTGACCAAATTATAGCCTTATTTGTGTTTTTTGTATTTGTTGATTACTTGTAGCAGCCTTTTTCATTGACKGGTCCTGCCATGTATCGGCCATTATAAATTTATGATGTGACTGCACTATTATGTTTGTGATCATGCCTCCCACCACACCAAATTTCATTTCAGTATGTCTAAAAAATAGCTGAGTTATAGCCCTTGGAAATTATCGTTGGCAGCCATCTTGAATATTCAAATCCAGAGTAGCTTTCCTAATTTGTATGTGCCCCCTTAAACCTTGGCCACCCCTTTCAAAAAAGTCTAGCTCTGCCCCTGAACACACACAGACATAAAAATAATGTCTTTAGGTTGTTTTTATCCAGTGTGATAGGSAAGTGTTTGACGCTCGTGTATTCTTGTAGCAGGTCATCTAAAATAAACATTGTGGTCCCACTTCAGCTCCAKCAGCCTGTTGGATACCACTCTGTCACCAACTGCACAGCAGATGYTAATTTTTTGTTGTTGATGTCTAAGAGGAGTAATTTTTTTTGTATGTAATCTTGTTTTGTCTCATGTCACCTCATCTCATCTCTCATCTGTCCTTCCTGTTTTTAGCCAGTGACCAGCGGTTTGTGTGTGTGTGTGTGTGTGTGTGTGCGTGCGTGCGTGCGCGTGCATCGGGTCTGCCAGGAGGCCCTGGCTGGGTAAAACCTCCCAGTGCCCCCCAAGGGATGGNCATCTGTCCTTCCTGTTTTTAGCCAGTGACCAGCGGTTTGTGTGTGTGTGTGTGTGTGTGTGTGTGTGTGTGTGTGTATTTGGAAGAAGGGTCGCCACCTCAGCATCTGCCCATGTATCAGCCAGATGATGTTTCTGGCATGGACACTTTGAGTGTTGTGCTGGTAAACATGTTTTTTTCATTTTTTACAGAATAATCCGATCTGAATCTGGCAGGCATTATGGGAGCTGCCGAGCTGCTGTGTGTCTGTTTGTGTAAATACCACAGTGTGTGTACGTGTGTGCGATATCCTAGGAACAGATGACAGTTTAGCAGCTCTTGACTGTCCAGGGAATCAAATCTGTATTTAAAGTCGTCAACATCGTTATTTTTGTTGTTAATTCCACTTTCCATACATTATTCTGATTAATCCTTTTAACCCCTGGGAACGCTTTGCGCATCATGATCCTGCTTTAACAGAGCTCCAGTTGTGTGTGCGCCAAATATCAAACTCATCTTCCTCTCTTTGCGTTCATGTCTCTGTGCAGGTGAATACATAAAGAACTGGCGACCTCGTTACTTCCTGCTGAAGACAGACGGATCTTTCATCGGCTACAAAGAGAAACCTCAGGACGCAGACCTGCCCTACCCACTAAATAACTTCTCTGTAGCAAGTATGTTGCTGTACCTACTGTTACATATGATGCCAGAGGTTTCTGGCACTAAATTGTTACATTTCAGAAGTTTAGAAGTACGGTTCTGTAGAAAAGTAACAAAATATCATCTTACCTGTTGAAAATGGTGCTTTGAACTACTTCAGTTTGGAGAAAAAGTTTTATTACATGTAAACATGGAAACATTTCACATACATTGAGTCTCTAACACTATAAACAAAATACTAAATGATTTAGATAACTTATTTTGAATAAAAACTAAATGTGGTTTCCATCAGTTTATGATCTATAATCCCGACTAAAGTTTTGTTTCAGAAATTCTTTCAATTTTAACTCAATTTAACTTGAGGTAAATCTAAAATGTCCCTACCATTGCCAAACAACATAAATTTAATTTTATGTTCATTTAGAAACCATTAACATGTATTTCTGCTAAAATGCTTTAAACTGTAAAGGTTTACAGAACCATCTATTTCCTCCACACTTTATCCAAGTCATCGACTTCTCTGTAGGCTCATATATTGCTGTAAAGTTACTGTACAGCTGCCACAGTCAGCCCTTTCAATTCGTAGCAGAACCACCGCAGCTGGTTGAGAATCGGCACCTCGCTGTCGCACATTTCTGAAATGCCAAACRATGTCAGATCTGCCTCCCGTCTTATCGTTTCATCACACAGAGGAAAACCTCCAACAGCCACAGCAGTCATTATTCGTCTGCAGTCTTCACTACAGCCTCTAATTAACAGTTTATCAGTATATCATCTGTCAGCACCTGGTTAACGAGCTCCTCCACACTCTTTGACATGTTCAATTAACCGATTGTTGCGTAATCACACTTGGTTTTAATGTTCTTTCTTGCAGCAAAAGCAGATTGTCCGTAAAAGCGTTACTGCCTCACAGATGTTTTAWCTTTAAATAAAATGGGAGACACGCTAAAACTCTATTGTTATAGAAGAGGGAAATAAGATGTGCTGTTTTTAATTTGACAGTAAACYTTTTTTTTATTTAATGTCATATTTGTGAAGTAAAAATGAAGCAGGTCAGACCAACAGATTGCACTGTTTGAGTTTTTATTAATGGTTCCCAAATCAAGACTTTTTTTATTTTGGAACTTTTGTTATTTGAAATCTCTTTTGAATCCACTGATATATTACAAAGTGTTAATGTGTATTCAGAATATCACAGTAGTTTAATCCTCTCTGTGATTACATATCTATGTTTTCTGATGGTAATCAGAGAGGCACTAAGCCGGTGCAGATGTCACTGCATGCTTACATTCACAGTTAACAGCCTAACACAGCTTAGGATCTCTGATTTTTGARTGCTATCATTGTCTTCAAATTAATCAAAATTAAACTAAACATGCTCAGTCAGTTCAAATCTCATGGCTTTGAGGAAGCAGTGTGTAAAAGGTCCACGTTAGTGTTAAAGCAGGACAGGAGACGAGCGCCAAAGCAGAAAATGAGAGAATACCAACTGATTCTTTGGAAGAAATTGTTCAAAAGGTTTTAATGAAGGATGGAGGAGGAGAGAAGGAAACACAGGGGTTCAAAAAGAACTACAAGTGAGGGGGATGAGAAAGAGGAGAGATGAGATGGATGGAGAGAGGTGAGGTTGTTGCAGATGAGGTGTGTTGGAGAGGGAAGGAGCAGACAGAGAGGAGGAGGTGAAGACCAGATCGGAGGAGGAAGAGGAAAAGAGTTTGCAAGGAGGACAAGCCAGGCCATACATCCGGCCCCGGCTGCTTGGCACAGCACCGCCACTGCCACATCTGTTGCCCAAAGCTGGGAGGCCAGGTGGTGTGTGTGTGTTTGTTTGTGTGTGTGTCTATGTGTGTGTGCAGAACAGAAGTGGTCAGATGGAACAGAGATGGTACAGGCCTGTTCCCTGCAGAGGGACTCATACATACAAGCTTGACACACACACACACACTTATACACCCATTAAACTGCTACACAGATCTCACAATCGCCTGCTGTGGCAAACAACCCTATTTCAGCTAACATTCAAAGTTCACTTTTACGCTTGTGTGTGTCCATGTGAGAACGTGAGCGTTATTTGGCATCAACAATAGTATGACCTTGTTTTCTGGCGGCGCAGCGGGGTTCTGTTCACGAGTCAGGTAGCAAGTGCCTCGTATGTGTTTACATCGAAGGCAGCGCCGTGCGCACGGACTGGGTAGTTTCGCCATTAACCTTCCTGTCTATATTTAGGCTGAGCAGTGACACGCTGCGCCGCACCACTTAAACAGAAAGAAACTGGAGGGAAGGATGGCTGAGGATGGAGGAAGTGATGGACAGAGGAGAGGAAGCAGAGGGTGATGAATGTAAACCAGATGCGAGGCCAGAAGACGGATCATAATGCTGTTTCACATCGGTCCTCGTCCTCCATAACTGCAGAGCCTTGCTGAGGGACAATGAAGATGCATCCTTTCCCACAGCGAGCTCACAGCCCCATCTGGCCGTGTGTGCTTTCGTTTCTGCCTTTGTGTACCGTATTATGCATTTGTGTAATAACGGCCTACCACGTCGCCTGTTTTCATAGGAGTGTGTCTCGTCGGAGAGTCACCAGATGCATGTGCGATGCAACACTTAATATCCCTTGGCACAAGAAAGCAGCCTTTTTTTTTAAGTTATTGAAGTCTTTGCCTGTTTTTACACCAACACTGTAAAATTTGAACTGCGTGTTTGACACAGACTACACTGTATCCCTGTAAACCTTCTTAGAGCAGGCAAACTTTGTGACCTGTTAACAGCAGGAAAAGTTAACAGTTTGTAATAATATAAACAAAAATGACAAAAATAGGAGTGGTCATGCACAGTTCCAAATCGCAAAACCAGACGTAGGACCTGAGCAGTCTTTGCCTCGTCATGTTAGAATGTCTTCTTCTTTTGTTTTCATTCAGGTTTTTGTGTTAAAGATGATTTTCTTTACAAGGCAAAAGAAAAAATTACATTTTATCTGTGTGACAATGCAAATTAGAAAATAATGCATAAAAAATTAATCATGGAATGCATTTCTGCAGCAACGTTGCATATTAAAGTTTTAAGCAAAGTTATCGTATTTGAGCTTAATATCATGAAAATTGGCTGTTAAATCCATTTTTGGGTTTGGGACAGTTGATTAGTTGTGGCAGTCATCTTAAAACAGACTGATTTTAAAAGTTGATGACACAGATTACACAGGAGAATACATGATCATCCACCTTTCATTCCAGCTGGCCATAAGGAGGAAAACAAAACATATTAGATTCTTAATGAACTGAAACTTCTAAGTTGTCTTCTGATTTTTTTAAACAATTTTTGTGTAGTTTAATGTGAACTAGTTGCTTCAGTTTTTCTGTAAAGACATGGCCTGTTTCAGAATGTCAGCTGATGAAGACCGAGAGGCCAAAGCCGAACACCTTCATCATTCGCTGCCTTCAGTGGACCACTGTCATCGAGAGGACCTTCCACGTGGACTCACCTGAAGAACGGTTAGTTCCTGTACAGATTCAGCCTGCGGGATGTAGGCCGGGTTCACACTGTGGGATTTTCAGCATCTCTGAAAATCATGTGTTGTGCAGCGAAACGTAGGTTCTTTTAAAGGTTTCAGACTCTTGAGCACAATGTGACATTTACCGATTGTGTAGAAAGACCAAAAAAATCACACAGTGTGAACCAGGCTCATGCAATCTCTTTAAATTTCCACAAATAAGTTTCATGTATTGATTCTGACTCAAAATTCAATCCGGATTCCAATCAAGAGTTAATGATTAACAAATAAATACACACAGAGAAAGTTCCATAAGTTTATTCTGTCTGTTTCTGCTAACTTTGTTTTTCTCTCAGGGCAGAAGTTTGGATGAGGAAAAAAATGTCAGTTCAGTTAGATCTCTGAAATGTTTGAAAAGTTAGTCCTCTGTTAAAAAAAACTTGAGAAAAACTGGTTTTGATTTTTAGATGAGATTTGCTATTAGAAATTTTATGACAAGAAGCTAAAATAAAAACTAAAAGAAAGAAAATAATCCGTCAGATTGATGAAGGTTTTAAATGGCCTGAGCTACAACATGTAGGGTAAATATGATATTCCCTAAAAGTATCATTAGGAGCAGAGATATGTATATGAAGGGCTTTACTGTAGAGAGTTTGTTCCTTTTTGGTGTCTGCGAGAGAGACAGAGTGGAAAGAAGACCTTTCAAGTGGTGTTGGCATAAATTCTCCAGCTGCTCGGCTCCTTTCTGAGGAGCTGAGGTGTTTATCTCCAGAAAATGAACAGCTTTGCCCAGAAGACCACAGATGCTTCTGTGCATTCTTTGAGGTTGCGTGTATGTTGGTGTGTGTGCGTGTGTGTGGGTTGCAGCTGTCTGTCCAACTTTGTCTGTGTTATAAAGTGCTTTTGTAGTAGTTTTTGCCTCTAGATAATCAAATCAGCATTTGAGAGTTGAAAGGCACTTCATAACTTTTTAATAATTAGATTGAAACGTGTAAATATCGCGCGAATCCAGCAGCGGACGACTGCGAGAGCTCCAGATGTTTTTGTCGCGAGGTGTTTGCACACATCCAGCCGAACCGAAGCGTAAGAAGTTGGAGCTTGTTTGGAGAGGAGTGTGTTTTGCCGCAACTGTGTGTTACTGTATGTGTTGTACTGTACCGTGGCTGGCAGGCCTCCAGCTACCACAGCCCCAGCCGTGTGCAGAGAGGGTGGCACGTGTTGGCGCGGTGCCCGACTGTAGGCAGGCCCATTATCTCTCATTAGCAAAAGGAGAAAAAAAGGAGAAAAAGAGGCTCATTATACAAAAGACACTTTAACCGAGAAAGAGCATTTATCTGCTGCCTGACCTTGAGAGAGTTCCCATTGCTTTTCACGCAGCTACACACACACACACACACACATCACATGTGCCACAAATCAAAATGCTCCACTGTTGTGAATAAGAACTCGAGTTTGCCCTTGTTTTTGAGCGTGTAGGGCACATTTAGAAGTCTTTGCAGAAGAAAGGGGTTTAGATCTTGAAACTTTACTTCTCTGTTTAGGTTCAGATGAATGTTTCTCTAAAGCCCTCAAGGAAACATATGGACTCAAAACAAACAGAAAACACAGAGGTGACCATTTATGAGTCAAACATGTTTCATTATTATGATTTCTTCAGGTCTCGCTTCAGGGAAATGTATTTTTTATTAGTTTAGATCTTAAATTAGAATTTTTTTGGTGCAAAGTTTTGAATATCAGAGTTTGATTCTCTTCAGTTTAGCCTTGGTGGCATAGCAGAGAGTTAACACTGGACAAGGAAAAGTTTCAAAATAAAGTTAAAAAGCAAAATAAGTAAGTAAATAAATAAATAAATAAATAAATAAAACTAGTTTCATAAAAATCT
>NW_013952402.1:6036299-6039794 GCF_001266775.1 Austrofundulus limnaeus | reverse complement strand
CACCCTCCTGTAAACACACACACACACACACACACGTGTACACACACACACACTCGTGCAGCTCTTACTCTGAACAATCAAATGCAGACGTAAACAGTCTGAAGCTAAGGACGAYGATATTTTATTGTGCCTGCTGCTTTAGCTTGAAGAGGACCACACCTCCACGTGCACGCACTCATTTCACTGTTTGCTGTAGAGAGAGAGCATAAAGAGAGCAACTGCAGGATAAAYAGGCAAATTTATTAATAAAAAATAAGTTATAGCATCACTTGAAGGAATGAATATCACCTGCCATTTTGCACGTACAAGTTGTCCATAAATATTTTTCCAATTTGTTAYCTCTATGTATGAATAACTTTCRGCTACTACCACACCAGATTTTAGCTCAGTATCTGTAAAACTGACCRAGTTGTAGCTACTTGGGTGTGTTTTGAAATTGATTAGCTGTGGTGGCCATATTGAATCAGGTTGACTCCAAAAGTTAATCAGTTCAACGCATACATCTAGCGATTACTTTCTGAGTGTTTCACTGAAATTTGTCCTGTAATTTTTGAGATATTTTGCTAACAAACAGACACACAGACACATCTACTGCCCACCTTTTATGGTAGCAGGTGATATAAACCATAGCTGATGACATTTAGCTYAGCCTAATCTTTAAAATCTCACAGGAACACAGCTGAAAGTTTAATTTGTCGAATATATGATGAGAMAGTTTCTTCTGTTTGCTGTAAAGGTTTTATTTTTCAGAAACTGTGACGATAAATGCAGCTCTGAACACTGGATGTAAAACAGGATGGACCTCAGCGGAGACATTGTTTAAATTGTACTTTTTGTTTTTGGTTTCAGTCTCTGAAATACTCATTCCAGACTAAAGACCGACTCTGTTTTGTCATGGAGTATGTGAATGGAGGAGAGGTAARAGAAACRCACRCACACACACACACACACACACACACACACACACACACACACACACACACACACACACTTTGATGCTGGTTTTGCTGTTTGTGGTTACCCATGTTTGTGTTATTGCTTTAAACAGCCAGTTGAACAACGTCTCCACCGCAGTAACTGACAGCAATTAGAGCTCCTCTTATTCTGCCGTCGAGCCGAATCCAGGCTGACAGCTCAGACGTTCTTAAAGTTTAACAAAACTCTTCTCGGTTATTATGCCGTTCAGTTCAGTTAAATAAAACGGTCGTTCGGTTTTCAAACATTACAGTTTCCACAAGCGTTTTGAATGACTACTGACACAGTTTCAAGAAATCCAACAAAGCTGTGATTTGTTTGAGCCTTTATTTATTAGACACAGACAYGACATATTTGACCCATTTTGATTACATTTAAAATTGATGTCAGCACCAAAGCCAAACCTGGTTGGGAGACAGGTGATTCAGGATGGAGAAGATTCTAGATTATAGAAGTAAAACCTTTTGTAAAGTTGTTATATTTAATTGCAGGTGAGGGTGTTCTTCATTCCCTCCTATCTGCTTTGTTTCTACATCACAAAAATTTTAGAACCAGTTAAATTTTAACACAAACTTGCCGTTCAAGTAGTTTGTGCAGTTTTCCCACTGCACAAACTAAATATGCTCTCTGCATACTTTATTCTTGCAGGGACAGACTTGGACACCCACCACTTCTCATAGTGTCAGGTTGTGGTTAATAAAGCAGAATTTATTACCTCTGGATCTCTAGATGTAAAACTCTACCTGTAAATATGTTCTAGAATACGAATATTTGGTATTCTGGTTTTATCACTTCCATAACTGCTCATATTATGGACAAACCTCCTCACTTGCTTCTTCAGAGACAAAAATAAAACGAATGAGGTGATGATAAATGTTTGATTAAACACATGTTGCAAACAGCACTGATCTTTCAGACTCAGGTGTTTTGCCCTGGCAGTGATTTACATCAATATGGGAGAGGTTTTCTGTCAATACATAAATGATATTTTTTTAACCGTAAGCTCAAACCGTTATGGATTTGAAAAAAAAAAAAATCTTTTTTCAACATCTGCAGAGTACTTTTGGTCTTTTTTTTTTGTTAATATTTTGATATTATGTTTTAGTTGAGGATGCATGAATCTTAATTAACCGCACAGCAAATTAAAGCAGCGACACTTGAAGAAGTGGTGAAAGTTTGACTGTTGGATTCCTTTCCAACAGTTAATTTGCCAACCAATCGGCCTCTCTCTTGACTTCCCATCTTTCTTTTCTCCTCCTTTCCTCTCCTGCTTGTGTCTATTTATGAAAACACCTATGGGGGGAAATTCAGCCAGGATGACAGTCAGAGATGAAATGGATTTGGATTCCCTCACTTTTCCATTTCTCAAATTTTTAATCGGGCCGTTTTTGCAATCTTTGTTCATTCCCTTAGTGTAACTGTCACCTGCTCCCCTCCCAGATAGTTATGTAGTTCAGCAAGTGCCAGGCCTGGGCAAACACACACACACACACACACACACACACACACACACACACACACNACACACACACACACAGACTGGTGTCCATTAGTTCTGCTTTATGATCATTGCTCATTTGGTTGATTCTCTGGTTGACCGTGTTTCCTCTGTGTTGAACAAATAGGTGTTTATGATAATTGAAAACACTTTAGCGCCCTTAAAGTCCTGCTTAGTTGAATGCAGCAACCTCTCTGTTGTTAATAGGATTCATATTTCACGTTTGACCTGTGTAATGTATGGATGGATTTAGTCACGTACTGTATTTCAACTAAAGTCATGCATAAAAAGTCAACAAGTTACAAACAAAATGCCATATTGTGGTATTATTTTGATGCTGAGTTCACATAGTAATATAGGCTGTAAAATAGAAAAAAAGCTCAATAAGGCTCAGTGTATTGTTCTTGTTTGATTCATAACCAGAGATGAATGGGCAGAGGCCATCCAGATGGTAGCTGACAAGCTGCAGAAGCAGGAAGAGGAAAGGATCCAGTGCAGCCCCACCTCCAACATCGACAATTTGGTGGAGGAGGAAATGGACATCTCCACTACGCATCACAAACGCAAGGTAAGAAACGTACTAGGGCTGCACCGATTAGTTGAAATAATCGATGACGTCGATTATGTAAATTTGTCGACGCAGATTTTTTATTATCGATTGGCTGTATCACATAACCACCACGTGAATGTTCATTGCGACTGTATTGGCATAAGAGTGGTGAGTTTTTCCTGCTTGTCCTGAACGCAGCATCGCGCAAGAGCGTAATGACGTCAGCAGCCGCTGCTTCAGTTCAGTCTGAAGCTTGAAAACAAGCCTCACAGCTCCTGGAGTAAAATTTACCAAACAGACCGCCTCTGAATTATCTGGTGGATTAATTATCTTRTGAACATGACGTTCGCTTGCTCAAAGTAAATAAAGTACCGCCACTTTCTTTATTTCATCCATCATAAAACAGAGACCGGTGTTAGGTCGAGCCACGTTCCCAGTTTCCCCAGCGTGTCAAACAACAGAGGAGCTTCCC
>NW_013952402.1:6015600-6032635 GCF_001266775.1 Austrofundulus limnaeus | reverse complement strand
ACACACACACACACACACACACACACACACACACACACACACACACACACACACACACACACACACACACACACACACACACACACACATGAAATGGACACACTCGCAGGAAATTCTTACCTCGGTGGACAAATTGTGACCACACATGCCACAAAAACACACACGTACACAAGCCATTACAAACCTGCCACAGTCACAGCTGCCAGTACACTGATGAAGGCCCACCTGTCGTGTTACCTTCACACACACACACACACACACACACACACACACACACACACACACACACACACACACACACACACACACACACACACACACACGCACGGACAGCCTGAGAGCTAGGTGGTCTCTGAGCATCACTCCAGTGTCCATATGCAAACCTCCCTGAACAATTAATGGGAAGATGTGTGCCCCTTGGCCTCATGGGTAATTTGTACAACTCAACTGGTTTAGCACAGCAGGCTGGTGTCGTTTTGGCGCCACATGTGTTGCCGTGCGGCGGACTCCACAACTAACAGCGAGAAAAAAAGTAAGAAATACGGGATTGTGGAGGTGAGGGATTAAAAAAAAAAAAAAAACGAAGCAAGACAGAATTAACTTCCTGCCAAAAAAACCAGAGCAGGGCGGATGTAAGGACGTAGCAGATGAAGATGGAGGCTCAGGGGCAAGGCCAGTTAGGCCACTAATGAGTGCTGCATCGGAGGCAGTTTGGTGAGGGTGGTGGTGTTGGCGGTGGCGGCGGCGCTCGGCCCATCTTTAACTAGACTGGTGTATTGATTAAACCCCGTCGCCAAGATCCTCACCTGCACCATGCCAACGCAGCCCAGAGGGTAACGTGGAAGATGTGTGTGTGTGCCGTAAGGAAGGGGGCTGCTAGATGAGGCGCCAGCTGCCGGGCGCCTCCACCCGCCCTCCTGCGAGTGCCAACCACCCCCTCCTCTGCAGCCCGTCTCTACACACACACACACAAACACACACACTACACACACTCCCCTCCGCTATCTATCATCTCAATATGGTGCGGGCAGCCAGTTTGTGTTGTGCTAATTTCCTCCAATAAATCAGTAATTATTGCTGTGCCGTCCCTGCTGTCCCCCCCCACTCCACCCCCACCCCACCCCTCTCCTGTTCTCCCGCCTTTTTCCTGCAGCTGTTTTTCCATTTGTCCAGAGAGCGAGTGTTCTCGGAGGAGCGCACGCGCTTCTACGGAGCCGAGATCGTCTCCGCTCTCGATTACCTGCATTCAGCCAAGATCGTGTACCGGGACCTGAAGGTAAACAGAACCGGGGACAGAAGGCAGGCTGGAGGGTGCACCAGCTTTTTTATTTTTATTTATTTATTTATTTTTTGCTTTTATTTATTTAGCCGTCCTGTCAGAGACAAGTCTCTGGAAAAATTGGTGTAATTAAAAAGTGGTGCAGGAAGGAGCTCAACCCGACACAGAGCTGTAAAGGATTGCGGGGGTGGGGGGGTGCTGATGCCACAGAGGCAGAAAGGTAGATGGCTCTGTCTGACTGCCTGCCTGGCAGCCTTGGCCTCAGCCCCGCAAACAGCAGCCAAGAAAACAGGAGAAAAAACAGACACACACAGTGAGCAAAACACTTCAACCATTAAAATTAAAAGGTTGAGTGGCTCCACAACATGCCTGAAGTTTATTTCCCTCGTTTGCTCAGAGTTGTGTGTCTGAGTGTGCGCACGAGCAAACATCTCCACACTAACCCGTCCACCTCTGCTGTCTGAGAGAAACCTTGGCTCCACCGTCCACAGAATGATTCTGATCAGTTCACAAAGCATTCGCTGAACGCGTCGTGATGATTCTCAGTCACTGAGTCACGTCTTTTGTCTTCCTTCCAGTTGGAAAACCTGATGCTGGATAAAGACGGACACATAAAGATCACTGACTTTGGACTCTGCAAAGAGGGCATCACTGACGCTGCTACTATGAAGACGTTCTGTGGGACACCAGAGTACCTCGCGCCTGAGGTGATGCTTTTTTTATTTCTAACAATAAAAACATCTTTGGCCTTTTCAAAGTTCTGTTATCTTTATGTATGTTTTACATCCCTTTTCTCTCTTTTATTTCCTTACTTTATTCAGTATTCCCCATCAAGAAATATRAAGTTATTAATCAGTTAATTGCTTTAATAGTGATCCCTTAAGTGTCCGGTGTGACCTCGACAAAACCCGATTCACTTTTCTAAAGCACGTTGTCGAGCGGATGAACGACCTAAATATCAGTTCCTGTTCTGTAAACTGAGCAGATTGACTGAGGTGTTGTACAACACAAAAGCATCTGTGGCAATCCGCGGGCGGTTTATCCATTAGGCAGTGTTTCCGCACCGCTCGGGGCCCCACCGGGACGGCCCCTGTAAACTGTGGGAAACGGTGACGCCCGCTGCACAGCGTCCTGCTAATCTAACAGCAGCCCTGGCTGATCAGTTTAACCACCGGGATTATAACTGATCTTTGATAAATGGCCGTAGGCTGGGTGCAAACACACGCCACACAAAGTCAGGACACATTAATCGGGGAACTAACTGTGCCTCTCGCAGACCCTCGTCACATTAGTGTGTTTTAATTAGGATGTTTGAATAGGGGGATTTATGCGTGCAAATTTTTATTTCCAGATTTCACAGGCAAGTAATTTCCATAATATCAGGGTGAAGAGTAAATATGCAGCTTATGAGTGTGAATGAGAGTGTTGGTTGAATTGGAAAAGGGCACGACACAGTGTTCACACTCACACACACACACACACACATTCCTGTAATCTTTATCTTTTTGCTGTCCAGTCGTCAGCGCTGCCTCACCAGGAGGCCAGCTGTAGGTGTTGGAGATGTGGATCAGGAGGAGAAAAGCAGAGTTTATATATAAATCCCACTCAAAAAAAAAAGTATGGAAGACAATTTGGCGCAACATTTTGTGCCTTTTTTTTTTTTTTAGTCTCTTCCTTTTTGCGTGCCAAAAGCTGATTGGAGACTTTTGGTTATTTTTCACAGGATGTGCGTCTGYATGCGTTTATTTGTGTGCGCTGTGTGTGTTATCGCTGCAGAAAGTGCGGGCTAAAGCGAGGCAGATGGCGGCAGATGGGCGAGGTTGGAGGAAGGTGCTCGGAAAAAGGGAAAAAAAAAAACCCTGGAAATCTACACCACCGCCACTCGCCCGCCCGCACGCACGCTCTGCTCGCCAGCGTGTAAAAATAACACAGTTTGCTCTGAGCCAAGTTACAGAGATGCAAAGTAGATGGGATTAAAAAAATGAAGAAAAAAAAGGGGGACGGGGGGCTAGAAGACAGAGGAAGATGAGAAAGGAGAGAAAATATTTCAGGGTTACAGGAGTGAAATTCAGATAGTTCCTGTGTTTGCCATCAGGAAAGAAGGTAGATGAGAAACGAGGAGAGAGCGCTCACACTCTGAAGCATCACAAGCAAAGTAAATCATATAAAGTGTTAAACTGAGGTGTTGTTTTCTTTTTTTTTCAAGGATGGTCATAAAAATAGTGTGAGATTATTGAACAATAAGCAAAAGGGGATGGAACAGGATCATAGAAAACACATGGGGAGTGTTTTCTCTGCTTTTTGTTCCATATTTTTCGTATTTGACACGTATCTTTGTGGCGAGCGAGTGTTAAAAGGGGGTGGATTTTGGTCCTTTTCCATTTATTTGTGTGTTTTTTATTTCATTTTGTGTGCTGTATACGCTGGGCATTGACCTTTTCACTGTAAATGTTTTACAAACATAGCAGCACAGTCAGCTGTTAGTGGAACATTTCAAAATGTTAGCAGATTGTCAGGATAAACCCGTTTCCAAATTATGACACCGTGGAGAAACGAGGTCTGTGTCTGACATCAGCAATATGGGATTGTATGGCCACAGTATATGAGGTGTGTGTGTGTGTGTGTGTGTGTGATTGTGTTTCCTGCTGGCTAGCTGGGCTGGTACAGCCACAGGCGATGTGTGCTTGTCCCATCCCACGTCGTCCTGCCCCGGCTGCCAAAGCCCCGTGTAGCTAGCTGCCACATGGCTGCCCAAACCGGGACCAGGACRGGTCAAGACCCATCTTCATCGCTGCTGCTTTCAATCTCCTTCCCCACTCCTCTCCTGCCGGTGATCTAAATTGTCTCTTGCTCTGTCTCGTCCTATTTATTCGTCAGCACGTTTTTAAAATTTTTTGTTAAATTCTACACACAAACGGAGCACACAGGCACACTCCGGTGCCTCCATGCCTCCATGCCTTGAGGCTGTGGGGCAGCATTCTGGCTCTGTGTGGATTAATCTGCTCCCTGCCTGCAACCGAGCTGCCACCACCTTCTTTGGTCTTGGGTCAAACAAAAACACACACCCTCCTGTAAACACACACACACACACACACATCACATGTGCCACAAATCAAAATGCTCCACTGTTGTGAATAAGAACTCGAGTTTGCCCTTGTTTTTGAGCGTGTNTCCAGTGCACTCACATCAGAATAACTTATAGATTTGTTGTTAGAATAATCGATTAATCGAAAAAAAATCGTTAGATTAATCGATTAGAAAATAATAGTTTGGTACAGCACTAAAACGTACCAGAACACGCAAAACATTTATGGGTGGACTGTGGGGGCTATTTGGCTTTTGGATTTGCTCACACATGAAATTACAGTTGGAACATTGTGTCAATTATAAATAAAAACAGAATAGAGTGGTTTATAAATCTCATAAATTCGTATTTTATTCACGTGTCCAAATTCAGAGGCTGCGTCCTTTGTCCTTTGTCCCGCAATGCATCTCGACATAGTGTGGGCTGAGAAGGATCCACTGGACACGTCCCTCAAATCGGGGGAAATAGAGGTCGCATTTGTGGGAGGAGCCTTCAAATCTGGACAGCCTTCAGCACATTTCTGTGACATAATCGAACTTCAAAGGATGCAGCCGCTGAATTTGGACACAGCCAATAACATAAAGACAAAATAAAAATAAAAAAACAGAACCATTCACATTTTTACTCCCACTTAAGGACAAGTTAAAGTTATTGATTATTCACGAACACGAATGGAGGAAACCTGCAGAAAGCCCACGTGTGCACAGGAAAACATGCAAACTCCACCCATAAAAGCCCCATTGTGCAAATTTTCTATTTACATAATGTTGCAWTTTTTTTAGGCTTTAGAATGGTATTTTTTAAAATAACTGCTGTGTTTTATGTTTCGACGTTGGCACTGAAATATCAACAAACCAACACGTTATTTTCTATCAGATGTTTAGATGGCAGAATGAATCAGCATGTTTTTCTGTGTTTACACTTCCTGCAGACAATGAGCGACTTCGACTACCTGAAGCTGCTGGGAAAGGGAACATTTGGTAAAGTGATTCTCGTTCGGGAAAAAGCCAGCGGGAAATATTACGCCATGAAAATCCTCAAGAAAGAAGTCATCATCGCCAAGGTTTGTCTGTCGTGGAGCGTGCAGCTACGGCAGAAAAAAAATGTTTCTCTTTTAAAACATTTTCAGGTTTGAGTGAAGTTTTGTTTGGGTCCAAGTTTCTTATTCATTTTTGCAGCTGCTCTTAATTTGATCAAAATCAAAGGTTTTTTTTTGGTTTTTTTCCAGGATGAAGTGGCTCACACACTCACAGAGAGCAGAGTGCTGAAAAACACCAGACATCCTTTTCTCACTGTAAGTACCTCATACACACAAATACAACTGGTTCGTACATACATGTGAAATACTCTGTATCACACAGGTTCTACGTATGTACCCGTTACCTGCTTTTTAGTCTATCACACTCTCTTTTATCACACACACACACACACACACACACACACACACACACACACACACACACACACCCATCTGAACAGATTTATTTGTATAATTTTCTTTTTTTTTTGCTCACCAATCAAAAACCTGCCCAAAATTTCACAAACTGCACTCAGTGTGTGCACTGAAACAACACCAAACACCTCCTAGTTTGCCTCACTCTCAAAACTTTGTGAGTTCGATGAGGACGGATAAATATTCCATCTGCCGTGTGCGAGTGTGTGCGTCTGACAGTCTCCCAGCAGTCTAAGCCAGTGTTATCCCTGCAGCCGTACCAGTCAGTAGTATATCTGGAGCTGGCGGCACGCTCCATTCCCTCAGCTCTTCCCTGCAGCTGCCAACTGGGTGRCCAGCTTAATTCTCACACAAACATATTCACACATAAAATTGCACTTTTAACTTCCCTGTTTGCTCGCGTTCGCGTCGAACTCGCACGAACCGATGAAGCCTGCATCATTAGCCAGATTAGTGTCAAGTCTGTGAGCTCGTTCGGGTAATGATCAGCTTGTTGTGGCACTGAGCTGCTGGAGAAACTTGCAGACAGATTTTGGGTGCTTTCTATTTCTTTTTTGTAACTTTTTAATTTCACTGAATGAAATATATTTATCTGAAAATGATACTGGAACTGGAGAGGAACTTGCAAATAGACTAATAAGTATTTCTGATCAGTTTAATTCTCATTTAGAGCAATAAGAGCTTAAAGATTTCCCTTTAAGTAGCAGGATAACAGGTTAAATAATGTCTTAAAGGCACCAGATTTCACCCATAATATTGAATGTTTGCATGTTTCCCTGTAAGACATGAAAAAACCCCAAGTTTTTAAATGTTTAAAGGTTTCTTAAATAAATACAATCCACATATATATTAGAGAATGAAAGATTAAAGCATCATTTTGGTTTTGTGGCTTTAGATTCTAGGACAGCGGAAGGTTAAATAAGAAAAAACCTTAAGAATTATAAACACTTAAAAGAAAATACTATATAATAAGGTAATACTTCCATAAAATGCCTCTCTATCGTATATTATAATAAAATAGGAACCTGTTTAGCATGTTTTAACAATTTTGATATTTATCGCTTTTAAAAAAGCCTAATCATTATTGACCTTTGTGTGAACTGAAGCTCTAAAGAGGTTCTGTGKTAAGATTATGAACAGYTAATATCTTACCTGTGGTAGAGAGCGCTTTGATGAACCTCAGCTAGTAATTCTGGTTGAACTGATGAGCTAACAGTTAGCCTGAACAGAGCCAAGACCAAAATGGATCACAAAATAGTTTGTCTCAAAACTCTCCCTTGTGTTTTATTAACTCGCTGCTGCCAGTTTCACATCACGGTGTTATTTAGGTGGAAATGTTGTGGTTTTCCTGTTGGAGGTGTCCCAGTTTGTCTTGGATGTGCTAAAAGCTAGGTTTTGCTGCTGCATAAGTTTTTATTGAAATAACCATGTCGTATAAAACAGATAAACTTATAAAACTAACTACGACAATAATCGTTCATAACCTTTTCGCAGAACTCCATTTAAAAATATGCGAACAATCCCTTTTCCACTAAAATGAGTTGAAAATCTGAGCATGTGTATTTATTTATTTTATTTTATTAATTTAATAGTTTTTTTTTTCATTTCAGTTAAAAACAAAACTAATATTAATACAACAAAAAACACAAATCTCATAAAATGAAAGGACACATACACACATACATGTACATACATAATAATTTCACTCCACCAAACAAACTTATGGAATCAGCAAGCATCGCTGGCCAAGTTATTCCACAATCTTATTCCTTGAACTGAGGKACATCTTTCCTTCAAATTTGTTTGAATTTTAGGTTTTACAAACACTTCAAATCCTTTCAGATTATAACAACTTTCTCTCTTCTGCATGCGTTGAAGTTTTTCTGTTTGTTTGTTTTGTTTTGCAAACACAAAAACTCCTGCAGTGTGTTKAAACGAGTGTCTGTCCGGTCCGGTCTCAGCTGTATTTATGCATCGATGACACCTGTTCTTTCTGCGTACCGCTCACGACTGGCAGGAATTCAGCGCTCGGTATATATTGTTGAATCTCATCCTATTAGGACATACATTGTGTAATTGTCTCAGGTAATTGAGGTTTGTCGTGTTCTAAACGGGTTTTTTCTTTTTTTTCCTGAGAATGTTTGTGACTGGCCCATTTAACGAGTGAGATGTTATTATTATTGGCGTGATTTACAGCATATGTTGCTCTGGCTGCTCTCCAGCTCTGTCTGTCAGTCACACACACACACACACACACACACACACACACACACACACACACACACACACACACACACAGGCAACACAAACTCACATTACAAACACGTAGACTCGTCATGTTAATAAGCTTATTATGGTAATGAGGGAGTCAACAACACCTGAACTACATCTCTTCGTCAGTTTACCTGTCTTTTTCTTCCTCCTCTTCCTCTTTTCTCCAGCTAACGGGCACCGGTGAGGATCAAAGAGGAACAGAAACTTAAGGGAGATATGATGGAGGATGGCGTGGGGAGTGCACAGAGAGCAGGCAGGAACAAGATAAAGGAAAACTGTCCAGATACAAGACTTTGATATAGTGATATAGACTGGACTTACCTTTCCTTGACACACACACACACACACATACACACACACACACACACACGATTCAGTACCTGCGCTGCCCAGCTTGGAGGTTGGCCTGGCCCTGACTCAGGTTGCGAGCCGTTCCTGCCTTTTCCATCCAGGAATATTCTTGTCTGTCCCTGCCAGGAGGAGATGAGTGTGCCAGGGAGAACTGGCAGCATCCATGGGGGGGCATCTGGTGGGCTGCGCCAGCACACGACTCCCTTACTGTATCACAAACCCTGCAGGAGCCCAAGACTTGCCATAATATTTACCTCTGTGCGCTATTTACACTTCACTATTGTTAGTTTAGCAGTTTTCTTTCTCAGAAATGGCCGCCTTTTTACCGAGTACTCCAAGTAATTACTGTCCAGTGAAATAAATGCATGTTTAAGTCATCTGGTAAAARTAAATAATAAGAAACTGGATGATTTTTTTGTCCCTCAGGTCCTGGAGGACAACGATTACGGCCGGGCGGTGGACTGGTGGGGTTTGGGCGTTGTGACGTATGAGATGATGTGCGGCCGCCTGCCGTTCTACAACCAGGACCACGAGAAGCTGTTTGAGCTCATCCTCATGGAGGACATCAAGTTCCCGCGCACTCTGTCAGCCGACGCCAAGTCGCTGCTGTCCGGCCTGCTCATCAAAGACCCCAACAAAAGGTCGAGCACRTTTAAAAAAATAACACCCAATCTACCTTCCAGCATCTCATTGCCTTTCATTCCTTTTTTTACGTTGCCTTGATGAAGGGCAGGTCCCTAAAACAGGAGACTTTCAGTGAATTTGTTTTCTGTCGAAGCTGCTGGTGAATTCACACGTTCCCTGATCTCAGTTTCGTTTTACGTGTCGCCCTTCATCTCTCCACTSATCTAGGCTTGGGGGAGGACCAGACGACGCTAAAGAGATAATGAGACACAGTTTCTTCTCCGGCATCGACTGGCAGGATGTTTACGATAAAAAGGTACGTCATGGTGAAACTGTAGGTTTTTTTTGTTTGTTTGTTTTCATCAGGAGCTGCGTCTTTCACTTTGAAGCATAATAGGATGGAGAAAACAACTCATCTACATAAGTTTTTTTTTAAATTTCCTGTGGTAAAATTTGCACCAAAGTAGCATTTTTGTGTCGTAATTATGCATTGACTCGTCTTCATCCAGAAGGTGTCGTGYGACGCTTATAGAGACACGAATCAGAGCAGGTCGGCAGCTGTGTTGAACACAGGGTGTCGTATCCTAAGAATCTGTCATTCTGTGTGTGTGTTTGTTCACATCACACCATCGAGTGAGAGTCGTGTCCTGTGTGGCAACGCCTACAGCATTTTACATAGGTGCTGAGCTTCTTTGTTAAGCTTTCCTCTGCTCTTTTCCTTTCCTTCCACAAAGCATTGCATTATTATTCATTATCTAAACGGCTTCGACAGCTGGTTAGTTTGTAAGAAAACATCTGGAGTYGAGGATAATGAAGCCGCAAGCCTTGTTGTTTGTTCTCTGTGACTTTAATACAGTAAACTTGAATAACTTTGGGTCTGTCCCCCCGTCTTTGCCTCAGCTCGTCCCTCCCTTCAAGCCTCAGGTCACATCGGAGACGGACACCAGGTACTTTGACGAGGAGTTCACAGCTCAGACCATCACCATCACTCCACCAGAGAAATGTGAGTCCCTTTTTTCTCACAACTGCATAAATAATTTCACAAATTAAATCTCCAATTCAAACGTTCTCAGTAAGAATAGGTCAATTAAAGGGGGCGTATTATTCAAAATCCACATTTTTAGTTGTTAAATACATTTTTTTGTGTACTTGAAGTCTGTAGGAGTGCAGAAAATGTTAATTTAGTCTCTCCAGGTGCTGCGTAGGCAGAACGGACATGTTGACATCTTRATTAATTATTAAGTAAAATGTTTCTGCGCCCCTATATAGTTGTAAACCCCTCTATCAAACCAGAATGGACCACTCTGGAAGCTGAGGGGGTGGAGTGTGAAGCACCTCGTTTGGATTTAAAGAGACAGCCTCAAAATAAGTTGATCTGAGACACACCTCAGAAAAGAGGGGCTTGTGGAGTTACAATAAGGAGGAAATCAGACCAAAGCATTGCAGTTCCTCTTTATATAGACCCCAACTGAAGGATTTAATTTGATTTAATTTCTTTCAAGAGACTGATGAAAGTTTGATGGAGACACTTTATTTGTTTCTTTGTGAATTAGAAAGAATTACACGAGGCAAAAAAACAAACACTTAAAGTGTGTCTTTATTAGTCCTCCGGCCACAAGCAGGTCTTCGCAGACTTTAGAGATRAAGCTACAGCTTTCAAAGTGTTCAGCACTGAATTATGCATGAGAGAAAGTGAGGTGTTTGTTGGTGCTTAGGTGAAGTTCCTTTTGTTTTGTAGGTCACACATCAGTTTGCAGGAGACTGGCACATCAGATGCACGTCTGTTAATTGAACCGTGTTCGTTTAGTTTCAGCAGCTCAGGAACAAGAACAGAATATTTATTGTTTGACGCGAGCAGATTTAGGTTGCATCTTCTTACTGACAGGAAACATGTAGGTTTGTGTCACTTTGAATCGTTGTTCTTCACAGTTGATGAGGACGGGATGGACTGTCTGGACAACGAGAGACGACCGCACTTCCCGCAGTTCTCCTACTCCGCCAGCGGTCGAGAATGAACTGTCCACCGCGGGGACGCCGTCGCAGCTGGTCTCTGAGGTCATCAGCGTGGGACACGATGACCCACAGCTTTGGACTGACTCAGAGTGACCCAAACTTGAAGGCTTTTGCCCTTCTCCTCCACCTCTTCTCTTTTCACCTCTCCACTCCACTCCGCTTATTTATTTATTTCGTTGTTTTTTTTATTATTATTTTGTTATTTTTTTTGTGAATCCCTTCAGAGACTAAAACCTTTAGGCAAAAATTTCTGTCTAATTCTGCTCTGCAGCCCCGGGCGCTTCAAACTGTGATACGATCAGCTGCTGTTTAATGACCCTTTAACAGGACGAGGTTCACCAGCGGCCTGCTGTGCTTTGACGTGCGTTGAYCCCGTCAAACTAAACAGAACCGACRTGTTTGAAGACATTTAGATGTTAGCCGGTCCGTTTATTTACATGTAGGTGTTTTTATAGTTTCTTATCCGTATGATGAAGACGCCGCATTTTAAGTCGTTCCAACCCAAACTGCCATTGCAGGTTGTATCTCAGGCTTTTTGCAAACACAGACTCAGAGAGACATTTCGCGTCTGGCTTTCAGAGCATCGGTTTCTGCGATTCTGGGATCGATTTAAGCAGCTGTCATCGGCGAGCCAGAATCCTACGCTCCTCCTCGTCATCACGCAGGATTTGACTCAGGTGTTGCTCAGTCCAAGTTGTTGTTGCTGCTATTCCAACCACCACAACTACTACAGGTATGACTCYTCTTACTACTGCTCTTCTACTGCTACGACTAAAATCCGGTGCTACACTTCGAAACAAATGCTGTGGATCGTCACAGAAGCGCCAGCCAAACACCAACCATCTGTATTACCATCTATGCTACTGAACAGCTGCTAACTTCCTGTACAGCTCTTATTTACGTGTCGACTCTGACGTTTAGAGTAAAAAAATATAATAATGTATCGTGTGTGTTTGTGTGTGAAAGGTCGAATCAAGGGTTTGTGTTCGACGACGCGCCTCAAAGCACAGCAGCTCAGACTGATGACGCTCCTGAAGGAATGAGCTTTATTCCATTACCCACAATGCACGAGGCATCGATGATTTGTCTTATCACAAAGGTAAAAATCAGAAAAAAAGGAAGGAAAAAAAACGCCTGGTTGGAATGTTCCCTTCAAGTTTTTCCCCTTCTCTTTTTTTTTTTGTTGTTGTTGTTTTTACATATTTAAAATTTCTTCTGTCCCGAAATTGGGAGAAAMAAAAGAAAAAGTGAAACGGTACTTTGTTTAAACGACAAAAAGCTTTACTGTGACGTGTTGTTGGGACCTCTCTGAGTCCGAGCAGGAAAAAAACAAAACGAAACTGCAGCAGAAAGGGATTCAACTGTGAGTTGAAAGAGCAGAATATCAGGGAGGGAAGAGGAGAGAGCAGGAGAAAATCTCATAGAAAGAGGCAATATTAAATATTTATAATGTGATAATTTATATGTAGTAACTGATCTGTTTTCTGCAAGTTTCTTAAGAAAGATAAAAAAAAGAAAAACAATCTATGAGGAGGTGATAGTTATGGATTTACAAGAATCACAGCTATGGCTATAAAATATGTTTATTTATTGCTCTACACCATGGTTTTATATTTAACCTTTTCTATTGTTATTACATTATTTAAGAAAAAAGTATATTGTTATTTCTTAGCATTAGGGGGAGAAAAAAAAACACCTCGAGAAACAAAAATGGCTGAAGAATGTAGGAGGGAAAGCAGATAGCCTTCCTGCTCCATTGTTTTATTTTATGTTTTTTGTGTTGTTTTGTGACCAAAATGTGACAGCCGGGAGTGGAGGGGAACACGTTAAAGACGAGTATAAAGCATCCCGCGGGCTTGTGTTCGTGAGGGATGGAGAAGAGTTCAGAGGAAAAAGGCAAAGTGGAAAGTTGAGCAGAGAGGAAGTGAGTGAAGCACAAAAAGTCGGAGTATAAAGACCTGGTTAGACTTGACAAGACGTAAGACTTCGGATCTCGCTGATGTGGTTTTGAGACGGTCTTTTTTCAGACGGTTCATACGTTAAGAGAAACTGCAGGTGAGACGTGTGTTTTTATTTACAGTTGGAGAAATGACGACGTGAGTTCTCCGTGTTGACGTTCCCTCTGACGGTTCAGAAGTCACGGATGGAGACGCTCCTGACGCGCTGAGAACATTAATCGGTGCTGTATTAAAAGAGACGTGGAAAAAAAAAACAGCTGCTCTGACGTGTGGCTGTCACTCAAACAGAAGGACTCTTGCCCCTTATCATATTGCAGAGATCAAAATATGGTGAAGTGCATCTTTTTAAGATTTAGTTTTAAAATAATCCAACTCATAGTTGTAACCGAGCTGCTACTTTAGCCAATCTCTGTGCCGATAAAGTTTGTGTTTATTTCCACCTCGAGGAGCACGCAAGGCTAAGAAAAAAACACACGGAAATTTAAAATTTGGTGTTTTGATTTAAGAAACCTGCAGATGGGTGGTCCCTGAAGGTGTCAGTCAGCGCTACGCCGGCCCACCTCTTCAGAAGTCGACAGTTACGCCTCTGTTACTACCTCGCTTCGAGGAACAGAGCTGCTGCAGAGGAGAGGTGTTTCAGGCCCCCACCCTGCCTCTGTGTGTCTTCTGAATGCGCAGAGGTGGKGGGTGGGGGGGCAATCTCTGGAAGTGCGTAGAGAGACCTCCATAGACAGACAAAGTGGGAACGTGTCGGACAGCCGCCTGTGTCTCCACGCTGTCTCCTTCCACAAGTTCTGCTGTCTGTACAGTTCAGCTGGAACYGTTGTAAAGATGGCTGTATTTTCTAACAGCCTTGGCAAGCTGCTYCTCAGCAGAGCAGAAATAAAGATAAGTCACTAAAATAAGTCACTAGTTCTGACGGGGGAGGGCTCTGCGCGAGGAGGACAATAAGCTATTTTTGTCACCCAACCATGTCAGCGAGACACGTCTTACATTTCATGAACTACAAACCAGGTTTAGGAGAGAGGATTCAGAGCCAAACTGTAAGTGTGTTGAAGAAAGGAGGTGGAGGAGTCATGGGTCGGCTCGGTTCAATGGGTTTTTTTTTTTTTTATGAACGGGGATGTTTCATCTTTACCGCGTGTCGTCATTTCTCCGGTCTAAACTTTGTGTTTGCAGTTGTTTCTTTTGTCTTCCAGTCAGACCAAGAAATATGTGTTTAAAAAAAATCCCCTCAATTTCTCTGTCTTCAGATGCCGGGTAAGCCTTATGTGGTTTAACTCAGAATCAGTCAAACACATTTACATCGAACAACCACCACACACAAGATAAAACCTTAAAAAAGTCAAATCTCTACTGCATCTAAAAAGAAATTGTTTTCTGTGTGGAAAAGGCCACTTTCTGTCAGACAGATAAAGCAGAGCACCGGGGGATGTGTTCTTATTAGGTACAGAAACTTGTACACCCGTTTATTTATTTGAATGTTTTTACTTTCATCATTGACGAGTAACTTGAATTTATTTTCTGTTTWATTTATTTGTCGTGTTTCTTTGTTGTTTTAGCAGTACAAGGGCGTAGATGTGTCAACTTGTTCCAAACATTCTTCGCATTAGTGATACCTTTTAACCCTTACCTGTTTTTTCTGCTGCTCTCAAGTCCACACGCTTTCCTGTTGCACTACCATTAAACCGCATATAGCTAGCAACGGCGCTTTATGGCAGAAAATTAAATTAAAAAGGAAAAAAAAAAAGGGATGGCGCTTGCCTGCATGCTGTAGTYCTCCTCGGCCCGCACCACCAGGCCCGAGTCAAAGTGGCACTCAGAACTCTGATGAAGAATACTTCTCTGTGATCGAACGAGTCTRTCTGGCTCCGCTGAGGCAGCCGAGGGGAGAAAAAAAAAGTTCAAAACGAGGCCAAATCCCACCCAGCTGGCACCCCTGACAGGCTCAAGAAAGCGCTCCCAAGTATTTGGAAGGATTTCAGCTTTGATTTGACCCAGGTCTGCGGGCGGCTGAGGAGTTCTAGCTGTATGTGCACGAGGAACGCCAAAAACCATTAGAAACCAGAGCTCATAAAATACCGCTTTGTAGCTTTGAACACAGCACTTTCACACATCCATCACTTTTGATATGATTCAGAGGAATCCAATTCAGCCCTGCCTTTAAGCGAGATTTTTAGCTTTTTTTATGTTTTTAAAGAAAATGACGATTTTTAACTAACGAATCCCCTCCACATAGCTTTGATGCTGCTCTGATGTGTAGATTTGACGAGACGTGGACCGGGTGTCCTCATGTGCGAGTCAGAGCTGTCTACTGTGAAACGGGGAGAAGGTTTGTGAACTAAAACGATACTGTAACTGATCAATCATTGCACTAATCTCCTCTGGATTAAAAAAGAAGATGTTTTCCCTCCTGTGAGCCTCCAGCTCTTGTTCAGTTTTAGGTTATAGGCTGATTCTGGGTCGGGAAGGTTTAAAAAAGGAATGATACATTTTCTGTGGGAGTTTTTTTTTTATCTTCTTCTCTTCGGTTCAGCAACAGTGATTTACTGTCAGTGGTCTCAGTTGTTTGTAAACTGGATGCAGAAAGTCAAGTTTCTGTTTTCCTCGTCGTACCGGACCGTGTGTGGCGCTGCGCCGACACCGTTCGCTCTCTGAGCTGTTTGAACTCTACGTCCACAACAGACCCGAGTCCAGCTGTGTTTCTGTCAAGACACTGTCGGCTGCTCGGCGTTGAGCTCGTTCACGAACCGGTGACATCAGTCAGAAACCAGAAACCGCTCCGCTGCTGCCATTAAAAAAAAACACACACACACAAATTAAACAAAGGTTTCTGGTCAACGTCAGCAGAGCCCCTCCCCCCACCCCCACCCTCTACAGTACTACTCTTCATCTTGATTATTCCAGTAACAAACAAGCATGAAATGCATTTATTTATCAACCCAAAACAGCGAACATGTATAAATATTTCAACGCTCCATTTTACTGTAGCTTTACAGTAGTGAGGGACACCTCTGGACAGATTCCAGCTGTTTCCAGAGGTTCCTCTGAAGCGCTGCAGCTCTGCTCTCCGATGTCGTCAGCAGACGAGAGACGATGTTGACGCGGAGACGGCGTTTAGGAAACCCAACAGATCCAAACAGATCCACAGAAATGCAGATCAAACGGCCTTTTTTTCTGTCCTTCATGCTGTCAGGATGCAGTGCTGCTGGCCTGTGAGGCCGCGAGGATGTGAAAATAACAGATTACCATCAACATGGAGCTGTTTTTTTACACTGTACATCCTTAGTATTTTTACACATAAAATGTATAAGATAAGGATGCACATAATTTTCCGTCTAACGGACAGCTTCAATAAAGCACTCTGTCAATCTGCTGYGTGTCGACTCTTCTGTTCACTGTTTGGAAAAAGTAAGTTTTAAAGTGCCTGTGACATGCCTATCCTTCAAATACAAAAAGTCAAAGAAAGCATCTTTGTACTTCATAAAATTGGCATTAGTACAGATTATTTTATCCATTTTGTCACATAACCRGCCTATTTTCTTTTAAATTTGGCTCAGCAAAAGTGAAACAGGAAGTGACATCAAAGGGGAACTCATTAACAAAATAAACTCGCTGGTGTCTGTTTATTAAAACAAAAATTATTTGAACTTTAACTTTTCTTCATCTCTCTTTGATAGTGACTAAAAATAATCTAAAGAAACATCAGATTCTTCTCTACAGTCCGCGCAGTTAGCTTTTGCAACAATGCTCTGTTTACAAGCTGATATTCCCCTTTGACATCACTTCCTGTTTCTTCACCTGCAAATACCTCAACAACCGTTCATCTCAGTGATGTGAAATTTGTTTTGCAACATGTAATCTTTCCAAAAATGCATTCATGTTTATTACAAAAATTTAATGTCACAGGCACTTTAAGGTGAACTGGTCTTTAAAGAGTAACTTACCCCAAAATTAACTTTTTTTAGCTGATAAACTGTCTAGAATGTGTCTAAAAT
>NW_013952402.1:6001831-6009370 GCF_001266775.1 Austrofundulus limnaeus | reverse complement strand
CAAAGTGCACAAGCTTCAGACTTCAGCGTTGGCTGCGATTTTGAAGCTGAAATCGCGTTCGGTGTGAACGCACCATAAGACACGCCCCTGCAGCAGTCAGAGGGTGGAGCTGTTAGCAAGCTTAGCATGATCGTCTGTTGACCTTCAGCCTCGGGTGGGGAGAGCTGACTGCTGCGCTGCTCTCTCTCTCTCTCTCTCTCCCCCTCTCCACACACACACACACACACAAACCAGCAGTACGTCCTGCAAAGCGGGAGGGGAGGAGGGAAAAAAGGTAGAAACACAGCGGGGCAGCTGCAGCCCTAACGGACCGAACTTCAGTCAAACCAGACCCAACACTTTTATCCCTGATTTAAACTAGTGATCTGGTGAGCAGCTGCAGCAGTATGCTTTTATTTTTTTCTGTCAGGCTGTCGCGGAGCGCTCCTTCTCCTCTGTCCGGTGCTGGTGTGGTGTGAGGCGGACAGCTCAGCCGAGGCTGCTGGAGCTCCTGATCCACGGAGCCAACATGAGTCAGTCCCAGACTGAGCTGACTTGATCAAGTCTCACTCTGCCTCTGGTGAGGAGGGGGGTGAAAAATCCTCCACCTCAGACCGTTCAGATGTAACTATCTGTGTCGCTGTGGTCACTCTCAATGTAGCATCAATTATGCTAATGCTAGCTGTCACGTTCTCTCGTCCTGGCCACACCTCCACTCTCTAACCCCCTCCCCCACACACACCCTCCCCTTCCCACTTTGATGCATTTTTCAAATTTCGCCTTGGGGTGGAGTTATCTTTTCACAGGGGGGGTAAGATACACTTTAAGCGTCCCACATGTCACACACCACCAGAAGCACTTTAATTTTATCCCTGCTGCAAACAAAACAAGAAAATAGACACTGAAATACACATCAATTTTTTTAGAGTCTTCTTTAATAATAATGTGAATTCTTAATATGAAAACTCCCCTACCCACTTTGATGCATTTTTCAAATTTCGCCTTGGGGCGGAGTTGTCTTTTCACAGGGGGGTAACTTACACTTTAAGCGTCCCACATGTCACACACCACCAGAAGCACTTTAATTTTATCCCTGCTGCAAACAAAACAAGAAAATAGACACTGAAATACAAAAACATAAACTTTTTTAGAGTCTTCTTTAATAATAATGTGAATTCTTAATATGAAAAAAACACTAAGCACCGTGATGCAGTACATTTAAACCAGTGGTGTATGTATGCTGCATGTTTTTGTCATTTCCCTGATACCCCTGATTCAATGGTTGACTCCCCTTCAGCTTGTCTTAAAGTTCTGCAGAAGCCCATTAAAACCCATTTATTCTAATCAGGATGGTGGCCTTCAAGCACCAGGACTGAACAGCACTGTTCTAACCTCATAGTGGGCTTGACACAAAATTTAAAATCTAGCTTAACGAAGAAAAGATGGAGGGAAAAATGACTTCAACTTCAACTGGAAAACCAAAATATCCCAAATGAAAACAGCCTAATCTARAACAGCAGGAAGTTGAAGACTAATGCACTCAGATTATCTCAAAAATGTACGTGGAAGTTTCACACAAACGCATCTGAACAACAACGTTTTCCAGTAAATTCAGAACATAAAGCCATTAGTCTGGAACTACTTTGTCCCGCTCCTGCAGAGAAACAACAGAGTCGTCCCGAGGCCTCGACGGCGTTCGCCTCACTCCTCTGTTCGCCTCACTCCTCTGTTCGNGTTCGCCTCACTCCTCTGTTCGCCTCACTCCTCTGTTCGTGTCACGTTCCCCGTTGGGCTCGTGTGCGTTTGTACCTCGGCGCGCAGGTTTTGCATCTCCTCGCTGAGTGTGTTTCTTTCCTGGATCAGCTGGTTCTGTTTGGCCAGAAGCTCACACACCTGCTGAGCGCTGCTCTGACAGAGTCGGTCCAACTGCTGCAGCCTGCAACACACACACACACACACACACACACACACACACACACACACAATGAAAGTGTGAGAGAATAACAAGCCCTCCTTGCTAATATAAAACCAAATGTTGTAAATATTGGAACAGAAGTGGATCCACAAAGAGCTCCTAATTTCACTGGACTTTGTGTTGATCAAACAATCAGCTCTGTTTGCTTGAACATGATGACAGTGTTTCTTACTGAGTGCAGAGAAGATGTGAGGAAGTGGCTGAAAAATGTAAAAAAAAAAAAAAGATCAGACATAGAGATCCCAGACGGTAGATATATTTTGCTAAAATACATCTAATACAGCGCAGCATCATTACATTTAAGCTGATTTGTTTCATTGTTCTGTCTTCCGGGTGTTAATTTTGAGCACTATGCCTGAAAACTGTCAGCTTTGTGCTGAGCTGAGTTTTCCTCGTCCCATTTTTTCAGAGCGAAATATAGAAAATTCGATCACGATAAAGTTTAGGTACTCCAAGAATGTTTAAGAAAACTTTTACAAAGTTTCTTTACTTTGCTTCAAGAGGTCAGATGATGCAAATTCTAAACCTTATCTCAAAAATCAGAAGTGATGAGCTCCTTTTAGGCACTGATGTTGAAAACGAAACATTTCATATTTAAGAAACGCAATTCAAAACTCCGGTTTCACTCCAAAACACCAATATCTCTGTTGTATCATCATCATCACAGACCGCAGCGTCAAAGTCGCAGAACGTTTTTTTAAACGAGCTCAGTGAAGCAAACATCTCACCACCTGCAACAATACTAAAGATACAAAAATATCCTACAAAAATGTCCTCACTTCATTCTCAGTTTGGTTAAAAACTGGAATAGTGGCAGGAAAACTGAAGGAATGTGCAGCTTCTAGTCAACATCACAACATCCCAATTAATGTGTCCTCCCTCTGCCACAACCAGACAATACACTCTTTCACTGCACAGGGGATTAAACTCTGTGTGTGTATACTTGTTTCTACTACAGAGTGAGGACCATTTGCAACAGAGTTACTATCAAAGTGAGGTCTTGTTCAGTGTTGTTCACTTTATTTGCAGCTCTGCTGTGCTTTACTAATCAGGTTTAGAGGTATGGTGTGGATCAAGTTTTGGTTCAGGTTAGTGTTAACTAYAGACCAGTAATGGTTAGTTTTAGGGAAAATGTCTGGTTAGGCTTAAATACTGTTATAAAAATGAATGGAAGTCAATACAAAGTCCTCAGTTTGATGCAAATACAAGGATGTGTGTGTAAAAAAAGTGCAAGATGAAATCTGTTGAAATGTTTTCCCACCAAACGCTCCCTGTTTCACCCTCATCCATCCCTTCAGTAGTGAACTCTCACTCACTCTGATGGGACTCACACACACACACACCACATTTACATCTTCAACCACTTTTACAATAAAAATGAAACCTYGCTGCCGTTTCTACTTGTTAATTACAAGACTTCATTGCTCTGTCAGAACCATGCTTTTTGTACTTTTGCTCCGCCACATTCCAGAGTGAGAGACGCTCATTTTAAATCGACTAAATTTGCACAATTCAAGCCGTTTATTTGATCAGATCGATGCTGAACTTTCATTGTAACGAACGTTCGGCTGTCGTGGAGTTTTGTCACAGCGGCGTCACATCGTTCATTCGAAACGCAAACAAAAGTCGTCACGAYGCCTTGAGAAGAGTCAAAGAGGACAAACAGAGCCGCTGCTTCTGCGTCTTATCGCTAATCTGTAGAAATACTGATCTGTAGAGGAACCGCTGACACAGCAGAAGCTGCTCCTCTTAAGCAGGAGCTGCTCGCTTTGATGGTTTGAAACCACAAGAGCTTCAGAGTTTGTGTGCTGGAGAGGAGGCGTCTTTCGTGTTGTCGCTGTTTCAACAGGTTCAAAAGGCGATGGGGACGGTGGGTGGGACACGGGGGGGTGGCTCGGGGCAGAGAGACAGATAGGGGTAGCTGGGAGGGGGAGACAGATGCCCCTGCCCTGCTGGTCATGTTGGCAGCGGCGGGCCTGCCTGTGTGACAGACGGCGGAGGCGAACATCCCCCCACTGCCCTCACTCTGCCCCCCACCCCACTCACTCTGCCTCCCCTCCCCACTGCCCTCACTCTGCCCTGCACTCCTCTCCACTGCCGAGTTTAATCCTCCTCCGTTTTCACCATCAGTCATCTAAAACCTGCCCTCCTTCATCTCACCACCGTCCTGCCTCCAGAGCCCACTGAGGGGTTTATCTCAGACCTGGAGGGTCCACGCCCCGCCCCCTGTTCCTGCCTCCCACTCTACATCCTCCTCCCACACCACCAAGTCACACAGCCGGAGGAAAGGATGCACTGTGGGTGAAGACGACGCACACTCCTGGTGCAGGACGCAGCGGTGTCACTCACACACACACACACACACACACACACACACACACACACACCGGTCAGAAACGGAGCCTTTCGATCTGTCGCTGCAAAGTTGGACTCTCCTGGACCCGGGTCCTGCAGGCCTAACAGAATCTGGTCTCCTCCCTCTCAGCACTTTTACAGCAGGTTCCTGCAGCGGTCTCNACACACACACACAACGGTCAGAAACGGAGCCTTTCGTTCTGTCGCTGCAAACGTCTGCTGAGCGAAGTGTCGAGGCCTTCAGCTCCACGCCATCAAACTTAATGTGAGTCACGCCGAGGAAACGTCAGCCCTGATCCCGTTACAGCCTCCGATGCCGACACCGAACACGCCCCGAGACAATCAGAGAGAAAACGCTAAAGCCTCTCCTCTCTGGGAGAATCTGCGGCGAGGACAAGTTTTACACTTTGTCTTCCAGTAGAGACAAACGCGACACTGCAAACAGGATTTATTCTCAGCCTGTGAAGTTTTACTCTTCAGACGCGAACTGCGACTCGCTCACAGACGAAACCCTGCCAAGACAAACAAAACAAAAAATAACAGAATCTGCCATCTTGGAGAAGTCACGCTGCGTTCTCCTACTTCACGCAGAACCTCTTTTTAACTTTTAAAAAGGTCAGCCGGTGACCAGCATGCAAGAGTTTTACAAATGATTACAACTCGTTTGCAAACAGGAACGGAGGCATTAATGTTCCTGATGAGGCCACACACACACACACACACACACACACACACACGTGCGCGTCGCCGCCAACATAAGCAGTGAGGCGGTGGGGGCGGGTCGCGGCCCTGGATGTTGAAATCTGCTGCAGGCTGTGAGCTGCAGGTTCATGTACAGCAGGTACACATGTGAACTAAACACACCCGGTTTGTCAGAGCAGAGAGCTGCCAACCTCTGGCCTTAACCCACACACACACACACACTCACTCTGAAGCACCTCCACCTTCATGCTCTGCCTCCGACATGGGGGGGCGGGGGTGTTTGAGTGTGTGTGATTAAGGTAGCTCCCCTTCCAGCAGCTAAAGCAGCAAATCCAATAACTGGACCCCCATCTACTGGCACACTCATTAATTAGGGCTTAATACAGCTTAATGCTCAGACACTGCCCCACACTAATCCACACACACACACACACACACACACACACACACACACACACACACACACACAGCAGCTTGGCTTGCCTCTGCCCACTTCCAGGAACTGAGGAGGAAAGAAGGCTTGGCCGGATTTGCGGGTGGAGTTAGAGGGAAGAGGATCTGCTGCTGGTGGACAGAGTGTGGTGTCAGGAGAGCTGCAGCCGTCTCACACACACACACACACACACACACACACACACACACACACACACACACACACAGCTGAGCGGTCCGGGTAAGAGAGGGAGAACTTCCCCGCTGACCTGGTGAAAGGACACCACCTGCTGGATCCCTCTGCTCACTGACACACACTCCGGCACTGAAATGCCTCAAACGACTCTGCCTCCAAAGAAACAAGTGTGTATTTTGTTTTCCAGCAGACACACTTAAAAAAAAACAAAAAACAAGTTTTAGCTGGGAGGCACTTTGCAGTAATTTCCCCTGACGGCCCAATAATCAAACTCTGCTCACAATCCACACCTCAAACCCGCCGCGCTCTCTATTGACTGCTGCTACTAAAGAGATTAATTACATCACACAAACACACACAGATACCTCTCCGTGGCACATATCAGCCGTAGCCCACAGCTACTGTCTGAACTCTGCCGTGTTTGTGTTTGCATATTTATTTACAGGTGGGAGCATATGTCCTGGAGGCACGATCTATAGGGAAAGTGCTAACGTCACGTTAGCATCGAGGCGCCAGCGGATACAAAGACCTGGAAGCAGCGATCAGCTCTGTCATCCAGCAATCCTCATAAATGTGTTTTTACAACTAACGCATGTCCTGTGAAACAAAAATCCTCAGTTCAAAACAAACTTTAACAGATAGAAAACTGAAGTCTGGATGAAAAATGACTAAAAAGTCAGCTTTCTTTGTGAAGAAGTGGAAACATAAAACTTTAGAAACTCTATGTCTTAAACTAATTTGAGTCGTTTTGTGTATGAATGAGTGTGTCTGTGTTGGGGGAGACTTGAACCTCCAGCGGGGGGAAGAACGCAGGCAGACGTCCTCAGTTTGCCTGGTTACAGCAACACAGCCGGGGGCATGCTGGCTACAGCTGCCACACACACACACACCATGTTGCCCAACCCCAGGCCCACCATCACCAACCTCACACCCCCAGCACTCCAGCTAGATCTTGGCTGGCACACGACTGCACTCAGGGGTGTGTGTGTGTGTGTGTTCGCCTGAAGGCCATGCCCTGTGTCGTCTTCACTAACCTGTCGTGTCAGTTGTTGCCCTCAGAAACGGGCACATTTGACAGAACATCATCTCTGACGCTTTAGATCGTCCCACATTTCTGTCCCTCTTTAAAACCACCTGTCATTTTCTGACATGTCACTGTTTCAAATGTTTTTATTTAAGATCTGATCAATAAAAACTAGTCTACGATTGTTCAGTGACATGATTTTATAATGCAAACAAAACAAAATTTTAAAAACCAGAACAAATGACGTGTTTGTGTATTAGAAACAATTTTCTCAATCGAAAACAATCATCTAATCATCCATCTAATAAACACTAATTAAAGACGTTCTGTAAAGTCGACTCGATAACAGCCGATAATGGTTTATCTCCACTTGKTTTTTTTTCGGCTCACAGCTGTGCTCCAGCAGTGCTGAACACACTGTTTTTACACGCTGCAACTTTAATGTGCCAGATGTCAGCCGCAGACGAACGCTGCAGCTCATCTGCAACGGTTGCTGACCTGTCAATATTTAGCTGTCTTTTTTACAAAAACACAGATTTTTAATTCTCACGTCTTAGAAACTCTCTCAGGCTGTCTATACAGCTCACAGCAGAAATACTGCTATAATAATTAGATTATCATGGTTAATTATATCAATGAGTCGCCCGTGTTTTTCTAAAAGGAAATGTATTTTTATTATCATCTTTACCCACTGAGATACAGATTTTTACAAGTGGACCTGACCAAGAGGTCAAAACTAATATTTTTATTTTAATATTATCCTCACATAAGCAGTTTTTGAATTTAAAGTGCATAATAATGATCTGAGTAGTGAATTAAAACAAACTATAGTTAAAAATAATTATAGACAATAATTAAAAACATATAATTTTTCTG
>NW_013952402.1:5999321-6001495 GCF_001266775.1 Austrofundulus limnaeus | reverse complement strand
AATCTAATGACAATTTATTCTATTATTTAAGACTCCTGGTTTATTCTTTTTATTTTTCTTGAACATTTTTCAACCTAAAGACAATTTAAACCACAATACTCTACATTTACAGAACTATAAATTCACTTCTGGACTAAAACAAATCATTTTATGAATAATTTAATGAGGCATAAAAAGGGTTAGAGAATCTAAAGCGTTCTCACATTCTGCGCGCGTGATGAATATGCAGAAAAACACTCGTGTTTGTGATTAATTTTTTATCAGTTTATCGTCACTGTAAAAATGAAAAAAAAAAAAAAAACGCAGCGTGAAAATTCTGCTTCGATAAAAATCCGAAGCGCTGACCTATAAATCAGAATTTTTTTTTTTTCCAGAGCTGAAAATGAATTTCCACGTTGCTGGGAGAAACAGGAGGATCTCACATCACAGCTCCTGCCGCGGCCCAATCCTCTTTTTATTTTATTATTTATTTGACACTGTTTTTATATCCGTCATCTCTGATCATTCAGAATTTTACCCAAAGCTCAACCACTGTTATTTCTCTGTTTATATAAAAAGCAATAAATATAAAAAAAACAGTTATCACCTCCAGCACCTGCTTTGTTAGCCCAACAAAACTTGTGTTTTGTTTTGCCTGTGTTCAGCTCTGGCATTTATTAGTGTTTCAGACTTTTGTAGATGGCGAAATCAAGCAGCGTGAAATAAAACGCTCGGAGCGAGTCCTTTTCATAAAGCTGATTGGAAAGTTTAGGGAGAGTTGGTTTGACGAAGCTCTGGATCCGTCGTTTCATTAACAGAGGTGTGAGAGCTGCTGCAGGCTGTTAAATCATTTATTTAATGATGAAGTGTGCCTTGCCGTGAGGCCTGCTGACTCTTTTAAGGCTTGTTTTTTGTTTTGTTTTTGTTTGTTTTTTTTACATTTTGCGTTCCTCGTATAAAAGTATTTCTGCTGATGTTACTTTAAACTTTTTTTTTAGCCCCTCGCAGAGACAGGACAGGTGTTACCGCCCCGCTCCTCTACATGTATTTTTATGAAGTAGAGCGAGTGTCACTGACTGGGGCTAGAGATGTGCCGCTTCACACAGTTAACGCTGCAGCTTGCAAGCCTCTGGCTACAGCCCGACATCTGAGCCGCAAATCTGTGCATCTCTATCCGTGTGTGTGTGTGTGAGCGAGCTGTAAAGCCACTGTTTGACAATGCTCTTTCAGCAGGCTGCCCTGCGGTCGCTCCTGGCTACAGAAGCCAGCTGGGCTACGCAGAAACCATGAAAGAAAGAAAAAAGAAGAAGAAAGGACRACTGATCAGCGCCATCCAGAGGTAAAAGCACAAGATGTCGGGGGAAACTCGATACCAAAACGACAGAAGAAGTCGATGGAAGGTGAACGATGTCGCCGGAGTGGCGGGAAAATAAACGAGAGCTCGATTAAAGTTTGTAAAAACAGAAAACCCTCCGATGAGCTCCTCCGTTAGGAAACCAGGATCGAGTGCCAAGGCTGCTGTTATGTGAAGAAAATAAAAATAAACGGAAGAGCGCGTGAAGAAAGGAAGCTGTATATGCGACGGGTATAGATGCAGTTGTGAAATGTACTTGAAGCAGGCGACAGGAGCGACGGTAATTATAGCTCTGTGAGGACATTAATGTGAAGAGGAACCATGAGGAATGGAAACGTGTAAAAGCTGTATTCTCACACTCCCATACATTTGTTTTTGTCTTTATCTCCACATCTCCGCCTGTTTTATCATCCCTCTGTTTGTCTGCACCTTTCAGATCACCACACACACACACACACACACACACACACACACATGCAGATGAAACAAATGAAAGCTGCCCTGCCTCTGCCAACTTCATTTGCAAATGAAAAGTTTTTTTTTTCTTTTGAGGAGCGTCCCTTTGCTTATGGGGCATGGCAGCACATTGTGTGTTTGGGAGTGTGTGTGTGTGTGTGTGTGTGTGGGTGGGGGGGGGCAGTGCGAGTGTGTGTCTGTACAGCAGGAGCCCAGAAGAAGCAGCCCTCGCCCGAGGCTCACAGTCCGCCTGCGGTAGCAGCAAGCCTGTTTCTTCGTTCTCGGCCCGCCGCGACCATTTGTTCCATTAACCAATCTCCTGGAGCCTCTGGTACACACACACACACACACACACACACACACACACACACACACACACACACAC
>NW_013952402.1:5994912-5999131 GCF_001266775.1 Austrofundulus limnaeus | reverse complement strand
CACACACACACACACACACACACACACACACACACACACACACACACACACACACACACACAGGCATGCATACTTCAACAACTGCTTGCACAGCTCATGGCACACATGGCCCTCCATCCCTTCATCATCCGTTGGCTCCATCCCTCCCTCTCTCCTCTGCTTTCCTCCAGACGCACCATCTTTCCTGGCGGAGGCCATATGGCCGAGAGAAGCCTGTGGATCTGCAGACACATCTGCGTATATGTTGCTGCTCCCCTTAAAACGCCGCACCTCTACAGTACAGACTCGCTGTGCTGGAGTGTTTTTGTGTGTGTGTGTGTGTGTGACCTAAGTGAGTACATGCGTAGTGATAATTGGTGAAACAGCCTGCGAACAGCTGTGAGGTGAGAGAAGGTTGTGTGGTGTTTAGTACCGAAGGCACAGGGGAGGAGGAGTAAAGTTTGAGCACAAGAGACGACCAAAAAAAAAAAACAAAAAAAAAAAACAGAAGAGACGAGAAGAACAGAGATGACAGGCAAAACTAAGAAAGTGTTTTTACAACCTGAACATTACAACAAAAAAACTGCGAGAAAGTCACGTTTTTCCATTTTCTGACTGCATCAATCGTAAAATCTTTAATTTTTTTCTAAATATAAATAATTATTTTAGACTTTTTTAAACATTTATCCAAACATTTCACTTAATTAACTATTTTTGTTTCATCACAAAAAATGTTTAACCAGAAACATGGGAATAACTTCAACTATAAATTTATTTTTATAACCAATGAAATATAAGAAATCACATTTATCTGGTGTAAAAAACAGATCAGCTACATCTTATTTTAATTAAAAAAACGTTAAAATTTTTTGTAGACTTTCTCACAGTTATGAGCTGCCTTCGTCGTTACTTTTAAAAACTAAAACATTGATTTAAAAACCATGAACATTTAGTACGAACACAAGAAAGAAAGAAAAAAGATTCTATTTCTGCTTCCTGGTATAAAACAAAAGATTAAATCCCCATTTAAAGATGTTATCCCTAGAAATCCTTCACTGGCTTCTCTGACTCTGCTGTCCTGCTCCAACTCTCCTCCCTCCCTTCGCTTCCCAGCAAAGAAGAAGAAGAAAAAAAAAGGCAACACAGAAATAGCGAAATAAATAATTAACTGGTGCAGCAAAACATTGTGTGCTAAAACCCCTGTGTAGTTTGGCAATCAGCGTGCCCGTGTAAAAATAAATCAAGCTGATTTTCCAAATGTTTTGTGCGTGGTGCGCTGTCGCCGCTCTTCGCAGCACAGATTGCGGGCCGACGGAGAGGCTGTGGGGAGGGGCGGGGCGCTGGATACTGAACCCACTTACACCAGCTTGTTAACACGTACACCTTAACCCCTGAGCGGCGCGGCGGGGCGCCCGCTGAGCAATCAGGGCCTGCGGGGACCAACTAACATATACCCAATGTATGGACACACACACACTGTGAGAAAGTGTGTGAATCACTGAAGTTCTGTATGACGTTCTAACAGGAAGCACAAACACTGAAAAGTTCAAACTAAAACACGAGACTCGAGGAAAGTCCTGAAACGAAAMGACTGTAAAAAACGCGAAACCTGTAGCAGCTGCAATGTGACAAATTACATTCATCTACAAAATAAAAATAAAAAAGGTATAAGAACCTCATCTCTAACTCCTCTCTAAATCATTTGCAAACTGCGTGATTTCGAAGCAAACACAACGATCCTCCGACACGAATCCTCCGCGTCGAACAAACGCCTCTCTGCGTTCGGAACGCGGCCGCACGGATCAGAGCTCGTTTTCCCCGAGTGACCTCCGCCACGCCTGAACTCTGGAGATCTTCAGCTACCAGGAGGATTCATCCACAAACTAAGTGTCAAAGCGGAAACTAAAACTTCATAAATGCCAACAGTGATTATCGTGGTTCAGTTGGGAGAAGAGAGAAGTTGGGTGCCAACTTCCCAGCCAATCCATTTTTGGCAGCCAGAATCCAACTCTGCTTAGCCTCCTGAGAACATGCAATAGCTCCCCATATGCACTCCAACATGCACACACACGTTCACACACACGCAAGAAAATACCACTGTAACATATGCACAGAAACATACAGATCATTTAGATTTTACTGCATGACAACTTAAAATGTTTGCCTTTTTTTTATTTAATTTTTTTTTTACTAAAACCCAGACACACAGGAGCAGAGACAGCTGTGACTCGGTAAACTTTGTTTTTTTTGGCAGCGTCTGCCCGACGGCAGGTTAACACCGGTGGGTGGAAGACAATATGTAGTGTCAGGAGATAAGGGTGTGTGTGTGTGTGTGTGTGTGTGTGTAACGTGGAAGTGCTGGTGGTGGGGCACTGGGGAAGATAGAGATCCTGCAGAGTGGGGCAACAACACCCACACTGACGGAGCCAGGCTGCATGCCAGGCGCCCTGTGGAGACACACACACCAAATGGGCTCGACACTAAGAAGGAAGAGACCCCAGACTCACACACTCAGACACACACAGACACACACAGTCACATAAACCAGTGATAGAGAAACTTTTAACTGCAACTTCTGAAGTGAGAAAAAAATCAACAAATGTTCAGACAAGAAGTTTAAACCAGAGATGAATTTATCAAACTATTTTCTCTTAATTGAATAAAACTAATTTAGCTCAGCTGAACGACTCAAAACCTCAACAATCTAACACTAACACCAAGAACCACTCTGAGATGGCGACAGTGACCAATATTTTGCAAGAATAATGCAAAAAAGAAAAAGTATTTGATTTAAATGAATACTGATCTTTTTGAYCAAAGGTGGTGTGTTGAAATAAATTTAGCGACTTGACAAAATGGGTTGTTATTTCCTGAAATTATGTTGTTTTTGCATATTCATTATGAYTAATTTTATGTTTAAAAGTTGTGTATGGTGTTGTGCTTTTTTATTTTTTGGTTTCCTTCACAATTTTAGCTGTATTATTTCTGTATTCAATGAATGTGGGGAATGTTCACGTGTTCACTGTTCAATTATGTAAAAACTCTAAATAAGGAAAACAAAAAGTATTTCTACCTCTTCCCTTCAACACAGAACAGAAGTGTATGTATATCTGAAAAACAAAAAGCAAATTATTGTTGACCTAATAACTTCTCAGAAAATGAAAGCAGTCTTGTTARTGAGGCAGCAGGTCGTGTACAGGAAGGTAACGTTTGTCGACACAGATCTTCCAAAGACTTATTATAAACAGACCTCGGACCAGAACCTGGAAGCTGAAGCTGAAAACAGGAACAGCTTCCCTGTCAAGTTTGTAAATAAATGGAAAAATGTCTCTGCTTAAAAAAACAAAACTCAGATAATTGTAATCAGCTGTTGATTCTTGTTGCTGTTTGTTCAACGTTTAAATGTCATTTTTAGCACAGAGTTTTTAGTTTCCTTTGATTAGACTAATTATAAAATACTGCTTCTCTAGTATTTTATATTCTTTTATTTTATACTCTTGCTCTTATTCCGAACCTGCTTTTAACCCCTAATGTCATGAAACTTTCTTATTCTTTGAGCGTCTGTACTTTTTTTAACCGTTCTAAAAGCTGTTATTGTTTTTCTGCTCCTGCTATAATGTCTTTGTTTGACCTGTTGCTGGAATGTATCGTACAAATAAAGCTGCCTTGCCTTAATAAATTATAACATAAACGCATAGTTATAAACATATCTGTACATTTAACTTGGTAATACTGTATGTTTACGTTTATATTACTAGTTATTGTGTACAGTGTAAGTCTTTTCTATTTTTTATATAGACCAAGTTTCTTTTATATATTTTAATGTTTCCTTTTATCTTTTTAGTGTGTTTTTATATTGTGATCTTCATATAGGTGAATTTGCACTCAAGTTTTTCACTCACCTGTACGCTTGTACTATGTGATGTGACAACAAATCTGAATTGAATTGAATTGAATTGAATTGAATTGGAATTAGTTATTTTCCTCTAAGAAAGCTCACGTGACACCATGATTACTGGTAAAACTCAGACTGGTTCCAAACCAACAACGGCAGCTCCTATAAAACAATTCAGCTTCAACTCACAGCTAGAGAAGCTGGGTCGGTCCATCAGTGTGTTTATGGTATCTTCAGTATAAAATAAAAAATTACAATTATTTTTAAATACATGCACCAAGGGGTGCAACAATACAGAAAATTCACGATTCGGTTCGGTTCGATGCTTTAGTCTCACGGTTTGAT
>NW_013952402.1:5992944-5994902 GCF_001266775.1 Austrofundulus limnaeus | reverse complement strand
ATACAAAAAAGAGAAATGCCCATGTCCTTAACTGATAACTTATTCAAATTAATTATGAACATTTGTTCAACCTCAAAAGTCCAGTTTTTAAATGAAATTCTTCTGAAACAGCAAGTTTCTCAGTGGATCTGTGCTCCACAATGCAGCCTAGGTGGAGTAGTTGAACACAGATCCACTGATCCTTCAACACAGAGCATCTTCAGAAAACAAGTTCATAAAATAAATTTAAAAAATCTGTATTGTTCCATACATAGTGTGTATTGAACCTAAAGCTCTGTATTGAACGGTTCGATACAGGTACATGTATTGTTGCACCCCTAACCATTACAACCCTAATATAAAATAAACCATTCAGTCTATGTTGAGTAGGAGACAATGAGGAAGTTCTCAGCTGTGCTTTACAATGTCTGCAACACTCAGTACTTTGCGTTTAATTACAGTAATTGGAGGTTTGTGTTCCTACTTTTGAAATGAAAGCAGTAAATCCATAAAATGTGAACAATTAGAGCACAAAACAACAGAACTGTAATAAACTGGAAGACTTGTCAGATGTGCTAATTATTGTTATGATTTTACAGAACTCCTCTACATGCTCTGAGTTTAATATTCAYGCTGCCTGTCACAGATGTTTGCGACGCAGCTCGTGTTGTGTTGTCTTGTGTTGTGTGTCCATGTTGCCCACCTGTTCTTCATCCGCTGGTGCACGCGCCCGTGCTGGACGCACTGTTCCTCCAGGTCGGAGCAGCGAGCTCGCAGACTCGTCGCCATCTCCTCCGAGCGCTGCTTCTCCAGAGCCAGCTGTTCCAGCTCGCCTCTGCAAGCAGACGCAACCAAGAGTCACCTGGCACTGCCGAAGCTTTTATTCAGCACAATAAATACTGAAAACATGTGCTCAAGTGATGTAAAATAAAGTTAGAGTGGCTTTCAAACAAAAAGATCTGTGTTCAGGGTCCCAGTCTTCAACACTGGAGGTAGATTTGCTTTTTTACAACAGATTTGTTTGTGTTAAAGCAGTTATTATATCTAAAATACCAAAAACTGATTCTAAAGCTACTAAAGGAGCTTTACTTACAAAAAAACACATCACATATGTCTTTGAATATGATCTGAGAACTTTGCCTTTTTTTTTTGGCTTTTAATTTACCTTAAAAGTTTGAAGGAAATGCAGAGTGAAATAAAGACCTTGCGTGTTTTGTTTTGTTTTTTCACTCACTGCCTTTCATGAAGGAGATTTAAACTAAAATCAACTCCAGCTGAGAGTTTTAGCCACTCAAATCCAGCTCAAAAATAGTAAAATTCATATTTGTGTTGGTTAAAGTTGGGATGTGGCTTCTAAAACTGTAGATTCATTCAGTGATTTTATTCTGAAGGTTTCATTATCCATGCACTCATTCATGACTGCTTTAACGCTGCAGTTAAAACAATGCTGCCTCCTGGCTTTGGCAGCGAGTTTTAAAGACTGAAAGAGTCTCAGGTTGTTTTTAAGTTTCTGTGTTAGACCGGTCAGTTCTCTGAAGTCTGATTTAAAATAAAAAAATAAATCAAAAAATCAAACCAGTGAAAATAATTCATCAGTTTACAAACTCATCCTGCTGCAGCTGTCTCTGTGTTCGCCCACTTAGCCTGACTGAGGCTGTCCAGCAGGACTTTAACCGCTAGAACGGGCCTGGACTCCAGGAGCGCAAACACCCCGAGGCACGAAAACACCACACACTCCAGCTTAAACAGCACAACACAACACACGCACTCACTCACACACACACACACACACACAGAGCAAAGCAGACGACAGGAGGCTTCAGGCCAGTGAGTCAGCATGAGTGTACAATCTCCTACACATAAAGAAATACACTAGAGTAAATTAGTACAGTCTGTACCAAAAGAAACTACTCAGAGTACTCTGGTCTGTGTGTGTGTGTGTGTGTGTGTGTGTGTGTGTGTGTGTGTGTGTGTGTGTG
>NW_013952402.1:5987369-5992758 GCF_001266775.1 Austrofundulus limnaeus | reverse complement strand
GTGTGTGTGTGTGTGTGTGTGTGTGTGTGTGTGTGTGTGTGTGTGTGTGTGTGTGTGTGTGGCTGGTCAGGCCAGTGCGGTCTGGCAGGGCCAGATTGGACTCTGTCATGTGACTAATGTGTAGCACAGCTCCAACAGCTGACAGGACACTGGGCCCAGGGTCACACTCATACACACACAAACACACACTTGCACACTAAGAGAACACACACGCACACACACGGGCAGCCCAGATGGATAGCTGTGCAGGCCTGCTGTGACTACTGTAGCATCAGGTTAACAAGAAAACAGGTCAGACTGAAGCAGTTTGTAGTATTTTCACATGTTCTGATGATCTGACCGAGGGAACAAACCTCGGAGTGAGGGAACATAAAAAATATTTAAAAAACGAGGAAAATGATAAAGTGGTGAAATAAAGGACGAATAAATAAAAGAAGTTACTGACCTGCTGCTGTGAAAGCGTTCTTCCAGTTCGGTTCCCAGTTTGCAGCATTCCTCTTTCAGCTTCCTGATGATGGCATTCTGGGAACTCATGAGTTTATCCATCTCTTCAACTGCAGGGAATCATGGGAAACCTGACATTACACTAACAAACTCTTTTCTCATCACAAGACGGTCTTGGTTTAAAACGCTYTGCTCAGAGAAAATGTTTAACACACTGTGAGTACAGCTCCGACACTTATTATGACAAAGTCAGCAGCAAAAGTCAGATATGTCTCCTCATTAATATCACACATCAGGAGACGTAGAGATAAACAGACATCCGTAAAAAACAGAATGAAAATATAAAGTGTATAAAAAGGGTAATAGGAGAGGTTTTTTTTTTCCCCTTTTCCACCCTTTTTGCTATGTTCTACTCCACACTTGGGGGGCCTCTTTCTGAACAATCCAACAGAGAGCTTTTATCGTACCTTTGAAATGATCTACRTTCCGCTTTCGAACATATGTCTACCCTTTAAAAGGAACGGAGGAGAAAAAAAATAAACAATGGCTGTCGTTTGGTTTGAGGGAATGATCCACCTGCTCTGGCATTCTGTTACTGTCAACCAAAAACAAAAAAACAACAACAAAAAAAACCACCAAGGACTTTGAAAAGTAGCTCAGACTTTTCTTTGCATGCAGTAAACCCTAAAGCAGGGATGGTAGATCTCTAAGCCACAGCTGAAGCACTTCCTGCTTATTTTGGATAGAATCTTTACAGATGTAGAGGTCATTCCTTTGGTGATCCTCCCTACTTTACTGGGGTTTAATTTTTTATTTTTTTTTCGTGTACAATCAGTTAACTCGCCGTCACAGGACAGTGCACAGAAATCAGATGCTACAGAAGCGCGTTGAACTATTAAACCACAAAAACCTGACGGCCGTGCGCGCTCATAAACTCAACTAAGTTTTGTCAGTGCTGGAAAAGTTGTACGAAGAATGCTAATTAGCAGAACAGGCTTTGAATATGTCTGGCCATGCGTAGGCCAAAAAGAACCCTGGGACACAGAAACACAGCAGAACTGGCACTGGAAACAAACAGAGGAGAAATGAGGGAGGGATGGAGGAAGGGAGGGAAGAATCGAGGCGGAGAGGGAGGGAGGGGATGGACAGAAACAAATATCTGATATCATCTAGGGGTTGGTCTGTACACATTTACTCAAAAAAGAAACATGAAAAAAAAAAGGGTGGGAGGGAAGCGAGAGAAGAAGGGAGGGGGGGATGGATGGAAGGACAAACGGATGGACAGAGAGGCGGGATTTGGAGAGCGAAAAAGCTAATTATCCAGCTCGTCTGTTGGGCTGCGCGGGGAGAGGAAGTGATGCGAGTTACTAAAGGACATCCACCCCTCTGTCCCCTCCCCATCCACAGCTTCCTGCTGCGCTCTGATGTCAGCTCTCTTTAGACAACATGTGTGCCGCCAACACGCGCCAGAAAGAAAGGCTTTGTTTACCCCCCACCCCCACCCCTTCCTTCCATACCCTCCATCTTTGTTCTGCGTAGCAGCAGGCTCCCTGGCCGCTGAAGAGAACCACAGGTAAATAAAAAGATAGGATAGAGGGGCGGGTGGGCGGCGGGTGTGCGGTGGGATCCAGATGGTGCAACAGATGTGTTAACAGCAGCAGCTCTGCTGCGCTGAGAGACGGGGAGCAGAGAGACGGGTCTCTGCTCCCATCACCTTCCCTCATCCCTCTCCTCCGCCGCTTTATTCTCTTCTTTAAACCGTTCTGCTCTCTCCTTTTGTTCGCCTCTTTTTTGAGGTCACTTCAGCTGAGATGTGTTCCTGTCGTTATCGCTGAGATTCTTCCTCTGGAAGACTCCAGATTCTCCCGCAGCAAAGTCTCACCCTGATGGACCAGCCTCTAAGCACAGAGGCCGGCAAACTTTAGAAGAAACTGAWCAAGAGCTGCAGTTCATTTTGGTCCAGTCACCGCTCACTCTTTTCATCGAATCTAAACCCTGAACTACGCAGTGAGTTTTCTATATTTAAAGAAAACGAACGAGTAACCCACTTTAAAATAATAAAGCCAAACATTAACGATGCAAATTAGGACATTTTCTTTAATATTTAACTAAGTGTGACAAAATTCCTCTCATGAAGGTAAAGACCTTATTTTACTTTGTCAAAGGCRAGCTATTACTTCCTGTTGTGGCTATAAATTTTTAGCCGGTGCAGAGAGATAGAAAAACTCACTCAGACCCTAATCTTAAACCTACACAAAGACACAATTCTTATAATCACTTAAAATATTATATTAAATATATAATAACTACACCTTATTTAGTCTTACTTAATCATTAATGATTGAAAACATCATTAAGGATGATTCGTAACACATTTATTTATGCTTTACCCATAAAGGCTAATTACAACCTAAACCAACAAACTCATTGTTTATTCGTGCTTAATAACTTATTAACTATTCTATATACTGTGTTTAAGTCAGTAAACACTCATATAAATGTACTTTCACAGATGTGTTAATGGTTAGAAAATGTTTGAATTGACTGATTTTGGTCTGATTTCCACAGATGACAGGAACTTGTGGCTCTTCAATGTTTTACCTACATTAACATCAAGTAAAAAGGCATAAATAGTTTTCACTTTAGAAAGGTTCAGACTTATCTAACTACTACCTGCCTTATTTACTGATGCACTGCAGGATCAGGATAGTCATTTGAAATAATAATCCTATTTTTTATTCATCCTCATGTTCTGTATCTTGCTTTGCACTGTTTGAGGTTTGAAAGTTGCAGCATCACTTTGTTTTAATAAAGCCAGTTACTCCCATTTACATGTGACCGCATTAATAACTGTTACTTAATAAAAGAAAAAAAAACACAATGAACATAAAAACATCATAAAGATGTTTACCACAAAGAAACCAAACTTCAATTCATGTGATGGTAAACCTGATATGTAGTGGTGTGTAACGTGTTGTGTAGCTTTGCAGACATTTTATATTAAAAAAAGAAAGCGTCGCTTCTCGCTGAAAACCATCAAACAGCCATATGTGAAGATTCCCGCCCACCATCCACCTGTCCTTTAGTCACTTATGACTACTTACCTATATCTATATTCAGTTCAGCTATATTTAGGATTTATTTATCTGCTAATTAGTTGGTTTGTTMGTTTCTGACTTTGCTTTCGAAGTTGTCTCTTTGAGTCTAAAGCAGCAGTGGAAATGTTAAACGTTCTTTTAACTGAGACATTGTCAAAGACAAAGATCTGCTGACGTGTCACTAAAAAACATTAACAGTTATTTAAAAACTGAACAAAAAAACTTGAAATAAACAAAACATAAAGCTGTAAAGAATCCATGAAAGGATAAAACTATAAAGTTTTGTCGTAAAAAAGAGCACACAGCTCACCTTTAAATTATTTGACTTATTTTGATTTTTGATCACCTTAAAGAGGGAAGTAGAGAGCAGAGAGAGCTGCTGCTGCTGCGACCAGAATCACTGACCTCTCTGCAGGTGTTCAGCCTCTCTTCTCTGCAGCATCCCAACCAGCTCCTTCTCCCTTTGCTGCGCTGATAGAGCTGCAGAAGACATGCGCTCTGCATGAGCTCGCGCTGCACTCTCTCCCTTCTGTCTGGAAAATACAAAAAAACAGACAATAAAACAAACACTCATGAAGCGTTGATCCCTCTGACTGGACTGCCGTCCTATAAGTCAAAGATTTCTGCAGCTGCTCGCCTTAAAAATAAAACGTCAGAGCGTGATGCATGGCACTGTGACGGATATTTACCATACGAAATTAACTGACGTGATTAGGCCTGTCACAGAAACCAATAAATCAATTTATCGTATCATAAATTAAATTGAGGAAGATAAATTTAAATGAAGACAATAATTTTCTTTTGCCTGCTTTTTTGTTTTCTTCATGTCTTTTTTGTTTCCTAGCATAGAGAGGAGTGAACTCTGGTGTCAGGTGTTTGCCAGGTGATGGTCTCCTAACCTCTGTAGCCTGAAAGCCCGTGAACAGGCATTTAGCCAGAGGAGCGTCTTCAGTTTTCTGATGCCTTGGGATTGCCAACAGTTGTTTCTTTCTTTTTACACTATGTAAATTTTAATGTAAACTTCCGTAAACAGGGGGTGGTTATATCATTATAATTGTTTAAACTGGTCTCCAACTATATTATCGTTTATCACAATAATTTCTGAGACGATTTATTGTCCAATAAAATTTGTTATCGTGACAGGCCTACTTGATATCGAATTCTGACAGAAATGAAGCTGAATGGTTGCTCTGCTCTTTTCTCTACAAACAAAACTAAACATAACCGCTATGTGTGATGCTGCCCGTTTTTCACAGCRTGAAATAATAAAATAATAAAATCTTTGAAAATACCTTTTTTTCAAACTACAGCACACATTTAACATAAAATGTGAACAAATCAAAGCTGTTTTACAAAACTGCTGATAAAATTAGGCATTTCAGTCGTGCAAACAGCTCTGAAAATGTTCCAAATGTGATGTTTAAACTTAGTTATGTAAAAAGCTAATTCATAGCTGAGCACATTCACAGAGGATTAAAATCAAAAAATGACGAGCTGCAGGACGATCAAAGGCTTTCACCAGATTGATATAAAACCTGCAGAGGTGAACGCTGCAGGTCGTTTTGTGAATGGGTTTGTGTTTTCCAGCTACAGTTTCTGGACAGAGTGAGAAAACAGAAGTGCAGAAATCAATGACGCCTGAACACAACCAGAAGAAACAGGAAGAGAGCTCACGTTACAACGAGGGGACGGAAAGGACAAAGACAGAGACGCCATGGGGAGTCGAAGGTGAAATGTGTCGGGCCGCTGTCAGAATGACCCCTGAGTGACACAGCAGCTGTCTGCAACACACACACACACACACACACACACACACACACACACACACACACACACACACACACACA
>NW_013952402.1:5984474-5987359 GCF_001266775.1 Austrofundulus limnaeus | reverse complement strand
TGTGTACGTGTGTGTGTGTGTGTGTGTACGTGTGTGTGTGTGTGTGTGTTCTCCTGCTGTCCTGCTGTCTGGGGTGTGAAAGCGGGTGGCGGGTGTGCAGGGGACACAAGGAGCCTGTGTGTGTCCGTGCGCGGTATGAGTGTGAGCGTATGAACCCCCGCTGGGCTTGAACAGCAGCCTGAGCCACCAAAGCGCACACCAGGGCTCAGCGGGAGATGGCGGGCAGGCATTGCCAGCCATTTGGTCCTGCAAGAGGTTCCAGGGGGCCGTGTATTCGTGTATGTCTGTCTCTCTGTGTGTGCGCGCCTGTGTGTGTGTGTGACCAGGATAGGGGGGTGGAGGGGGAGCTCACACCAGACCTGTTTACCCACCAATTAGCATCGGACAGATCGCCAGAAAGTTCCAGCAGTCAGCTATAGAGTGGTGGCGATGAAGAGGAGGGTGACGAAAACTCAAGATAGAAAAGCAGAACGACTGAGAGCACAACGTTTGGCATCTGGTTGGTCTTGCTTTTCTCTACTTTATTAGTTAATGTAATAAAGTACAAAGAGCAGAGAGAACGGATCAAAGGCCTTCGTTTCTGGCTAGGAGTGGAAGCTAGTTGAGTTCAGACGCTCATATCCTTGTGACAACGCGACGACGACCTCACCTAAAATCCATCTGAAGCTGGTAAATTGAAGTTCGGCGGTTCTTCCTCCCACGCCGTTTTGTAAACCGAGTCTAGTTTCGATGTGTTTGCGTGTGAAATGGAGCCATTAAGCTGATGACCACTTTCAGATTAAAGCATAAAWGGCAAAATGCAGAATCGATGTCAGTGGGAAGCCAAAACCTAGAGCAGGTGTTGGGGTGGGGTGGGTGACGGCTTGAGCTGAGGCTGAATTTATGAGACTGGGACTGTATGGTTCTCCTTGGGCAAYAATCTGCCAGCCAGTTAATTGGTGAATGGGCTGTAGGACGGTGCCTGTGGCAGGAACTTGTCTGAGCCTGCGAGGCAATAGGCTGAATGTTCRGTTAGCAGATAGCTGGGCCCGTTTGTCTGCGCCTGGCCTGATGAACTGCAGGACAGCTTGATTAGTATGGCGAGAGCTGCGTGGGCCAGAGGCCTAAGGTAGGCTGGAATGGCTCTGGGGCGGCAGCCAGGTACAGTGGCTGCTGGGTAAGTGGGAGGTGGCAGAGGCGGTGGCTGGCTGGCTAACTGGCTGGAGCGATGAGGAGGAAGAGGAAGCCCAGTCCACACTGCCTGCTTAAGTGGGCACTATTCAAGCTGTTGCCCATTAGATGTGGGGAGCCAGAGTCCGACCAAGCGCAGAGTTTGCTGCACCCCACGGTGCAGGCGGCATTTCACGCCAGAATCACCAAATGCTGCGGTTTATCAGAGAACGAGCACAAATTGGAGTCAGACGGTGTGCTTGGAGGAACTGCGAGAGCATCAACCACCAAACGCTCGAGTAAAATCAAACTTAAAAACACAACTAAATATCACTTCGCTGCATCACAAATAATAATCAATAACAGATAATGTTGCTGTGACAAGACGGATGAAGTTTTAAAAGCAAGTGGGAAATGTTACCCACGGTTTCACAACTTTTTGTGCCRTGAGGGTTTGTGAATTTCAAAAGAACCGTTCCCCACATCGGTGCATATTCATGTTTTTGCTCTGCTGCTCACTAGCAGGTGTGAAATTAACATCCAGGTGAACCGACTGTGAACTGAACCTAACGCACAAAAACAGTCTTTGTTCRCAGGAAGACGACCGACTGCTGAAGATATGAATAAAGTTTTCTCGGAGGAGAAGCAGAACCCAGAGAAATCTTTACGAGAACTCTAAMGTGAACAGTGAGGAACTTTCAAATATGAAATAAAAGCTATAATAACATGTTTTCATTGTCGTACTTTGAGCCAAAACWCAAGGTATTTACCAAGTGCAGATGGTTAATAGAAGGCAGGAAAGGTAAAAAAAACAATTCACTCCAAAAAGACTAAACTAACTAAATGATACTGCTTAGCTTACTTTGTTTTGTGTTTTTTTTACTCTTTTATAAAGAATTTAAAATGTTTTTTTGGTGATTCATTCTCAGTTTTTATTTTATTACAGTTATGGAGCAAGATAAGTCAACCCCTGCAATTTCTATTTTGTAATCTCATTATTTAACGCCTTTACCATTAGCTAACCCTGCRTAAACATATTTGATTTGATCACGATATTAGTAAGGCTCTTAAATTTATCTAGCTGTTGAAAATATATTAAACATGGGTAAAACGCAATATCTGCTCCACTAAAATTAATACTCAGGACCAACAACTAGTATTAACCTTCATTTTCTTCAAACTGTACACAAGATTTCAACCCATTATAAAAATAAAAACCCATTAAATCTATTTTTTTATAAAGCTAGACCACATCTGACAATATCTGCACAAAAAATAATAATATTACATCCATCCATTCTTTCATTTTCTTTACCCGCTTCTAATTTCCGGGTTGCAGGGAGCTGGTCCCAGTCTCCAGCAGCCACTGTGTGAGAGGTGGAGTACCAAGTAAAATTACAGCTCAAGTAAAATCAATTAAGAAGTAATAACTACAAATATCTGGAGAGGCTTGGCTGTGAGTCAGATGGTCCTGATAGTACAGGAAAAAAAAGAAAGAAAAACACACAACTGTTTGGTCTTAAACCACCACGATGATTCATTCTTGTGGAGAAACTCCACTGGAACCACAGCTATGCATGATAGACTGCATCAATCATAGTACATAAATATTCAACAGTTTGCTGAAAGCGACTACAAACATGCTTCTCGTCTGCAGCATGTGTAAGTGTGTGTGTGTGTGTGTGTGTGTGTGTGTGTGTGTGTGTGTGTGTGTGTGTGTGTGTGTGTGTGTGTGT
>NW_013952402.1:5974641-5983907 GCF_001266775.1 Austrofundulus limnaeus | reverse complement strand
GTGTGTGTGTGTGTGTGTGTGTGTGTGTGTGTGTGTGGAACAGGGAAAAGCTTAGATTGAGGCCTTGTGAAGGCCTCTCAAACTGGTACTGCCAACAATAGAAAAGCCACCGCAGAGAGAATAAAGCAACACATTGACCGTTTGCTGTGCAGCGTGTCTGCGAGGCCGCGCACAGTAAACATCTGAATTATGTGCTGCAGTCAAATCGCACAAGGTGTCACAATTTTTTCTTTGTCGCACGYGGCGCGTTTTGGCATATTTTTATCAAACCGCTGCATGTCAGTCCAACACCGCTCTTGTTCTCACAGCTCCACTTTATTAGGCAAACATATTAAAAACCGATGGAGCCTGACCGCTCGCTCGCTCGCTCGCTCTCCGCCCCGGCCCCTTACTTCTACCTTTCTGTCCGTCTATCGAGCGTTCCCCGTCTCTGCTCCGATCTAATTTTTCCGCTGTTTCCACGTCTCCCTCCTCCCTCCTCATTTCCCTCCCACCTTTTTTTCCTGTAACTAAACTGGCTGTGTCTCTCTCCATCTGCTGGTTCTTCCTTCAGCGGCCCTGCACCTGTTCACACCTCCTCTCCTGTTGGCCACCTCTCTCCCCCTCTCTTATCTCTCTCTCTCTCTCTCTCTCTCTCGGTCTCCCTCCCTCTTCGCTCGGTGCGATGCTGCCAGTGCCGCTCCTGGCTCAGTTAGCCTCTCTGTCATTCAATCCATCTGTCAGCAAGTCAACTTTGTTTACAGCGGGTGGCCCAAGCCTCTTTTCTTCTTCAAGGGGGCATTAAAGCCCCCCCGCCCACCGTGATGAAGGTCAGTGCTGAGCCAATCCAATCATACAGAAAAAAGCAACAAAAAAATGCAACTATTAGATTATCCTTTCTCAAGTGTGGACAGTACAAGCATTCTGATAACCCTAAAACAGTCTGGACTCTCTTGTGCATATGAGAAGGTGTTAGCATTTACACATGGACGGCTTCAAATAGACACAACCCTTTCAGAAACAAAATAATAATAATCTGCTGTTACAGAGCATATTCCCTCAAAGGAGAAAAAAACAGCTCTAGATATAAGTAATTAGCTGCTGATTGGCCTCTGTCATCATCCATCTACTCTCAAAACAGAGCAAGAGAAGTTTAAAAATTCCTAATTGGCACAGATGACTGATGGTCTTAACACAAGAGGAGCAGACTGGCAGCGCAGGCATCTGTGATTTTTTTTTTTAATAAACACACAGCACACGTACAATATGCTCTCGTAATGACCCGATCCAGAAACGCAGGACCCAACCTAGAACGTGCGCCCTACAGGAATAGCTGTGGCTAACATATGTGGAAATGTTGCAGGGCAAACCTTTCCATGTAATCTATCTGAAACGATTGTTGCCCATTAAAATTCTTAACACGTAGTCGTTTTTATTGCACTAAACGTAAGATTACCAAAGTAATTTTAATGACACTAAAAAAAGCATTATTGTGAGAATGGAAAGAAAGGAGAAGTTTTCATGCTGAAAGTTTGATCCWGTGAATTATCCTCAAGTGAATTTACTTAAATCTGACACATCAGTAAGATTGTCACTCATCTTAACTCAAATGGTCACAGGGTGAAACAGCAGGAGGAAGCAGGCAAAATTTCAGTCTGCTGACCCACCTTCCTTTCTTCCTTCCTCACTTCATTTCTCCCACATCTTCTGCCAACTTCTCCTAGGCCAATTATTTTAATTAGTCGTGTTGATCGAGTGTCAATGCAGGAAGCGAGGACATTTTTTTAAATATATATGTTCGTTTTGGAGTTGATTCAAACAGTGTTGGGTCAGGTGTGTTGCATTCGGTTTTCCTCTAAACAAGGCAGTAAATGTTTGTGAAATGTTTGTGAACGGAGGAGCGGAGACCAGCAGCATCTCCCTCACCGAGTGTTACAGAGCCTTTTTTTTAAGAATAAATAAACTGTGTTTACTTGGTGACTTTTCAGGCTAGTTTTGAACGCAGACTTTTGAGTCATGCTGCTGTTATTCACACTCAGTGCAGTTTGACACGTTCTCTTCAGAGGAAACAATCATCTGACAAACAGCAAATGTTGCTCCAAACTTAAGCATTAATGGTGTGTTTGCAAATGCGATACAAAAGTTCTATTTCATAAAGTAATGCATGTCACTGCAATACATGCCAAAGTTTTACGCAAAGCTTTTATTAATATATTCATGCCTATAGTAAATGTTACAGATGAGTGTCGGCTACAATCACAGAAAATTGTAGCCCAATACTAAAAACAACAACTAAGTTGTAGCTATTCTTTGGGTTAGGTTAACTAGCTGAGGAGGCCAACTTAAGCTAGTTTAAAGGAGACATATCATGCTTTTAAATCCTTTTTCACATTTAAATCCTTCAATTGGCATTTATGTTTTGGTCTGAATTCCTCCTTGTTGTAACTCCACAAGCCCCTCTTTCACCACTTTTCTGCGGGGTGTTTCAGATCAACTCGCTTTGACGCTGTCTCTTTAAATCCAAACTAGGTGCTTCACACACCGCCCAGCTTCCAGAACGGTCAATTCTAGTTTGACAGAGGGGTTTACGACTATATAGCGGGGCAGAAACATTATATTTACAAACTAATTAAAATATGTCAACAACAGAAGACTTGTCCATCCAGCCTAACATTGGAGCAGAGTCTGACCCAGAGCCAGAGGAGATTTGGTAAGTCCAGACCTTATTTGGAGGTTCCGTTCGCAAATACTGTGAGGTAATAGTTCAGAAAGTGTCATATAAAATAGAGAAAACTGAATGGGTTGGAAAATATGACCCAAACAGGATGTAAAGATATCTTTGCAGCAGACTAAATTAAAAATTTCTGCACTCTGAGACTCCAAGAACACAACAAAATGCATTTAACCAGCACAAACATGGATTTTGCACGATATGTGCCCTTTAACACCAAAGGTACCCTGCCTCTCACCCAATGACTGCTGGAGAGACCAGTACCAACTCCCTGCGACCCTTCACGGAAAAGTAGGTAATGAAAGTGGACGGACGGACGTACGGTTGGATGAAAGGATAACAAGTCTACTRCTTGTTATGTACATGGTCATTTGCTTTTTATGGCAGAGGGACTTAAATTTGTGACAAAATGCTACAATTTGTAATAGATGTTGACTGATGTAGCTTTATCTATGGCCAATGCCTGTCTTTAGAAATCAGGGTAGATTTACAGCACTTATTTTATGGCACTGGTTTGCTCATTAACGAGGCACTAGCTGCATCCGTGGGTCTGAAAGAAAAAAAAACCAAGCCTAGAGCAGCTATATGAAGGATTTAAATGACAAGACTAAAAAGCTGAAAGGAGACATCAATCAGGTAAGACAGTAACGGAGTTAAAAGACAGGAACGAGGGAAAAAGGATGAGCAGAAAGAGGTTCTGTCATGTTGGATGAAAGCTGCRCCTACTGGGCAGTGGGCACAGTGTAGAGCCACGAATGCTGCCACCCACTCAGCAGGGGTGTGTGAAGGCACGAAGTTGACCAGATGACACACACATACACAATAATCCTTTTAAAATCCATGCACACCAAATTATCAACACAATAGCACACGTGACATCCCTCTATAATCTAGAAACTGCAGTGAAACTCCAAGGAAACCTTCATATGTGTGTACACATACTGTGAATGGATGTGCAGAGAATCAGGTGAAGAGAGAACAGGGGATGGATGGCGGGGCTGGTGCTCTCTCTTTCGTTCTGTCCTCCAGCAGTAGTGAGTGTATGTAGGCCAGTGTCCCAGGGCACACTTGGCTGGGGTGACAACAGTTGTAGCTGACAGATTTGCCTCCATGTTGCCTGAGGTCTCACAGTCAGCGATCTGTCGATTCTATTCATTCCCAGCCCCGCAGGATGGACGGCCAACAGCTCTCCTTAATAGTCCTCATATTTAAAATGCTGTAACCGTCCTGCGCACATTTTTCTGACAAATAAAAATCCAACCTTAAACTAAAATCGTGCAAACTTCAATGTATTAAATGTCTGATGCCTAGGWAAGACAGACGTGCACGTTTGTTGAATGGACAAAAAAATAGACAACTTATGGGAGGGGAGTAGATAAAAAATGAGATGCAACATTTACAAAAAAAATAAAGGAAAAGGAAAACTAACTTCTACAGTTTCATTTTCCACAACTTCTTGCAACAGTTAAAATAAAAWAATTGAATAAATCAATTTTTATAGATTTAATTTCATGAAGATTTTCTTTTGTTTTATAACTTCAGATCAATGCTTTACTTCATGATAGYGAGTCGCTGGGTTAGAACATGAACTCAATTACCAAGATGCTCATTATTACCTTACGAGACCCCCGTGACCCTGAAAGGAAGAAACGGGTATAGATAATGGATGTTATTTTGTTGTTGTTTAGCACTGATGGAAGGGCTATCCATTGGGCCCACCAATGAGCCCCACCACCCACAACAATAAATCTGTTCTGGTGAGTTCGGAGTTCTAGTGCATTGGTGCTCTGCGTTCATGCGGGGGTCATATATGCTACCACTATGCAGTATCTAGTTTTGTTAGGATGGTGCATTCAAGGAAAAACAATAAATAATTCATTTTATTAGCAGGATATAAAACACTGCAGCAAGAACTAGAACAGAATTATTAGGGCAATTCTTTATGGGGGGGYGGGGGTCATATAGATGATTGAATTTAAAAGAAAAATAAAAGTTAGTTAAAACAGAAGTGATATGGTACATGGGATGCTGAATGTTAACTTAATGCGTGGAGATAAAGATGCTCAATAATTCTTCCTTTTGTGGAAATGTGGAAACTAATCGAACTCTGAATTCATATTTTTAATCTCTGGAGGTGCCAGAGCTGTGCTGTTGAGCTGACAGTGGCCTCAGAACTCCAAAGCTCTCGAGCACTAAAGGGTATTTTTTTTCACATTACGTCACCTTTAAAATGTTTATTTGTATTAAGCTTTACAATGAAAAGTTTGTTGTCTTAAGGTTTGGTCACAAATGATCTGTCCATATGTCAGACTGACAAAGTATGAGAAAGAATGATTAAAAAAATAAGTCATCTCCACAGATCGAGCAGGAGAGACGGAGACAGAGAAAAAGATGGAGGTGAGGAGGCGGGATGGCAGTGAGGGCACTCCGACAGTGAGGAGAGAAGAACGCAGCAAGGTCTCGTAACCGGGCCAACGGGCCCACCACTGTCAACATCACGGCGCTCTGTGGTACACGCACACACAGACACACACGCGGCTGGCCGACAGCCCTCCCAGCTGCCCTATCCGTAACTGTCTGATTAGTTGTGCTAAGCAGCCCCTCCCCTGCCAACCATGGTGCCATCTGCTACCCGACAACATGGCCGACGACCAGACCAGCACACACGCAAACACACACACACACACACAAACACACAGCAAGCCCCGTACCTGGCACGGCACTGCCACCTTCACACAGATACACACACATCAAACTTCACAGACAGGTGTAGCCCAAAGGTATCAACACATAGCATTCCCACAAACTCATCTAACCGCACGCTCGTAAACATGTCAGCGCTCACACTTCAGGCGCGTGTGCACGTAGCTGCACTGACAGCGCACGCATGTGACAGTGGTTCTACGTCGTTGATGCCAGGTAGGGAGAGCGATGCTGTGTTCAAATGTGTGAGCGCTTGCTGGCAGAGCTTGAAAGTTCATTATGGCCCCCGCCTCTCCTGAGCGGCTGCAGCCCGCGTGGCGCCCCGGCCCTTTTATTCCGGGCCGTGATTGGACAAGTGCCTCCTGCCGAGTTGGTTTGCAGCAGTTTTGTCGCGCCCAGATTTTCACTCGCTGCTCAGAGCGAGCCTCTGGCGGGACGCGGCATCTGCTGCCTCACCTTCCTCATTTACACTTCTCCGCCCTCGCACGCACACACACACACCGCCTTTCCAGACCTCGCTATCACGAGTTACAACTGAGGCGGGGGGGGGGGATGAGAACGGGGTAGAGGTGCAGAGAGAGCAGAAGCGTGGCGTGTTTAATGGAGTTCTGGGAAGTTTGGATGCGACAGTCCCAGCAGTTGGTCCCAAGCTCTGTCTGTCTTACTCCCACAATGCCTCTGAGCATCCGTCTCCTGATTTCAGGGTCACAGAAAGGAGAGTGTGGCCTTAAAAAACTTCACTGTATCCAACTCCATGTATAGTTCTGTTTGCTTGTTAGTACATTACCYTTCACTGCTTGCTTGACTACAATTTCTCAATATACACTGTTTTATTTTCCATATTTAAGTGTTTTTAAGCGTTTTTAAAAGTTTTTGCACTCTCAGGCCAACAATGTAAATAAGAAACTGTTCTTAATGTTTTGCCTGGTGAAATAAAGGTTAAATAAATAAATTATATTAATTACAAATCTAGATTTTTTAATTTTACACTTATATTAGTAACACGTTTGTACCTCTATCTTGTCACTTCTCATTTAACCAGATTTGGGTGAAATGATCTGATTTGTACGAAAAAAACAATCAATTGTATTACTGATTAAACAAAACATATTACCTGAAACAACTCGTTTACTTTGCTCTAATAATTTATATTTACTGTAATGTCTGAAGTGGAAAAAAGATATAGGTCATGTAGAAGGTAATCCATTTAAAAGGACAATATCTTGATTCATACCTTTGCCAGTTTAAAGAGCTTCACTTTTATGATAAACACAGACGAGGTCCTCTTTACTTTATCAGACTAGCTCRGGGCTCTGCAACCTGCAGCGCTGCGGTCACATGTGGCTCTTTGGTCTCTCTACAGCAGCTCTTAGATGAAWTTTTAAGTTTTAAATTCAATTTGTTTGCAAACATATGCAACACTACTCATACAAAGAGTGAAGCATGTTGAATAGATCATGCTAAGAGTCGGTTCCATTTCAATAATCYGACTTCCAGCCTTAACTTATGATCTTTCTCTCATATCCATCAGGGCGACCTCTAATGACCTTTAAGACTAGACTGGATAATAATAATTATTAGAAAAAAATATGTCTGAATAAGTCAGTGGTAGTTTTTATTAAATTCTCTATAAACTTTAAACAGTATTTTTTTAATGTTTACATGAATTTAGTCTTTTTTTTTGTCTTAAGTGTAAAAATAATAATGAACCTTAAAGTTTTCTTTGTATTTTTAGTTGTGTAATGTCACTCCCACGGCCATACGGCCATAAAGGCCCACATTCAACAAACTCAAAGTGGCCCACGGGCCATCAGTTGATGATCACAGCTGTAGCATGTTTTGCGGCTCCGGACACATTTTATCAGTGAGCCAAGGAGCAGAAATGCTCTTTTGATTGTAAAGGCCGCAGACACTCAAACTAATTGAAGGATTTCCACCAGAGAGAGGACCAAGTTGTCTTTAAGACACCTTCAGTACAAGAATCAAGCGTTCAACACAATACAAAAACTGCAACACTGATGGGTTCAGATAGATAAAGTGTACTCTAACTGGTCATCAGCCCTCTTTACAAAACTGCATGTAAATATAAACAGAACACTGACAGTAACATTCATGAGTTTGTAAAACTGTGCAGCAAAGAACGTGCAGCTATTCTGACCACCATCCTGCTCTTCAGCAGTTGAAAAACCAACCAAAACCAAGAAGCGATGAAGATCTTGGTGTTGCTCCACAGCACTTCTTCCTACTTGTGTTCAGAGGCAGGTGCTTTACTTCAGTCATTCCTAATGTTGGTGGAGAACTGCATGCTGGTCTTTTTCTATGACAGCTTCTTRAATGTGAGTGTAAAATTTGAAGATTTTGCTGATAGGATCCTCCCCAAGCTATCAACATGGATTCCTCCTGAAAACACAATGCCTCTTGATCTAATTTACTATTGGAATGTCTTTTGAAACTTTATTTGTTCCGATGTTTATCGTTTCATTATCTGAACACATGGAAGCTCATGTTCAAGTATTTCCTATCCCATGAATTCATAATCAGAAGCTCAGAGTGAGAAACAAGCAGACTCCAGGTCCCTCTTCAAGCTTTGGGCGATCACCCTCATGAACATGGATGCCTGATTTCATGGGGATAACAAAAACCGGTGGAAAAAAAATCGGCGCCTCACAGTTATTCAACTTCTCCCCAACACAGAGAGAGGCTTACAGGTCTCAACTAACCGTGGGCAAACACAGCCATCCACTTGTTCCTGTCTGGCATACGCGGAGACAGGAGATATGCTGGGCACTTTTCACAACGGCCTTTGGGATGTGTGAACACAACGAAACCGGGCGGGGGCGAGAAAAGGAGGAGAAACGAAAAAAGAAAGTGGAGAAAGACTGGAGCAAACAAACAAATCAAACTTAGTAAAGCCCTCTGCTGGGCTGGGGCCGGGCCTGGAGTGAGTGTGTGCGTGTGTGTGAGGCGATGTGAACAGAGTGGCGGGGATTAGGACAGATCCTGGGCTGTCCAACTCACAGCTGGCTGATGATCCAATCCTGGAGCGCAGCGCAGCGCACCAGCCGCCGTGGGACCCCCGGATGCGTGCCTGCATCTGCGTATGTGCGAGCGCCTGTGTTTGTGTCTGTGTGTGCAGGCATGTGGGTTCAACTGATGTGCATATCAGTGTTTGCAAAAAATGCAGTTGTACAAACAAACGGGCTTGTGTGTGTGTGTGTTTGCGGTATGTATACAGCAAGGAATGTGGAGCTGTCAAATTTCAAACAGTCATCTGAGCCTCGTGTCTGAAGGCGAGCTGTGATCGTTTCAGGCCTCGAGTGCACGACGGCATGAAAGAAGGGAGCGAGCGGGCTGCTAAGAGAGAACCAAAAGATCTGCCTTTGAAGGCTGCTCATTCTGGCTTTGCTAGGGCGGATGTCACACTCTCCTCTACCGAATACAGCCACACAAACCAGCTCGCTAAAGCTACACTCAGACGTGACACTGCAGTAAACAAGAAAGGGTATGGCAACAAATGATGCACGCCGAGCTTTATGGGATCCCAAATGAACAGGATGAGAAAGTTTATTTGTTTGGCAGCAGAAGCAAAAAGCAGCAACAAAGTCTAATAAATAATGGAAAAAATAGTGAAAAGAAGAAAGGATGGAAAAAATGTAATGGGTTAAAGAGGATTTGTGTAAGATATTGTCTTTATATCTTTAAAGTGCCTGTGACATGCCTATCCTTCAAATACAAAAAGTCTAAGAAAATATCTTCATACAGTGGTTTGCAAAAGTATTCATACCCCTTGAACTTTTCCATATTTTGTCACATTACAACCACAAACATAAATATATTTCACTGGAATTTAATG
>NW_013952402.1:5971890-5974631 GCF_001266775.1 Austrofundulus limnaeus | reverse complement strand
CATTAAATTCCAGTGAAATATATTTATGTTTGTGGTTGTAATGTGACAAAATATGGAAAAGTTCAAGGGGTATGAATACTTTTGCAAACCACTGTATTTAAGATAATTGGCATTAACACATGATTTAACTGGCATATTTTCCTTTAAATTTGGCTCTGCTAAAGTGAAACAGGAAGTGACATCAAAGGGGAACTCTTTAAGAAAGAAAACTCCCTGGTCTTTGTTTATTAAAACAATATTACTTGAACTCTGACTTTTCTTCATCTCTCTTATTGGGACTAAAATTATCTAAAGAGACATCAGAAAATTCCCTTCTGTCACTAGCTACGTTTACATGGACACAAGTAATCGGATTAAACGGTCATTCGGAATAAAAAATTAATCATGTAAACACCCCATACGGATTATTCTGACCCGATTCAGCTCGATCCGAATGACTTTGTAATCGGAATGAGAGGGGTGGTTTATGCCGCTTGATAATCCGAACGACGTGCATGTAAACACTTCATCCAATCATTTTATTCTGATTGTGGACCTGACTGCGCATGTCTGCTGATTTTCATCCACCGGTTTCTGCTCTTTTGTGGAGGGAGGGACAGCAGCGCTGTAGTTTTCAGCAGCACAGAACTTTTCCTCCCGTTTTCTCATTCAATAATGAAGGAAGACACAGCCTGCGCCGCTTCACAAAAAAAAAGTCAGCGCGTCACCAGCAGCTGAACCAGAGAGTGCAGTAACGTCTCCACCATTAGTAAAACCTGTCGCAGGTCCATTCTGAGATCAGAAGCTGCTTGTTTATCTTCATGACGAAAGTAGAACTTTTTTCTGTTTTTTTTTTTTTTTAGGGAAAGTTAGCAACTGCGCACGTCAGCGCTTCTATTCTGAATAAAAGCCTGGTGCGTGTAAACACTCATCATGATCATATTGTGCCCATGTGAACAATACATTCCGATTATTTAATCCAAATACATTTCAATCCGATCAAAAAGTTTTGCGAATGTAAACATAGCTAGTGTTGCTARCTGTTGTAGCAATGCTCAGTTTACCTGCAGACATTCCCTTTTGACATCACCTTCTGTTACTTCACATGAAAATATCTCAACAACTGTTCATCTCAGTGGTAGGAAATTGCTTTTGCAACAKATTATCAGTGTTATCTTTCCAAAAGTGCAATCACATTTATCACACAAAAATTGATGTCGCAGGCACTTATCTGCGGTCCCTTTCAAAAAAGCATCCATCCATTGATTTTCTTTTATCCGCTTCTTCCTTTCAGGGTCAGTGGGGGGGGGGGGGGGGGGGGGGGGGGGGGGGGGACTGGACAGGTCCATCACAGGGCCGCATAGAGACAAACAAGACAAACAACCATCCACTCTCTCACTCACACCTACAGAAAATTTAGAGTTACCAATTAACCAAACAGTCATGTTTTGGGTCTGTGGGAGGAAACCAGAGCACCAAGAGAAAACCCACGCATGCACGGAGAGAACATGCAAACCCTACCCAGATCCAGCAACCTTCTTGCTGAGAGACAAACAGCTCTACCAAATGAGCCATCCTTCACAAAACAATAATGTTATTAATGATTAATAATATTTGCATCTCTTATTGGACTAACATGTTTCTAAATGATTGCACTCATTTTAAACTGATCACGGTGGAAATTTATGATCATCCTTATTAGATCATAAAACCTATATGTGCCTATATAACACCCAATAATAATATGCTTCTGAAAAGWAGAGCATATTAACACGTAAAACCCCCCATCAGTGAAACTGTAGGAAAAATAATTTCCACATATAAATTAAAAACAGAAGTGTCCTTGGCTCATAATGATCAAAATTGAATTTTAATGGTTACATGCTCAGCCAAGTCAACAGCTGTCAAACATCTAGTCTGCATCTGAGGACAGATAAAATAAAAACTATAAACTCTCTCATGCAGGCACAGGCACACACACACACACACACACTGTAGCAGAACGGTTCACAACAGAGACTCCTCTCACACAGGTCAAAGTGAACGTGTCGCTACATTCACGTGATTCTCCACAGCTGGCTGAAAAATACAGCTAATTTTTTTTTAAACGCGCGACAGCTCGCCATGAAGCCGTCKCGTAAAGCGCTGGCCAGCTGACAGACAAACACGCTTAAACACAGATCATAGGAGGAGGCAGCGACGGACGCGCGCACACACAGATTACACACACGCTCGCGTCCCGCAGCCTCCGGCGCTGCGGGGTACTGCCGCCACATCTGTGCCCGTCTCAAACACCTCGGCTGCTGGCAACAGGGGTGTGAGAGTGTCCTGAGCGGCTGGCGTGGCCTTGGCAGAAAACGCTGTTAAAAGGCAACAGCAGCCTGCAGATGATGGGAGGAAACRGAGGGAAGGTTAGAGGAAAGGAGGAAAATACAGAGGAGAAAATAAATGTTTGAAAGAATACGGAAGGGAGGAATGTTTAGGAGAGATAAGATGATGGTGGGATAAACATAAAAATGGTATAATGGGAACAAATAAACTGAAAGAGCGAGTCAGGAGAGAAAAAAATGAAATGATTTAGATAGAAAAAGAAAGCAGAAAGAGAAAAACAGCGAGCCGGTAGTGCCTGCAGAGAGGATGGGTGCAGAGCAGTGGCAGGTGGCACCGAGGCCAGGCTGTCCAGTGACCATCAGCCACGCTGTTGTGTGTGTGTGTGTGTGTGTGTGTGTGTGTGTGTGTGTGTGTGTGTGTGTGTGTGTGTG
>NW_013952402.1:5958957-5970545 GCF_001266775.1 Austrofundulus limnaeus | reverse complement strand
ACTTAAGTACAAAAAATATTTTTACTTTTACTCAGGTAATATTCCCAAAGGAGGCTTTAACTTTTACCAAAGTAATTTTTTGGTAAGATACTTGTACTTTTACTTAAGTATCACTTTGTGGTACTTTATACAACACTGAAGGTGCTTAATAATAACAAAAAAAATCCTCAAACAGACAGATAAATGATTATATCTCAAAGCTGAATGCAGACATACTTGTGCAGCTTTTTCTTTCTGTCTGCTGGTCTTGGCGCTGAGCTCTCTGAGCTCTCGTTCTGCCTCCTCTTTCTTCAGCTTGGCCTGGTTCAGCTGCTGTCGCAGCTCCATACATACCTACAGAGAGCAGCAGCTAATTAACAATGAAGCTCTAACCAACATTACTGCATGCCCAGTGGTTAACAACAAGCAGACTTCTAACAGACGTTTAATTGCTTCATCATATCTGCACTTTAAAAAGGCTGCACCTGAATCATCCAAATTAATAAGTCCAATATGAATTTCCCAAACTAAAACTCTTGTTTCTTAATGCATGATGTTTACATTCTATTTGATAAGTCATTCCTCTGCTGCAAGCATGAAACCATACAACAAAAGTTCKAAACACAACTAAGCATATTAAACTTGGTTCAGCAGCTGAAGGTAGTCACTCGTATCCTGGAGTTCAAAAAGACTGAAAATAAACACCAAACCAAATATTTTGCTGCCATCCAGTGGAAATACAAAAGCGTTACAATCAGACGGCATTAGCTGCACTCTGCAGCCTGCCACAACGATTAAAATTATTTTTCTTGGGAATTGGATWATCTACAAATGTATATTTCAGTTTTATGTGGGAATACTGCAGCTGTATTCTGTTAAAAAGACCTCTTCTCAGGTTTCCTGCATTGTGTTAATTAAAACTGCTAACTACAAATAATAAAAACCKTGAATAAAAAGGAAAAAACATAAGATGCATGTACCTTAGCATKGTCTTGCTCCTGATTGGTTAGCTTGCTGAGAGTTTCTTCCAGCTGATTGGTCAGTGATTTCTGCTCCCTGTGAGCTCGGTCTAACTGTCCTTCTAACTCTGCAACACGCTGAGAGAGGCTCAACACCTATTGTACACATTAAATAACAAATTCAATGCAATTTAGGAAAAACACAAAAGATAAATAATWATATAAGTTTGTGTGACTAGACAAGCATGCTCAAATCAGGAATTGTAAAAATAGCTATCCTTAAATCAGGTCAGTTTCTGAGTTCTCTACACACAGAGTTACCATCTCTGCGAGCTCTTCTTTCTGTTTGTGAGCCTCCGTTCGGCCCTCGTTTCTGGCCTCTGCCAGCCTCGTCTTCAGAGCATCTGCTTCTTTGTCCAGCTGCTGCCTCTGTCGCACCACCTCCCTGGTTAACTGCTCACACTGCACCTCCATCTGCATGAACACAGATACACAGAGCATCATCAGCTTTTTTGGAGGAGGAAGTGAAAGACATTGAAAACCATCTAAAAAGAAGCAAAACATTCAATCTTTGTCGAAAATGCAGTGCGAGTCAAAACATTTGAGAGGCTACAAGTTTCACAGACCCTGCTTTTATGTAGATTCGCTTCTTCTGCTATCGCCATAGCCTCCTTGACCTGCAAACAGGCTGACCACTCCTTTTGTTGAGCCTCTCGCTGACTCGCCCTCAGGGCATGCAGAGCCAGCAGTAACTCATCACGCTCCCTAAAGAGAAAACAGAAGCTCACGCACAGTCCGTCTGTTTTCGTTTCGCTCTTTAACCGCCAACACGTCAGTGACGAGCAACACGCATAACTCAAGCGCAAGCCGGTGTTACCGCTTACTTTGTGAGYGCGTCGAYAGCCTGAACGTGCAGATTAGCGTGAGTCCCGGCCAGCACCGCCTCRTGCTGTGCACACCTCAGACACAGACCGGCCACACGAGGAGCTCCGTCAGCTCTCAGTGCCTCTGCAGCCTGTTTCTCGCTGTCTTTCAGACGAGCCTTCAGCCTCTCACACTCCTTGTGACTCGCCGATAAATCCTGTCTATTACCCACAGCAAAAGACACGATGTGATCAAAGAAAAATGTGCAAAAATACAAGGTTTTATAGTTAATAAATATTACACTGACCTGAGAGAGATGAGCTGAGCCTCCATGCTTTCTATCTGGGCCTGGTGGATCACTTTCAACTGTTCCTGTTCAATGCAGATAACCAAACTTATATCTTTAAATGTTTTATTGGGGTGAGGCAGCACATTTTCATACAAAGTTAATAAACACGGCCTTACCAGTTCATTTGTCCATGTTTTGTGTTCTGTTCTCTGCATCATGTGCTCTGAATTGGAGACTAAGTGGCTGCTGTCATTCAGCTAAAAAGAGGATTTATAAAGAACTACTTGTTTATTAGAGATCATTACTTTAAAAAATACCAGCATGATCCTCATGTTAAGCCTAGTAGTAAGTAGTTTGCAATGCATGCTGGATTTACCACCTACATAAATGACATTTCATATAGATAACTCCTATTTATAAATCACAACTCAGTGAACGTAATTAAATTTATATCCCAAAAGAGTAAATACAAACATTTCTAACACAACAAAGCAGTTTTTCTGCAGATTACCGTGGAGTTTTGGATGGTATAATCTTTTAGAGATTCATTCRCAGCCCTGGATTTGAACTCAGACTGAAGCTTCTCGTTTTCCACCACCACCACTCTGACCCGCTGCTTTAATCCCTGCAGCTCATCCTACGCATACATGAAAGGAGTCAATTCAAACTCCTCCTGATTAGGACCTTAGTTAAAAAGAGAATGGTGTAAAATGCAAACCTTGCAGAACTTGACCTCCGCTTCAAGATGTTGGATGTACTCGGATTGATCGTTAATTGTTGGCACTAAATCTTGATGAGCAGCCACACTGAACCTGCTGTCCTTCTGCACTCTCTACAAGCAGAGAGAGGGGACAAAATGARGTCAACAAAAAAATTCAGTTTCTACAGGAATATGTCCTAAAACTATGAATGCATTCTATCCTGACAGATGGTTCACAGTGAGCTTCCTATAACTGTAATGCATTCAGCTGTTTATTCATTCAGTGCTGCACATCGTACCTTGGATGGAGACTGTTGTTCTGATGGAGAGAGAGGAGTGGGGATTTCTTTGCATTGCTTCAATAAGAGGCTCTTCAGCTGATTGACTGCAAACAAACAAGAGAAACCTTTCATAAGAACTTGGTACAGTGTCAACACAAACAGGACCGCACAAACAAGCACTGACTTTCTGACAGACAGATAGTGAGTCACCTGCTTCACTCTGTGTTTTTTGACTCCAAATCGTTTTGTCCTCTTCAGCCACTGCTGTAAAAAAGGAATCATCGCCGCCTCTGGCAAACTCTCCATCAGGCTCGAGAGCGCTGCTCAGCTGTTGGATGCTCTCATTGGCTCGCTCTGGAATCAATGAAAACACAAAAAAATGTATTAAGAGYGGATATTATCATGGACATGAACTTAGCCATAAAGATCTCTAAAATAAATACCAAAAACAGAGAATCTTTCCTCACCTGTAATTTTTTATTTATTTTTTGCTGTACAAACAAAACTTTGTAGGGATTTGCTGTAGTATTATCATTTCTTATTAACTATAGGAAATCATTATACCTTACTGTATAACAAACTGAAACTATACAAAACAGCAACTTGGGCATGATTCATCTTTAGCCACAATTAAATTAAATTCCCCAAAATTAAAAGGCTCCCCACCCATTTGTGTACATTGAAAAACATTCTGAAGTAAACTTTACAGTCAAACTGGGGCTGTACAATATATTTTAAGTTTTCAATACCATGATACCAGCCTGTGCAATAGGCAAATTGCAAAAAGTTGTATGAACTGCAATAAATGGTTGAATCAAATGTTTGCATTTATGCGTTTCACTCAGATAAACAAAATGGTCCTGAGATAACACATCAAATCATAACCACTTAGTGAGCGGAGAAAATGTTTGACACCTGTAATTTGCAGCTGGATTTAGGTTTAACTTTTATTTTAAATGTTTTAACTTATTTTCAGATGTGTTTTATGATCTATTTGAATAAAAACTGATATCAAGGAGCGTTCATCAGTATTTAGGGCATGTTTCACTGCTATTAGACCATTTCATAATTTAAAAACGTTACAAATGCGCATGCGCGAAGCAGCAGCGCTCCCAGTTTATAAACACTGAGGTTGTGACGGAAACGCCACTGAAACCCATACAAATTGATAAATTTACGSTGTTATACAGACCCGACGTGTTTGSACTAAACTGATTCGTCTTAACCTTTCCTTTAAGATCATAGATGATATTTTTTTTTAAATATCTTTAAGCTAGAAACGCTTTTAGCTTGTTAAATTTGCGTTTCCARCTAAAAATCCAATGACCTGTGTGACCCGGAAAAGTTAGGTTCTGCTATTGCGCATGCGCAAGAAAATCTACAGCATATGTGTGTCTAGTTGAAAATAAAATAAGTCATGTTGCAATGGAAATGATGTATTAGGGTTTTTTTTTCCTAAACTCGGAGCAGGAATACATCAACACTCCATACTTATTTGTTCATTCATCCCAAGTCATGGTGTCATCGCAATATGAAGCATTGTCGCAGGTTTTCCTGAATGCTGCTTTATGAACCTTTTCACTTACGCCTCAGATTTTTATGCTTAGCGCCCAGCTGCTCCTCTTCATCCGAGTCTAACGTTTTCATTGAAATACAGTCGTCATTAATTCACACTGAGAAACAAAATACACTTGCTAAGCTACAACAACAAACACAGGAGCAACCATCAAACGCAGCGCGTAACGTTCAGAAAGGTGATGTTTGTTTTAWGAAACTAGATCGCTGCGAAGGCGGTGTTCTAGTTTATCACGTTGTTTCAATAGGCCCGCCCTCCCTACGCGACCAATACATATTGTAAACGAGGCAACAGCCGAAAACGCCGAGTTTTCCTGAAACAACATGGACTTCTGGGAAATGTAGTAAATTATCGATCCTGGCGTAAGTAAAGTGTAATTTGGCCTCGTTTCCTGTGAGATGAATATTTTTTTAAATCTAAAAATGAATAGTAAGTTGTTCATCATGAAAATTGCACAGTGGGACGTGAGTATTTTATTGAAATTGGACAAAATTTTTCCTAAAAGAGTGGGTTTGCCTTGTTTGAGGCCATTAAATTAGAACACTTGATCATTCGGTTTGATGAAACATGATAATAAACACTACAAGGAATTTATTTGAAAGTTATATTATGATCGCTGCAAGTTTATRGTAAAACCTACAGACACCATCATAATCAATAGGCTGAAATTACTTAAAAATTAGAATAAAAATATTGTTATAGTCAAAGATAAGGTGTGTGAAGAAAACTAATTTCCGAACATGTTCAATAAGAACGTTAATCTAAGTATAATTTTGAGTTTTTCTGCCACCCAGTGGTTAGAAAAAGTACCAAGCCCTTTTGAAAAACATAAATTGATAATTTTCTTAAACAAAATTYTACTTTCTCTTCTAAGCTCAGCTGCATTAGGTGCTGATGCAGAGGTTAGAATGCATTATACTTACTGAAGTTAAAATAAAAATATACCTAATACCTAAAGAGACAACGAGTTTTGGAGCTAAAGAGGGAGCAGATATGCTGTCTTACTTTCACTTCTCTTATTGCCCCATATGACAGTGAGTCACTGGTTGCTCCTGTATGTAAACAGAACAAAGCTGGTTGGGAAGGAGTGGATAGTTGTCATGCAAAACTCACATTGTTTAGCATTTAAAAGGGATGTAAACCGTTTATACATCAATTCTAGGGGAGTTTTTGGAAATCTATTAACAAATATATTGCAAATTGTACATGATTTGTTGTGTTTGCTTAAGTTTTTCTCAAAAAGGACATTCAGAAATTTCAATATTTCTCCAGAGGCAGTTTTGCAAACCTGACTAATACTGATATTTTTATAGAAGGGGAATTTTCTCCTGTAATCTAATCAAGTTTATCCCCACACATTGTTCAACAGGTTGGTTAAATCCATGGCATGAGTCAACCGTCGGTCATGTTAGCAAGATATCTCATAACTTCACAGATTTTAACAAACCTCTTAGAACRTAAACACTGGAATGCTAAGATTAAGCCAAAATTCTGAAAGTATRTAAAGTCAACTTTTTTATCCTCAAGAGTGTTAGGATGTGTTGTGTCATTGCTTTCACTGGAAAGGACCAGCTCATTAATTTTTTTTATTTATTATTTTTTTGTAGGGGGGTCAGACTGTCAGACAAAGGTTACCATGAACACACCAACTTCCTGTTACGCAAGATCAGAAAACTGGCTGTGAAATGAGCCTCGGCCGTAGTTTTGATTTTTGCGACATTTCCGATTTCTAAAGAAGAGACAGTGAGTCAGAGTTTAGTGAATTCATTCACAACACTGATCTAATAGATTTGACATTTTCATTCATAGTTTACTGCTGACAGCTCAGACAGTTTGGCTCATGTGGACTGGAGGTGAGGTGTTGTGTAACTGCACCCTGGAACTGTCAAACTCTATAATTATAGAGAATATTTCTATTTTTGTTTGCACAACAAATGACTGAAGTTAAAAATAAGGCCTACTTTCCCTTTAGGGTCCTAATTATTCTAAGGGTTTTTTTTTTTAATTTTATCATCCAAAAAAGAACGTTTGAACTTTTATTATCTAACAGATCTTCTGTTGTCATATTTTAAAAACATGTGAAATATCATGTTGACACCTTTAGGTCATTTCTGTCTTCAAACAAACAAAACAAAGAATTTAATCTGAAATTACTGTAGTCTAAAAAAAGTGTTTTTTTGTGAAACATGAGGGTAACTATTGTGGTTGGTTGACTAATAGCAGTAAAGCACTTCAAAGAAATAAAGATTTGTTCTGCTTTAGTGTCTGGCATGAAGTTATTTTTCTAAAAAAAAACTACCATATTTATTCATGTATAATACGATCATCATTTCTTGAGCACAAGAAAAGCTAATCATCAATAACCCATGACCCCCCCCCCCCCACACACACACACACACACACACACCTTCTGGATGACTTTTAGGGTGAAATTTCTAGTGTTATACATGAATAAATACAGCATTATTATTGTTTTAAGTTAGCTGCCACGAATCATCTTAAGTTAAATTCTTCTTTTCTTGTTAGAGGTACAGTTTTTCAAGATCATTTTGCATGCTGGGGTATTTCCAGGAAACCGCATCAACCCAAGCCCACGCAGCGCTCTGCAGTCCCACGCTTGTGAAATGTCACTCTGTCCCTGCTGTCGCTTCTTTAACCCGTTCCCCGACTATAACATCTCCCCTCACTCCAAACTCCCCCCTCCCACCGAATGATCTGTTCCTCCAAAGTAAACTGTTTTTTTTTTTAAGTGAGGGTGGGGGATCCCTTCTTTTTTATATACTATAATTAACGTATGACACACTAACAGCATGGAAAGAACTGAATAATAGGTTTTTTTCTTAAGCATGAAATGCTCACCATTTGAACTTTTCTTCTTGGAAATCTAACAAAAGAGAAACAAACAGAGGCGGATGAAGCGGGGTAAGAAAAAAAACGACTTAACCCAGTTCTGCAGTGTAAATGGTGCACTTTGCTTCATCTGAACCAGGCTTCAGAAGTCTGTTAAGTGATGACATTTGATGCACTTCCTACACTAGAGACCCAGCACCAAACATGTTTAGAAAATACACAAATAGCCTCAGATATAATAAGAGCATTATTTAACCTTATTAATCAGCCGTACACCCCAACATTTAGTTGTTTTTGAAAGAATATTATTATAATTTATATATAAGTACACACACAATAAAGTCAAGAACCACAATGGTCAGTTTTCTTATTAAAAATAATTCATTTCAGGACAACATATAAATAATTGTTGAATCACACACAGATATCTTGATATGAATAAATACTTAACAAATAAAACCAGGCTTTTTCATACAATACCCTATTGTCAAAAGAAACTTTCAAAACCATTTGCATTTGTTTTGTTACACTTTCTGCTTGTAAGCCAATACGTTTTCTTTTTTCTTTTTTTTTTTCCACCGATGGAATGTCCCCTACACAAGTCAAGAGTACCATTCCGAAATGCCTCAGCAGCTTAGACAAATCATGTGCAATTTATATGATCTCCACCCGGGCAAAAATAAAAATAAAAAAATTTAAAAAATAAAAAATAAAATAAAAATCAGTCAGAGCCCCCAAAACGCTGTTAGGGGTCCTGATGAGCCGACCACTAATTGGCCTTCCATTGATTAAGGTTCGTCTAGAGGTGATTAAAGCACACAGAGATCTACGCACAGGCCGTCAGCGTGTGGGCTGGCCTGACAGCTTCAGATACAGTTGAATGAAAAGGCRGACCGAGAGCCTGATAGTCATTTCTAACTAAAGCCACAGATGGASATCAACAGCAGAGTAAGTGTTCAGTGGCAGTCTGCTGCAGTGGATATCACACGTTAGTTTGATTAAAATTGTATGCTTGAGGTTATCTGTTAAGATAAATATTTCTTCTTATTTTGAACCAAACACGCTTRTAGAAAGAGCGTTCGCGTGTAGCGTTGCAGAGAGAAATCTTGACATGAAGATGTCCATCTGTGGCACTTYAGCTAGTCTAGAATAACCCAGGCTGGTCATTTTAAGGAGGTAACAACAACTGTTTGGCAACTGATGGCACGTTATTTTTTTCTCTTCTTGTTTTTGTATTTTGGTTAAAAGAAAACCAAACATATCAAAATACGTTAATAAAAAATAAAATCGAAAACCAGCAAAGGAAATAAAAATGTCAGTTCTTTTCTTTTTGTTTGTTTATTCAAGACGCACGTGCAAGTGCGCCTTTTTTTTGTGTTTTATGTTAAAAGATGAGGCATCGGGTTGGAAGGTCCTAACATATGAACTAAGTTCCATATTCACAAAAGCGTTTGTTTTTTTGTTTGTTTTTTTAAAAGGTGGAGGCGCAGATCGAGATCATCGACCAGGCYCCCTATGGTCCATAAAATTATTTAGAACTACTTAAAGGCAAAACTTATCGAGGATCAGCCCCAATAGTGTGCTGTTGCAGAAAAACGGCACGAAACACATTCAGATAAACAAGGTTTGCCGAGGCAGGCAACAGGATTGCTCTCTGAAGTTTGGAAATTGTCACCCTGGTAYGCTGAGCAGAGACTAGCAGAGAAGCGCAAGACTTTGCGGGTTCGTTTGCCTACAAACCACCTCCGGCTGGGGTGAGTGGTGGAGGGGATGGGGGGCATATAATCTCACAGAGCTGTGTTCAGATGTGCAAATGTGTGTATGTGGTGGAAATGTGGGGAGTTATCTAATCTGCCATGCCTTCATACTTTCATAAGGCCTTTGTTTTGTGAACAATCCTCATCTGACGCGACTGGTTATACAACATCTGCGTGTGCATGTCTAGTTTGTGGTTTTTAGGTGCTTAAGTTGCAAGTAAACATGAAAACAATGTCCAAGGCAACAGATCTGTTTTGGAGAAGAGGAGGGTGAAATAAGAGGATAGAAAAAGAAAAAAAAGGGGGGGAGTCCTGTCTCTGTGTTCTCTGCCTTCTGGCCGCTGACATCAGCACGTTGGCTACATCGGAGAGGTTTGTGTTTCTGTACACGKAGCACCAAAACTAGCAGGGGCCAGCCCTGTCTGTCTCGCACTGTTTCGTCACACGAGTTTCTTTGAGCGTTTCCACGTGCTCCTATTTAATTTTACTTGGATAAGTGGCAACGATGATTTTGTTGAAAATATAAACTTGCATTGCCACCGGTAGACCAATGGAAAACGATTGTTTCGTAGAGTCTCTTTTGGCACGACTTTGTTAATAGAGGACATAAATTAAGGATTTTAAGCTAAATAAAAATGTTGATTATAACTTAAATGAATTCCAAACGTGTGACTCGCTCGCCTTGGCTCAGTTTGCCTCACTTCTTCCCACTACTTCCACAGATTTGTCGTTGGGCTTGCCACGCCCCTGCRTCTCTCTCTCGGAGCTAATGCTAGACAGACAGGCAGACAGATACACAGATGGGTTAAAGACGTACAGACAGTTGGGGTAAAAATCCTTGGCTGTGGTCTATAAAGCAATGTCAGATGCTTCTTGTTATGCCAATATACAATCATTTTGTCCGGCACGATTCCCTACGTACCTCTAAATACAGACTGTACACAAGAGTCAGGCCAGTTGCGCTGACATGGAGCCAAACCTCTAACCGTGTGAGAGCACACAGCGAATCAAGATGATCATAAATGCACAGAGAGGTATTCTGGAGGCCATGTCTACYGCAAACACACACACACATACACACTCTCTCTTCACATTCGACATAAGGGTGTTTGATTTTCAGGCCATAAGGTTACTAGTTAGTCACTAGCTACTTAGTTAATTGGTTAGTTAGTATCAGAGGTGCATTGACTGGCATGGGGAGCCCGCGGCAGGGCGGTGGCTGGAACGTGCTACCGGTGTGTCGTCGCTGTTTGCCGCATGTGATCAGCCACGGTAGATCTGTTTGAAGTGGTCGCACTCGTTGCAGTAGCCCTGTTTCTCTTGGTTGGCATAGTGGTCGCAGCCTTGTGTCCGACACCTCTGCTTCGACTTCTCTTTGGGCGCCTGCGCCCGCCTGCCCGCTTCCCGTCCCTGGCCGCGCGTGTGGCACTCCGGGCAGAGGTCTGTGCAACCCGGGGACACGTTGCTGCAGCCACTCCGCCGGCACTGAGTCTGGGTCTGGGATTGCTGCGAAGATCTGGGTTTAGCTGCTCGCTCACGCTGTTTTTTTTTTTTTTTTAAGAAGAGGAGGAGAAAAAAAGGAAATAAGTCAGTTCATAACTAAGTGGGAGGACAAAGATAGACATTGGATAAAATGTGACAAAGACTGAGAAGTAGTTCAAGACAGAGATGTGCACAAGTCTTTTGCAAGTCTAAGTCAAGTCTCTTGACCTCAAGTCCATGTCTCGTTACATGTATTACTTAACTGGCAGTTTGATCAAAGGTATTCTACCTAATCAAAACATAGTATTATGTTTTAATAATACTATTAAAACATAATACTGTTTTAAAAATACAGATAAGTTTAAGGTTGAAATAACAACAATCAAGCATTTAGAGTATTATTAACTGCATTTTGCACTTGTAATCTTACAAGAGCATACTGTAATTATATCTTGCCATTGACAAAGAGCAAATCCAATAAGTCTGCTGCTGATTTTACAATAAAATACCAGAAAAAAGTATTTTTAAATGGATAAAAGCATGTCAGCGAAGATGATGAACCAGAATCCTTAAAGGGAGCCCTGATTAGTTGTAACGTTAGACTTTATTTGATAAATATTTATTTTAAATGTAAAATAAGGACTGGAAAAATACTATAGGCTGTTTAGTTTTTATCGTTTTTAAACTAAAAGTTTAAAAATATATTACACGGACGATGCCATTTTATTTACACGCAAAGCATTCTGGGTAAATGGTGACGTGGATAGGTCCTCGGCTGCTAGCGAGCTATATCCACCCTGAAGGTTAATCTTGGACAATATCTGATGATCGACTCAAATGAAACCAGAGGG
>NW_013952402.1:5952119-5956491 GCF_001266775.1 Austrofundulus limnaeus | reverse complement strand
CGCTAGCGCCAAGCTAATACATATAAGGCAATATAGCGTGGGCGCTAGCGCAGAGGCTAACAGGTTTTCTGTGTAAATAAATTAAATAAATAAATTCTGTGTTAAAATATATTTTCAAAAATTATGAAAACTAAACATCCTACAGTATTTTTACAGTCTTTATTTTACAGTTAAAATATTTGTTTATCAAATAAAGTCTAATGTTACAACAAATCATGGATCGCTTTAAAGTAAAAGGGCTGCACAAGTCATCACAAAAACAAATTGTGGATTTGGACTCCACACACTTCACATTTTGCCAAGTCTCTTGTCAAGGCATTGACTAAAGTCTCACTGAAGCTCTGTTTGTCACGTAGGGTATACGTCATTAACACTGGACAGCGCTGGCCCCTCCTGTTCTCAGGTGAGGGGGAGCGGAGTGGAGCATGGATGTGTGAGGGAGTGAGAATCGTGAGCCGGGCAGTGAACAGACTTGCATTGTTCGTGAGTCTCAAACCACAAGTCCAAGTCAAGTCTCAAGTCTTTAGGGTCCAAGTCAAGTCTAAGTCTCTAATAGTAGAGACTTAAGTGTGACTCAAGTCCAAGTCCGAGTCACAAGTCCCCATCTCTGGTTGAAGATGATGTGTCAGAAACCTACCAGAGGRGGAGAGTAAGGAGTCCTGTGCACCACTTGGTTGAGACGTGCAGTCTGCTCTTTGACGTAGCACTTRTCACAGTAGCCCTCTAGCATCGCCTTCCCAGCTGAGCCACATCCGGACCCACGACACCGTGTGGCATTCTGGAAGCCTGCCTCCAAACCGTACCTGCTCTGGACCGGGGCAGGCGGAGGAGGCGTCAGGTCTGGATCACACGGGGGCAAACACAAGTGATACACTGTAAGCAAAGATTCACAACAACAGTGACATGTTGCACAYGTGGAAAAACAGTGTTTTGACTTACGGTGGTTGGTCTGATAGTATACATAGCAAATAGTGCAGAAACCCAGTTTCTCTGGTGTCCCAAAAAACTGGCAGCCGGATCTTTTACAGGGCCGGGCAGGAGGGGCCTGCCAGGCTGACGTGTGTCCCGGGGTTAGCGTGAGGCATGGCTGCTCAGTGTCTCTAGCCTGGCTCCAAGCAGAAGCCTCAGTCCTGGAGTTGCTCTGCTGCGGCTCRCCCCTCTCTGGAGCCAGCTGCCTCTGCATGCAGGGAGGACACAGGCCGTTGAATATCCTRAACGCCTCCTGTCGGCACATGCTGCATCGCTCCGTCTCTGTCTCGCAACCCCCCCACTGGGTCCAGCCAGGGCCTGAAGCCGGGTGGGGAACGACGGGTACCCCATTGGGGCCGGGGAGCCCTGTAGCAACTGTMCCCGCACCGGGGGGTCCGTGGTTCTGTCTGGAGTTGTAGCAGCGCTCGCAAAGTCCTTCATGCTCCACACTGAGAGTAAAGAGGCAGCCGGGTGTTTTGCACTTCATGGCATGAGTTTCGCTGTAAAGACTGAGGCTGGGAGCGGTGGGCGGGGCCGAGCGGGGACTGGACAGGACCACCCCTCTCCCAGAGGAAGAGCACGGTGGACTACTGCTTCGAGCCCCTCTGGAGCTCACCTCGGCCTCTGATCCTCCCGTCACCCCCAGCCCTCCCTGCACGCCCTTGGTCTGAACCACCCCTTCTGTCCTCACCCCTCCCCCCGTGGTGGCCTGTCGCTTCTCGAAGCATTCGTGGCAATGAGGCTGCGTGTCCACGGAGACGTAGAAGGTGCACCGCGGCGTGGCGCAGCGGATCTCGATGAGGGAGAGCTGAGAGACGGAGAACGGTGGGGGGCGCTGAGGCTGGGCGGCCCAGGCTTGCTCCTTGTCCTCCTGCCAGCGCTGAAACTCRTGGTTGACGAGCTGCAGGTAGTCCTCCATCAGGTTCATGTCTTCAGGAAGGTTCCCCTCATCCAGTCTGAGGGCAGAAACACACACCACGTGCTTAATAACTTCAATAAAACATGTTRGCAATTTTATTTTCTTAAGCAAGTCTTATTAAAGGGAACTTTCAGTCTCACATCGGCAAACCTAGTAAACGTCACAGTTAACCCGATGTCCTTTGAGGCGCCTTCCGTATGACAATATATTTTTTTAATTTATAAAAACTAGACAGTATTTTTAGTCTTTGTTTTACAGTCGAAGTATCAAATATCGTCTAACGTCGTAACAAGTCAGTGTTCTCTTTTAAAAAAGGGTCTTAAAACACTATTTTCTCCCATTTTATCATTTTAAGGAACAGGTTTTAGATTCTACACATACCGTGCAACTTTCATGGTGTCGTGGCCCATGCCTATGACAGGGATCTCTATGATGAGCAGGTAGTCGTTAAGAAGCCGCTCTTTCTGAGGCTGCTCTTTCTCCATTAGGAAGTGCACCTTCAGCTCCTCAAAGCTCACTCGCTTCGGGTTGATCAGTGGAACCGCTCGAATCTCTGGAGGATCAGTTCAGACCGAAACATTAGATAAGGAAGAAAAACAAAAAACTTCCACAAACATATCGTTTCAATCTCTTTCCTACCTGGACCGCTGTCTTTGACGGTGATGAGGGGTGCGAAGTGCTGGGAGTCGTAGCCAAGGACTATTGGGTATTTGTAGCAATCTGCTGGCTTCCATTGTAAAGGTAGATAAATCCCTCCAACGTTCAAAGGAGAGATGGAGGAGCCAGATTTCATACTTCTGACAACCTGATCTGTTAAATAATAATAATAATAATAATAATAATAATAATAATAATAATAATAATAATAATCACTATAGAAGTTATAACTGAAGTGACAACAGCTCTGACCATGAGCAACCTAAATAATATGCTATAAGATATCAGTATTTAAAGTCTAACAAACACACTCTAAGGTGATTAACAGAAAGTACCTGCAATAACGATGATGGGTCTGCGAAGAATGTTGGACAGGATGAAGATGTGAATCTCCTCCAGAGAGTCAAACTGGAGGCCGTTGCTACTAGACACCGGAGATGCCATCTTTACWATTTTATCCCACTCCTCCTCCCAGTTCTGAGACACATACAAACAGTTGGAATGAAGCAAGCTGATTGATAGCAGGATAACCCACAAGGTGAACTCAGGCTTTTGATTTCTAATCAGGTATTTGCCAGGAGCATGGTCTGGTAACCTCTGTAACAGAGGTTTATAGTTACTAAGTACATTTACTTTGTTACAGTACTCAAGTAATTTTTTTGAGGATTTGTAATTTTACCAAGTATTTTTTTTTAAATCATGATGTTTACTTTTGCTTAGTTACTTTTAAAACCTAAAAATTATACTTTTACTTCTTTACTTTAAAGTTTAACACCTAGTTACTTTTTATAAATTAAATCTGTCTGAACTCATCATGAAAGGAGTTGTTTATGCACTCTAAAAAAATAAAGTGTTGAATTTACTCAACTAAATCATATCGACTATTTCCACTAAACCTAGTAGAGCGATTTTGAGGCGATATACATGTTTTATTTTAAAGAAAAACCAATTTAAATCAACTTGGCCAATTTGGTTCTGTAAATTTAAGTTTATTTTTTAGAGAGCGTAAAGTACTTTTACTTCTACTTTCCCAATTTTTTGAGAACAGTTTTATGACTTTTACTTAAGTAGTTTTCTCATCAGTGACATTTATTTTTACCAAAGTCATTTTCTGTTAACGTATTTTTACGTTTACTTAGTTATTTTTTTCAAGTACTTTATAGACCTCTACTCTGTAGCATGATAGCCCCGTGTAGAGGGATTTAGCAAGAGGAGCGTCTTCTCTCAGCTGGAGACGCCTCAGGACGCCCTCAGGGCAGCGTGTTGAACCTTGGGTTTGCTGAAAGTTGTTTTTTTTTTACACTACGTAAATTTGGGAAACTTCGTAAGCAGTGTTCAAGTGACCACAACTATTTTACGAAGCCAAAGAAGGACACATAAAGAATCATTTGTGCCAGCGTGGACAGAGGTGATTAGCAAGCCAGGTGAGTTCTTAACTTTTTTACATATGTAAATTTGGTAACCCTTTCTTTTAAAGTCCCCTAAATACCATGCATTTACCTAGTATTTACATGGTAAGTAATATCATTTTACTACACAATTACTTGGCAATTACAATAATTTACCATGTAATTACTTGGTAAGAACATATTAAAAATACTGTGTAGTTAAACTAATTTTAGTGGGTAATTCTATTACAAATACAGTTCAATAGTATCTCAATTACCCACTATTTGCCAAAAAATTGCCAACTTTATTTTTACAGTCACCTAATTACCATGTTATTATAAACTGTATACTTAGAAAATTACTATGCAAATAAACTAATTTAATGATCTTAATAGTGCATCAACTACCCAGTGTTTACCAATAAACAACAAACTAAAT
>NW_013952402.1:5941865-5951824 GCF_001266775.1 Austrofundulus limnaeus | reverse complement strand
GACAGAGGTGGGGCTGCCATGCATCGGCGCCACCGGACCCTCTGACCACCATCAGTAGGCAAGGTGGGTGAAGTGTCTTGCCCAAGGACACAACGACTGAGATGGCTGGACRGGGGATCGAACCAGTGACCTTCTGGTTCCAGGACGACTCCCCTAACCACTCCGCCACAGCCGCCCCTTTTATTGGTAACTACAATCAAATTACTGTTCAGTAGTACCTCTATTATATATTATTAACCAAAAGAATACAAATATGTAGAAACATAAGTAATTACATGATAAAGTAATTTATTTACCAAGTAGCTGCATAGTAAAATGTCATTACTTAGCATGTAAATACTGGGTAATTGCATGGTAATTAGGGGACTGTAAAAGAAAGGGTTACCGTAAATTTCACATACTTCCATAAGCTTCATTAGCGGTGGAGAATCATTATATTAGTTCAAATAGTCTCCAAACAATATCATTTATCATGATAATTTCTGTCCAGCAAAATTAGTTTGACAAGCCTGAAGTCCTGCGTAACACGACTTCTAGTCGCGTCTTCGTACCAAGGTGGTGTATCTGAGTCCGGTCTGTGTGAACTCCTGGGACTGCAGCAGCTCTGCCTGGAAGCGAGCTTTAAACACAGTAGTGTCCGTCTCTTTCAGGGCCCCGTGGAGAGCTTTCCGCAGCACCAGGTCCGTATCCTGAACCCCGAGCATGTACTGAGAAGCAGCGTGAAGCAGACAGTTCCCATCTCCTGCAGACGCACAAAAAGCAAGCAGTTAATAATTGTCCATGGGTTACAAATGTTTTAAAACTGTGCACATACATATACAAACGCTCGGTGCTCAAAGCGGACAGGCGCTGTGCGTGCACACTAATGTGTAACTAAAGTCTGGGGATTTCCAAGCCGTTGGGCTAATCGTCACACTATCTGCTTCACAGCTTATAGCTAGATCCTCATATATCTAAAAACACACAAGCACTGCAGACAGGGCTTCAACTTCAGATAGAAATCATTTACTCAACTTTTGAAAAAAGAAAAAGGACATTTCTGAGAAAAAAAACGGAGACAACTTTTTGTTCTTCTTTAATGTCAAAGAACTATCTTTTAAAAGTTTTCTAACAGCCCAAGGAAATAAAGTGTTGCTCAAAAGAAGAGTGTGTCAAAGTGCTTTTTTTAAATGCTGGAATTTTATTTTGTCTCCTTCAGCAGCTCTGGGTCTTTTTCTCATTGTGAAACAGGAGAGGTTGTATTTGTCTATGTGCAGCTCTTTTAAAGGAAAAAAAACCCTGTTGTCACACTAAACACAGGAATTTCCCTCGACTAACTTCTGTTTTTTTTTGCTCACATTATGCGTGTGTGTTTGATCCCTCGTATGATCCCAACTCATCAATGCTACTCAGCAGGTCCTGTACTTTCCACAAAGGCGTGACTTTGACAAGAAGGAATGTTAACTACTGTTATCATGGATGTTGAAAGTGAAAATGCATGAGAGCCCTCACATGTATGAACACAAAGATRTACAGTTACTGCAACGTAAAGTCTGCCTACTTTTTGTGCACAAGTTTACATCCAGAAGAAGCTCAAATACACAGTAAATTTCCTGATTTAGTCCATGTGGGAGTTTTTCTTCTTCTTTTTTTTAAAGGGTTTGGCCTTCACAACAAAGATTCTAAAAATACGTCTCGCCTTGAGGTGTGTTGTAGGCCGAGCTGTGAACAGATTTCTAAAATTAACATTTTTTTTTCTGCGTTTATGAGATGACTGTGATGTGCGCTGCAGCTCTTTTCATATGACTGGAAGGACATGCCACTGATTTTGAAGCAAAAAAATAACATCCACTTCCCTTCCAGACTAAAAAGCTCTTTTTGCGTGTCGGTGCTCTTGCATCACTCTTCAAAAACATACGGTGCACACAGCTCACTCATGAATAATATATATATATTTCYTTCAAATACACATTTGTTAGCAAAATATATGTCCGTATGCCAACTACGTAAGTGCTTTTGTTTACCTACGAAAACAGCAAATAGGTCAACAATGGAGACATATGGAGAAGCCATTTGGGAAGATTTGATGTATTGGTTGCATTTATGCTCAGATTTCTTGAGTAGAGTGTGCTGGTAAAAGTGCTTTGTTGTTTTGGGATACAATTCAGCACTACACATTTTATATTTGGATAACTCTTTCAAACTGTACCATTTCATGTACGTAGTTCAGAATATCTTTATGTTTGATGTGAGTACTTTTAAAATAGGTGCAAAATAATGAAGTACAAAAAAAAGAACACTCTTGATGTAGWTGAAGTCTTTTACGATAAAATGATGCTGATTCTTTTATTGCAAAATCAAAYTGAGGATAAATCCCGAAGTGGTATGTCTAGAAATAGGCAGCTGTAGTTAACAGATTGAAATGTTTGAAATTTGACAGTAAAATGACATCAAATATTTCTAATTAGAATAACCTAAAATCAGGATTCAGACAAAATATCAATGGGTTATCCTGATCAAGGCAGATCTCTGGAACTGCTCAAATCAGGATATAACTTTTAAAAAAAAGTATCCTAAAAAGCAGGAATCTGAAAATGAGCTCAGGTCATTTTGACATAATCTAAACACATGACACACATGATGGTGTTTGGGACAAATCCTCATATTGTGAAGTGAAGACAAACTAAAATTTAATGGCAGTCATTCACAGTACAGAGGGAGACGAGAAAATGAATGCGGCCTTGTAACCGAGGCTTTTTATTTACATAATTTACGTCAGTTATTATCTTTGTTAGATTTAAACTCTCTGGAGGTTTGAGTTTTTAGTATTTTGACGCAAACGAAAGCCTGAGAAAAATACGGTGGAAGCAAATTAAAGTCCCAGACGATGTTGGACGTTCTCTGATGGTCTTAGCGAGTCATGTTCTCTCTCTGTATGTATGCCTGCTGAGGTCCAGTGACTCAGCAACAGTCAGTCCTCTCTGAGTATGTGTGTGTRGATGTGTGTGTGTGCTGTGCGTCCTCTGCTCAAAGTCACGTCTGGGTCCTTCAGAGTTAGACAGCCCTTCTGCATTCGGTCTCATCTCTATGACATCAACTTCGCAAGCCAGGAAGTTCCTTTCAGGTTACCGGCAGACTAGCTTGTCATCAATTAAAGGGTCCTTCTCGGAGAGGAACTATATGCACGGACGAAAGTTGCAGTGACTCATTCAGTTATTACACACTTCATAAATGACAGGGACGCTTGGGACGTATTATAAAACGTCCAGTAAGTTCCTCACCTGCCCAATGCAAATTCTCAAATGAGGAATAAGGGTGATGTAGGAATTTCTCACAGACAGAAAATATTTCCTCTGAAAACCCACAAGTTCAGGTCAAAGTCACAGTGCAGATTGATTTCCACTTCCTCCTTCTGTTGTGAATGCTATAGCTGATGATTCCCTTCAAAGACTGTTTTTTCCCCTTAACCTAAAATAGACCTGGTGTACATGCCAGATGTGCGTGACGTTAAACACAGAAAAAAAAAAGGCCAGGAAATAAGCCAAGACACAGTTCGGTCATATGTGAGACATGTGATTGAGATGTTGACCTGAATCGGGCAGATGTGAGTAAACCAAAGTGTTGTTTTGACCTTAAAGAAAGAAAAAATAACTAGGTGAAGCCCACTGCAGCTTGAAATGAAAACAGTGGAAATAGTCTGGCCTAAAACACCGGCAACAGTAAACAGTGGTGTTTCAAGTGACGCAAGTGAAATTTCCCGGATGAAGCTGTGAWCAGAAGAGCCCGGACCCCCATGCGAGTGTTTGTTTACGCAGGCTGGGATGTTCCCGAGTTACAACATGAGCGTAACAGAAAACATGACTTAGCAGCAGTGGGCTGCCCGAAATCCTTTGAGAGGCTCGGTTAAAAACCGACAAGACGGCTAAATGAGTCTGTGTGAAAGTGGAACCTGTGTGCCTTCGCTGCCGTCACTTACAGTAACTCGGCTTGTGAGTAATAAAATCTCAGAACATACATATCAAATACATTTGACTCACGCGGTTTCTGCTATAGAAAATGAAACAAAAGCAACARCCGTGCTCGCAGCGCAGCAAAAAAGATAGCGAGAGTTCCTAAAAGTGAGAAGACCAAGTTTTAAATMGACTAAACCCATCTGCTGAACTGTCCGACTCAACTTCCTCATTCAGACACAAATACAATGAATCTTTTTGATAAAATACTCCCAACTGCAGGGAAACTTTCCATTCCGACACTTTCCTTCAGTGTTTTCTTACCATTGGTGCGCAACGGCACCATCTTCTTCAGTTCCCGGCACCAGTTGAGCTTCTTCTCCTGCTCCAACGAGGCCTGCATCGCCCGGTCCAGGATGGCGGCCTGCACCACCTCCCTGAAGGCCTGGGGGAAGTGGTTCATGGCGATCATCTCCAGCGTGTGGCGGTGCATCCCGCGCAGGTGGTGCATGAGGTCGCCCCGGGCGGCGGGCTTCACCACGTCGTTGGGCACTCGCTGACGGATCTTCACGGCTTTCAGCAGGTTGGAGACGAACAGGAACTTGGGAAGGAAGTTCTGACCCTGCGACATGGCGGACGAGTGGCCGGGGGCGGGGAGGGAAAGGGGAACGAGGAGGAGGCTTCAACCGGTGACGYTGGAGCAACGTGGATACTGGATGGAGAAAAAGGGGAGAAAATTGGTTATTTCATAGCTGGGGTTGAAAATAAATACATAAAATAACCATCAGGCTTGAGGAACTGCTGGGAAATTTCCTGTGGAGATTCCCCTTCCTTAATAATTGAGACTTCAGACAACCTAATCTACTGTTTGCTCGGGAAATCACCCTGAACGCAGGATTGTTTTACTTTGGACGTGTTTAGTGCTTTATRACAGAAAAATTCTGCTTATTCAAATTAAACGATGCACACAAAGAAAGCTTTGTATTCTTGCTTTAACTCAAAGTCATCTAACAATAAACTGGTGTTTTCCAGACTGCTGAGAAGGTCACGAGTCCTCCTAACCAGCTGTCTGCCTAATCTAGATTAAACCTTCATTTAAAAAGGTAAACTTCAGGGTGTTCGTACAAACACAGCTGGGTTCATCATGTAGGAGGGAAATAAGCTCCAAGTCATAGTCAAAAAAGGATCAAAATTACAGTTTTGATGCTTTAAAACCTTGACTTACTAAAAGGTTTTACAAAGCAGTAATGAAGGAAAGGCTGAAGTTGAGACGTTTTAAAAAGGAACATTTCAGCCAAAATGAAGACAGCTTTTGACAGGAAGTGAAAAACTAAAGATCAGCAAATAAACCTGGAAGTTAGCTGACTTTTTAACTCCCATCACCCCTGCTCACATGAGCTGTTCATGAGCTGAAGTTCTCAACCACCTGAAAGCTGAGCCTAAAGTGGCCTCTTTGTTTAGTTTTGTTTTTTTTTACTCCACAAACAGGGGCAGCAGGTGCAACAACAGACTACAAGGCCATGCTAAAGAGAGCTAGTCACTCTCTGAGACTTGAGGGACTAGAAAAGCTGAGACACCTGGCTGTCAGGGAGCATGTTGAGCCTTTAGCCAGGTGTGTTTTCTCCGTTAGAGCCTCTGTTGGACGCAGCGGTTTAGGATGGCGGGCTACACAAAACAAAAAAAATAAAACAATAAAACAATAGGAGACTTTGCTGACGTTAAAGGCTTACGTAATTGCAATGACAACTACCTTTAAGACAATGTAGTGCTCCTTCGCGTTTCACACGGCGCGTATTGATACAGAGAAGCGGCGCAGATGAGACATTTGTCCGTTTAAATGCCTCGTTATCCGCTCGGGGGTGACGTCTTTGTAAACAATGGCTGTCAAAGCCACTGTCGTGAGCGAGGCTTCCTCCTCCATGTCCCCAGAAACACGACCATACGTTACTCCGGGCCCAAAACACACGCCGCGTCCGCTAAAGTCTCGCCCCCCAGCTCGGTGTGGGGGAACGTCGTCCACATGGAGAGGCAGGAGAAGGCAGGACTGTTGTCTTACCTGTGTAAATATGTCGGGGGGGTGTAGTAACAAAGCCTCCCGGATGCTCAGGCTAGTCCTCTCTCAGCCACTTCACTCAGCCTCACCGCAGCGGTTCTCGGCGCCATTCAACCTTCTCTTTCCGTCAGTATAATCACATCTGTTTTAGGAGCCCTGGCAGCTCGCGGAGGCTTTCGAAACAGAGGATGCGTCTGCTTAGCTCTTCTCTCTCTCTCTTTTTTTTTWARRAAAAAAAAGTCCAAGTCAAGGGGATTTCCACACAGGGACTTTCCGTCCACCCATGTTCCTCCCTCTGTTTTTAGTCACAATTTGATGCAGTTGCAGCCCTCTGCCGCTAGGGGGCACTCTCCCTGTCTGAGTCGACTCTGAAAAGCGTATCCCACCTACTGAGCACAAAGGAGCATCACTGAGGACTCAGACAGGTCGCGTCATACTCTATTTCATGAGACAACCCTTAGAAATAAATCATTAACCCCTTCAAAAAGACCAGCTTCAGCAAATGACTCAGACAAAGGGAAAGGAAAAACTATTACTCGATGAAAAGCAGGTTTTGACTTGCTGACTGAATTTAAATGCGTTTATCTGAATGCTGCTTGACAACAATAATGTTGCTCTGACTCAGGAAAAAAAAAATACATTTATAGAACTAGAAGCAAATATATGGTTTCTGCTTCCATACAAGACCCAAAGAGTCAGAGACAGGGCCGGCCCGTGGCACAGGCAGTGTAGGCAAGCGCTAAGGGCACCGTACATGCAAGCACCACAAATGGGGGGACGAAAAAAAATTAAAACTTTTTGTCAGAGAATAGTTGATGTAATCTGTAGAATAATCACTGGTTACTCAAGTTCATGACTTGTTCTGTGTGTTTCTCAGCATGCTTTGTGACTAGATGAGATGTTTTGGTGCAGATGATATTTTGTGATAAAAGTATCATAATACAGTCAAGACTAACTACTGGTGCTCATTGTGTAAATAGAAAATAACATAAGGATAATGGAAGTTTCAATTAAAATCTCAGGGTAAAATCTGGTTTTCAGTGTTCTACTTTCATAAAATACTGTTGTTTTGTTGTTTTTTTTTGTTTTTTTGTTTTTTTTGTTATGTTAATTCCAAGAATTTAGTAAAACGTTCTTCAAATGGCTGGAAAATCCATAGTTTTAAGTAGATCTTTTACAAAATTTTCCGGAGGGTGGGTGGGGGCGGTTCTAGGGACCCCCCTAGAACTATTTCAGTCCACAGCTGCTTGTTAACATGAGCAGGTGACCCTTGTTGCTGTCAGCAGATGTTGGCAGGTATGAAATCGAATTGTAGTATTCTGGTTCAAACTATTTTTATGAAACAACCTGGTTTCTTTAGATAAAAARAATAATATCAAAGACAAAATTATTTAATTTGGTATGTGAATGTTCATAAATCGGCAGTGAGATTTTGAAAACTGCACAAGGGGCACCACCTGACCAGCCCTGGTCATATAATAACATTGTTTACCCCTTTCCAGGGGCACCACTACCACCAGATGGGGCTTCACTTACCTGTTTGCCGTTACTAATGCACATGCCTAACATTAAAAATTAGATTAATAATAGAGACTATAATGAGTCATAGTGACAAAAGTACACAAACAAGTCGATGTAGAAGTTAAAGAACCGAAAGTCACGCCTATAATTTTAATCCCCCCACCCCCACCCATGTAACTGATCGCTGAACTTAGTTGTAGACAATGACAAGGAATATTTGTTCCTTTTTAATGCAATTTCTATGAAAACAGTTATGAGTTTAAATCAATTAACCCCAAACAGTCTGTTAGTGGTGTAGAAACTGCAACTATTATGGCTTTAATGAGATGAGTAGTGCCTTATTTTAAAGGTCAGCTCCATAACTCCTTTACTTCTAAATATTTCAAATAGCCGATATACCTGACAACATCTAATAAAACCCCTGAAATTCTGCCGTGGCTTTTGGTTTTGGTGTCCCACTTCAAGATTAAACGGCCCCCAACTGGCCACCCCCTTGAAAACTTTCCAGAGGCACCCCGTCCCCTCTCATTATTTGATTACCTGAATTAGATATTTAACGTTTTTGTGCGCATTCAAACACATTCAGTTAAGTTTTATCATATGTGTTGCAGTGAAACCACCCACCTTTACTGATAAGGTGCTAAATATAAATCTGCAGCTGTCAAACATTTTGAACATGTTTTCAAGTGGAAAACGTTTCAGTTATTTACGTCTGCTGCGAGCGTTATTCCAGGAAAATCACTTAAAACTAAAACCAGAATGAATTTTTTTTTCATGAAATATCACCGATATTTTAAAAAGACATATATTTTATGAAGCAAACAGTTAACACAGATCCTATGCACATTTATTATTTTGTTGTTTTGGCAAACATAAAAACGTAATCTTTACTTGCAAATATTAAGAGAAATGCAGAAGAGTTTATCTCATCCTTCATGTTTTAGAGCAGTTTTTGGTCTTTTTTTTTTTTTTTTTGCCCTCAAAAAAGGCAATTTATGGTAATGTTGGTTTACACATGCTGCTATGAATGACTGAAACACTGATGTGGGGCTGAACCCACCAACTGTCTCACTGCAGGCTACCAGGCTACAAGCTACTGTGCTCTTTCTTCTAATTCTCACATTTGGCTTTTTTTATGTTAACCCCCAAAACATAAATAGTAAGATGATACATTTAAATGCCTTAAATGGACACCTGCCAGCCTTTATGTGAACGATGGGTGAGATAATGAAAGAGACACTCTTGAGGTTTGAATTTAACAATCCATTCATTTTCCTTTGCAAGAAAGTCAGGGGCGCCACAAAGAGGGGGCCAAATGGGAGTTGGGGTCATGGCCACCCCTAAAAAAATCAGGGAAAATATCAAAAGTGTATTTTATCATGATATTCGCACAAAGCAGGGCCACTAGGTTGTTTAATCAAAACCGTATTCACCCATATCATTATCAGAACTCATGCATGCTCAAGAATTACACGTGTCTAAATGATCAAGAATCACTCAGGTTGAGACAGTTTTGGAGAAAACGGAGACTGGCAGTCAAAAGTCATAGAAAGTGTGCTCAAGTTATGATTTAAAGATTTACAGATGAATCATTTATCATTATGACGAGGAAAGGTGAATCAAAACGTCATTGCATTTCTGTAGAAGTATAATCGAGATTAAAGAAAAATGAAATRAAGTTAGACATGCCCACTTAAAGTTGCTTTGAAATGTCAGGAGTCTAAACTGTACAGGTACAAAAAGTTGTGGTTGACTTACCTGTGATAGTGTTGAAGCCTCACTGTGGACAAATATCCAAGTAATAGCTCTGGTGTTTTCTACCTGATGTCATTATATCATACCCCTGCACCCCTCCACCCCATTCCTTATTCCATTTCCCTTTTCCTTTCCCTTCCCTGTGGAAAGACTCCTAGTTCCTTGTTTTGCTGGTAAAACACTGGAAACCACAGGTCAATTTCCTACCTACATGAGCAAGGAACAGAAACCTAAAAATCACCTGATGAACATTCACAAAGGATGATCTCACTGATCTAAGGCCATAAACCTTTTGAATGCTTTMTGTCACAGAATAAACACACGCCCTTGACAAAGTCTGAACACTCTGGAATTTGCTCAGATGCCACACTTGTGATAAATATTATCATAATAATTTTAAACTTTCCAAAAGGTTTACCCTTAGGTCACATGTTGCTGACTGAGTCATACACTGGAATGATCAATACACAGAAAGCAAAAATAGGAGCACAGTCACAAGCAGATGGAAACTCCCCCCAATAAAACAAGAGAACCACTGCTCTTCAGTATTATATATACACTCACCGGCCACTTTATTAGGTACATCTGTCCAACTGCTCGTTAACACTTAATTTCTAATCAGCCAATCACATGGCGGCAACTCAGTGCAAAAGAAAAAACATCCAGTGAGCGGCAGTCCTGTGGGCGGAAATGCCTTGTTG
>NW_013952402.1:5934476-5941686 GCF_001266775.1 Austrofundulus limnaeus | reverse complement strand
AAAAAAAAACAGAACAAACTAAGTCAACATTTGTCTGTTTGTTAGTCATGAACCACTGGATAAGGTTTAATGAAAGAAAGTAATTATTGGATGTACTTTAATAAGCAAGTAAACTTAGAATTTTCAAGTCAGTCAAGTAGCCACATACAGTACATAATAACCCAGGGGGGTTATGTATTTTCCAGGCACAAAGTTCAGTTCTATACCACAATTAAGTAACTATGATATTTTCAGTTGTTATGAAAATGCTGTATATATATCTAATATAAATTTGACTTTGCATCATATAAGGCCCCTGCCACTCTATAATGTTTTAGAGAACTTATGCCTACTTGTGAAAATTTTAAAGCCATCTACGTTGAAGATGAAACTAAAAAATCATTTGGAAGACTCTTTTACATACTGTAATGCTAACAAATGGATCAAATATACAATTTTTATTGGTAATTTAAACAAAAATAGTAATAAGTTGGCATAAGTTCTCTATAACATGAGCACATGACACATGCACACAGTAAAACTACACCTGCTTTTTGGTGTTTCACTAACAGGGTTTTCTCCTAACTTAACTTCTAACTTGTGACCTTGAGCACCTTGAAATTGGCCTCTGTCTCTTTAAAAACCACCTATCGTTTCAGACACCCCCACTTCAGCACATCTTCACAACAATTCTTMGGGGGAGGGGCGCTCTGTGGGGCAGGAGCTCAGCTGCAGGGAGGAGCTCCGCCCATTTACACAAATCTCCTCCCTGGAGCTCAGTCTGCAGGGAGGAGCTTTGTGCAAATGGGCGGAGCTTTGTACCAGCAAGCGTTTTGGCTGTTCCGCATGGCTTCAAGTAGATTCAAGGATTTCTCAAGCATGAATGAGTCAAAACACAGGGAGATGTTTTTGATTTTTGATGAGGGAAGGACATTATAACATGATCTAAAACTAAAAAAGAAAACTTTGCATAATCTCCCCTTTAAAAAGCCTACTTAAGAATGTAAGGTTTTAGCTGCTTTTAACAGCTCTAAGAGACCGAGGTAATGCCTTTCCAAAATTTAAGAGCTGCAACCTGGAATGCTCTATCAGGGCATAATTTAGTCAGGACCGAGGAACAAGTAGCAGATTGGAGTTACTAGACTGAAGCGTATGTGTAGGTACATATGGGTGATGTAGATCTACCTTTGGCTAACTTTTARAGTCGACCCTGTTGAATATGGCCACCAGAGTAAGCAACCTTAGTTAGCACAAAAATGGCCTTAACTCAGTCAGATTCACAGATCTTGATCTTAACTTTAATAGTTTTTGAGAGTCATTGAGTCTGAGCATGATACTAATSAGTGAGACTGCACGTTTTAAAGTTTGACCAAAACAGCTACAACTCTGTAGATGATCCTGGTCTAAAACTCTTTTTAATGGAATATGTATTTTTTTGTTTTGGCTTCTTTTTTTAAATAAAAATGTTCCACTAACATCGTGAAAAATGCTCTTTAATCCAGCAAGTAAGTGAGAAGATGAGTGWGATTTTTTAGAGATAGGTAGAAGAATATTGAAACCTATATTTAGAACATGCTTGAAAGAACGATGCACCTCAATTCAAGGAGTGAGACTGTGGAATAATTTAGAAGACGATGTTAAAAGTGCCACATCAATGTGCATATTTAAGAGAATGATAAAGACTGGACTGTTAAAAATATGAAATGGTTTAATATGTAGACATTCACTTTGTTGTTCTGGAAAGTTTCAATGTTTTGTTTTTGTTAACTGAAGATCACTATAGTTTGAATCTATATTTGAGAAAAAAGGGGCAGATATTATAATATTTTTTTCTTCTCTGTCACCTTTCATTTCATTTTATTTGTATTTTCTGTTTTATTGTACATAGAATTGTTTTATGAAACGAATAAAGTTTATAACTAACTAAAAAAAAGAATGAAAAAGACAAAATTCCCAACTTGAGGGAGGAAGTGCCCACTTTTACAGTATACCAGAATTCACCTGTATTGGCCTTGAGGGGGTTTCAACATTTAAAATCCTCAGTTTGCATCAAGGTCCTGTGAATGTTTGAAAATTCTTTTGGAGCAAGTTGTTGGGCAGCAGCATAGGCACAATTTGTGTGTGTGTGTGGTGGTGGTGGGGGGATTATAACCCTCACAATAATTTGATTCAGTGAATGTAACCCCCAGTTATATTAAGTTGAGTTATTAATAACTTTCGTGTACTTTGTCCAGTAATATTTGGAAGCCTCTGTCACAGTTATTTTGTGGGTCAGAAGGTGAAATGTTTGAGAACCACTGCTTTTGCTAAATGATCTGATGACCCAACAATTGGAAGTTTTTTTTAACCTTTACAGCATAAAGGACTGCAGGAGGACTGCCTTTGGAAATTACATTAATGGCAAGAATGGAAGTCTTAAATGCAACTTRTGTTTGATTTTTTATGTGTTAAAGCAACAGGTTAATTCTCTGTTAAGGTTTGATTTAGACTAATCAAATAAAAGTAGGGGGAAATGGTGACTTTCTGTCTGACAGTGAAAGAAAGTGCTTTTGTCTGCAGCAAAGACTGAATTGAATAAAACTGCAGTGAAATGTATCTAAACACAATCCAGCATGTGCACCATTACATCCTCCTTCAACCCCTGTTTCCCTCTCTTTAAAAACAAACAGGTAAAATGAATTTTAATGAATAATGACCCTGGAGTTTCCTCTTTAATCATTTACAACTGAAACCTAAAAATCAGGATGCTCACAACATGCTGGCCATTCTTTGCGACGCTGCTGGTAATCCAGGTAGTTCACATTAATGTAGAAGCCTCATAAAACCTACCTATGGGTCCTCTGGAGTCATACGTCTCTTGTGTTCTGACAGTGTGGCCAGTCCCTCAGAGTGACTTCTGAACCCAGATCGTTCCATTAGAGCCCCAAAAGCCTCGGGGCCCCGTCCCGGTATGAGGTGGCAGAAGAGCGGGGAGAACCCTGGGGAGAACTGTGAAGAGGAACATCTCAGTCTTCTTCTGGTGCTGCTTCTCAGCGGAAAGCACCTCAGAGGCAGATCGAAACCAACCCCCACAAAAGAATTACTTGACACAGCTTTGTGTGGGGGGAGAAAAGGCTGTCACCACCTTTATAATTGCTTCTTACATTGTGATTTTAGGGGGGATCAAAACTAAAACAGATTTAAAAAAAAACCAAGTTAATAAAAAAATAAATAAAGAAGAAACTGATGCTGAAAGGTGAAGGATGGAGCAACAGAAGCTGAAACACTGATCTATACTGACCTCTAGTGGCAWCAAAACTAACTGCAATTTAGCCAGGATAATTTTTGTCACATCTTGTTAGYAAAATATTTCATGAACCAATGAATGGATTTTAATGAAACTCTCAGACAGAAACGAATGGAGGTTTGTCTACAACTGATTACATTTTGAACCTGATTCAAGGTGGCCGCCACWGATTTTTGACCTTAGCAAACACAAAACAAGGCCAGTTACAGATAYTGAGCTAAAATCTGGTGTGGTAATAGCTGACAAGATTTCACAATATATACATTTGAGTGAAAACCAAAAACACAAGAACTTTGTTTTATTTTGGTAAGATAAGTGCTGGGTGATGTGCATAAAGTTTAATAAAGTTTTATTTTCTAATGTTTTATTGTATGTAAAATTTCCACTGTAGGGTTCAGTGATAACTTTTTAGTATACGTCAGGGGTCCCAAACTATTTTCCTCCTGGGGAAAATATCACATTTTAATTATTCAAATGAAATTGTTTTGGTGATTTTTATATGCAAACAATAAATGGATAATTTCACCTCTGAGCAGACAGGGTTAYGCTCCTCACGAGTTATTTCTTTCTGACTTTGTTCCTGTTTACATTTAAACTCTTTTGTTTGTGTGTGTGTGTKTGTGTTTTCTGGGAAAYAAACTACAAACTGGGTGACAAAAATGATCAGCCTGAAAAATCCTGAAAAGAAACAAACACAGGAGGTTATGGAGTTTAGAAAAACTCCAAACAAGTTTAGTCAGTCATCTTCCATTTTCTGTTTCAGTGTCTCTCGTTTGCTTCCTCTTGCTGTTGGCCTCTCACCCTCGTGTCATTTCTCTCGCTTTCCTTTCACCAGCGTCTCCCCTTCGCACTTTGTTCTCTCCACCCTTTTCCTCGGAGGAATAGAGCTGCTGGGACACGCTGAGCAAAGATTGTCAGTCCTCTCTCTCTCTCAGGGTGGGGCTCCCTGGGTGTGTTGGGTTATCACATTCCTGTTTTGTTTCTCATTTGTTCTTTCATGGGCCTGCAGCTGAATGTGTGTGTGTGTGTGTGTGTGTGTGTGTGTGTGTGTGTGGTGACAGAGCCAAGAGGGGGAGTATAAACACGGATGAGAACATTATTTGCATTTGGAGCTTCAGCTGAGTTTTACAGCCTCTTGGTTGAAAACGCAAACAGAACTATTAAATTTGAGCAAATTTAAAACCTGACTTTGGATAATTATCAGGCGTTTGTGCCACAAAATCATAGGTGCATTTTTAGATTTTGTTCTAAATGTCAAATTGGGAATCGATGCAGCATTTTTACACAAACAGGATTTCCAGTTCGGGTTTTTCTTTCACCGTCCAACCAAACCTCGTCACTCTGTGGTAYGTTTTCTTCTTTGCTAACGAATCTAATAAAAAATTTAATTCAATTTCTTCAAAATAACTTTTTATTGCATAAAAATACAGACCAAAAATATTTCATAGGACAGCAGAAATAAAACCAGCCAAGTGTTTTTTTTTTAGTACAGTAAAAGGTTAGTGATACAGAATAAAACAGCTGGTGTTAAACGCAAACCCATCCACTTTAGAAACTAATCCCAATTTACAAAACAAGTGTTAGTTCCAGGTTAGAAGTTCCAGCTGTGACTGACTCATCCAACGTCAAAGTTCTGCAGAACTCGGTCCAACTAACCTGATCATGTTTGAGCAAGAGGCGACACGAGGAAGACCGAGATGGTAAAACAAGACGGACCAGTAAAAAAAACCAACACGACACACGCTAAGGCACACCTTTCACTTAAAAGTGAGCGATTAAAAACTTTGGTCTTTGCTTTGTTTTTTTATATATCAAACCAGCAACCTCTACGAGACATTATTTCAAACATCTAAAGAGGTTATGAGATGATTTGCTTCCTGTTGGTTTTATATATAAGAACCTGGTTTGACACAAAAATGCACTAAAACCTAAATAAAATACAGCATTTATTTTTGTTCCCTCTTAACCAGATTTGACATCATTAAAACAAGGCAGCTCATATTCAGTAGTGTGTTGCTGGAAAACAAAAATAAAAATAGCTACTCCAAATAAGATATATTACACTGGAATTAGGAAATGGAAAAAAAAACACCTCTTTCTTCTTTCACCCATTACAACAAACACCGACACACGATCAATAATGATTCTTTAAAAAATAAAACTCAATCCAGCACAATAATCTCCCAAATACACCTCAGTAGTAATACTAAAAATATAAAACAAATGCTCAGACAAAAAGATTCTAAGAATCCATAAAAAAGGTGCAAACGGCTGTTAAAACTACGGAGTCTATACACATCAAGCCTTGCCGTAAGTTACAAAATCTGGGAAAAGTTAATAAAATTATGAGAAACATTCATTTACGAATCTGGATTGCTTATCTGTGAGGGTAAGTGCACTTTGGTGAGACTGCATTCTAATATTTAGTGTGGTAAATAATGAAAAATAGATATGAAGAAGCAGACTTAATCTAAACAGCTCAGAACATTAGAGCTATTTGGGGGTGGGGATAATTCCTTTGCTGAAACATTTAACTGAGGTGCGACTCGGTAGATCTTTGGTGAAACGATGCAAAGCAAAAAGGATCCAACTGAGTTAAAAAAAAAAAAAAAAAAGAGGAAATATCTGGAAGTGGGCCGGCGAGCAGGCTGTGTCTTTAGGGAGAAGTATAGAAGTATTTGGTCTTTCCTATTCCATTCAATTCATCTTCATAATTTGGCAGGCAGAAGAAGAGGATGGCGCAGCCGAGGGAGAGGATGGTGGCGCCCCAGCCAAACCCGTAGGCCCAAGTGTAGTTGTACTGGCCCTCAAAGATCTTCTCGTTAAACTTGATGGGATAGATGATCAGAGCGATGATCTGGATGATCACTGCAGAGACAGACAACGCATGAAAAACTTCAACAGGCCCGGGAGGACGAGCAGTTTGATATRAGCTTATAAACAGCATCAAAACATCATTAAATATGTATTTTCTTTGGATTTTTTTTCATCACCCACAGCTCTTTACAARGAAGACACATCATGCTTTTAAATCTTTCTTTTTCACATTTAAAATCTTTCAGTTGGGGTCTGAATTCCTCCTTATTGTAACTCCACAAGCCCCTYTTTCCTGAGTTGTGTCTCAGATCAACTCGTTTAGAGGCTGTCTCTTTAAATCCAAACGAGGCACTTCACACCCCGCCCCCCACCAGCTTCCAGMGTGATCAATTCTAGTTTGAAAGGAGGGTTAACAACTATATAGTAGGGTTGGGTGATATTGGCAAAAAAAAAAAAAGGAAAAAAAAAGAATCAAGATTAATTGTGGTGTTTAGCCGATGACGATTAATCCCCTGGAGTCCCTGGACGCCTGCATGTCCTAGTCACATGACCAATTTAAATCACTCTTCTGGGAAAGATTTGCTCTCCGTAAAAATCTGTTCCAACTTGTGTAAAAAGGACTGACTTCAGGCTAAACCTCAGTTCAGTAAGTGTGTTGAAGTAAAACAGGAGTTATGATAAATAAAATTACAAAACTTTTTTTTAAAATGTTTGTCATATTTGAAGTGGAAGGGAGCATCGGACAGACTGACCGGGGAAACCTCCAGTCATTCTGTCTGGTGGTATTAATCATCTTAATCGTCAAGTATCAAGAAACTAAATAATCAATTAATTGCACAAGATACGATTTTGCTCAACCCTACTATACAGCGGCGCAGTCTCTTATTATTTACAAATCAATATGTCATAACAATTTCATGTAATAGTTTAGAAAATGTCATAGAAATTAAGAGAAAAAATATGGCCCAAACGGAATATAAAGATACTATATCTATGCAGCATTGGGCAAAACTAAACGAAACTTTTCTGCACTTGAGACTCCAAGTACATGACATGCATTTAAAAGGGGCAGTATTATGTGTTTCTCAGGCATACATTTAAATACTATACCATAATAAAGTATTTATG
>NW_013952402.1:5925292-5931392 GCF_001266775.1 Austrofundulus limnaeus | reverse complement strand
GCTCTGTTACTGCCGAGAGCCTGCAGGAGTCATGGGCAGGGTGTGTGGGGAGGTGGGGATGGGGTGCACTCTGCCATGAGGAAGTTCGACTTAAACACATCCCAGAGGCGTTTCTGGTACCAAAAGGTGTTTCTGGTCCCCACCTGTCGTTTTGCTCCTCAGCATGGCTGCATAAAAACGCTGCAGGATTTCTCAAACATGCATGAATGAGTCAAAGCAAGGCTTTGGGCATGTTTTTTTTTATAAGAGTATAACATTATAACATGATATAAAACTCAAAAAAGTTAATTTTGCATGATATTGCCCCTTTAACAGCTAAAACAAAAAGTTGACTTTGCATGACATGTCCCCTTTAAAAGCTACTATTTGTCTAACAGATGGTTGTTTTCAACATGAAATGGTAAAAACATCACTGATCAGACAAGGTTTGTTGTTGATTTTTTTTTAAATGGATGGTTTSGTTACCATTTCAGCCCTGAGGTTTAACACTTTTATGCACTTGAAACTTTCACGAATCAAAGCCACCGTGTCCCACATTTTATAACTTTTCTTAAATGTATTTATTTTCTTAAATTACCTAATGACTGAGACCTGAAAAACATAATCGAGACCATGCCATGACAACATGGCTGCAGCACAAACAGCAAGAACGACACAATAAAAACAAAGATAAATGACTTTGTTGTGAGTCATGCTGAGAGTTACTGAAGCTGTAGCGGTGGGGTGTGGAAAATATCTTCCCAAGATAGTGTCAGAGTCGCACAAACGTTTTAAAATCTGTGAGATTCATTTGCTGACAGCGTCCAGTCCTGGGATTACACATCATTCTTTAGACACCCTGATGATAAGACATAATATTATAATTAATTTAATTATAATGAATAATATAAGACATAACATTCTTTTGAAGCTCTCAGATCTTTTAAGTGAATCAGAAACATGTTGCTGATTTAATTTTGCCTTATCAGCTCTTTTTTTGGCTCAGCCTTTTCAAACTGAATCAAAAGTTCTGACTCATTTAGAGCCACCTGGGAGCCCCGCCCGCTTCACTTTGATAAGCTGTATAAGTATGTGTCTGTTCTCACGCTCTCTGCGGTCACATGAACAGACTGAACCAGCCGTTGCTACAGCAGCGTCACACCGTGCTGGATATTTACTCCACACCTCTTCTCTGGTACTCTTTTATTGTCACATCCTGATCATCATGCTTTGTTTTTCTGCGGAACTCTTTCATTTTATTATTAGCTTTGTTTCCAACAACAGGCTAGTTTTCACCTTTAAAACTTCTTAACTCGTTCTGTAAAAGCTTCACAATTACTGCCGAATAGGGTTGTAAGAAAATATCGATACACTGAAATATCGCGATATTTCATTTCCCGAYACTGTATCGATATTCTAAAGTCCTGTATCGATATTTAATTAAGGTTTAAAATGTCAACTTTCCTGCCAGCCGTTCATTTTTATGTTGTGGTTCAGCCTCTGACCACTAGTTGGCAGCAGTGAGCCAGCCATTTGGCTCCTCTACCTCTTGAGCACCAGAGAGTAAGGGTAGCATTAGCATNGAAGACAACTCATAAATTAGTTCAGAAGAGAAACAACACTGGATTAATAATCTGGCAGTGGTTTGGATTCCATTAAGAGGACGTTGAGCAAAACGCGGTAATTTGCAAAACATCTCGTTCTGGATCAGTCCATTTTATCATCACTGTTTATACTTTTATTTTTGTATTTTAAAGCCATTGCATTTTTGATTTTGCATTTTTTATGTTAAAAGCACAAGAGCACCTTTTTAAGTTTTAATGGTTTATTTTTCCCTTTTGCTTGACGTACATTTTTGCTGCTATGGTCCATTTATTTTTAAAGTTTATTAAAGATCTAGAGTGTAGACAACAAAAAGACAGTGGCAATAATTCCATTTGTAAAAAACTTATGTGAGAAACTGATGGTTAAAATAGAACATTTCAATTTGTTCAGATTCGTATTCAAATCATTTTTGATCAATTTTTATTCTTTTTTTTTTCATCGATTTAGGAGGTATCGTGATATATAATCATGTATCGCGACATAGCCAAAAAAAAAAATCGCAATATATCATCTTGCTTACAGTATCGCAATGTATCGGGATATATCGTATCGTGACCCGTCTGTCATGATATGTATCGTATCACCAAATTCTTGCCAATACACAGCCCTACTGCCGAACAAGAGCATTTTAACACAAAAGATATGCTGAATAAGCTGTAGAATCATGTTACCCTGAACCAGAAGAAAAAGAAAGATTAGAAAAAACTCGGGTAAAGAACTTGTGCAAATAAAGTCTACAGGTCAAGAACAGCTTCAAACTACACACAGAGCATCTGCAGCTCAGGTTCAAACTATCTGCTTCAACTGAAAACACTGTAAATTCATTTTATTATGTGGGGATTGTTAAAAAAATAAAAGATGTTTGTGTCCAGAGTGTGTCTGAGGCTTACCAACAATAATCAGCATAACTGCTATGCCACGAAAGAGACCAACATTGATGTTACACATGGATATGACTGAGACGATGAAGGCGAAGATGAGGATGATGAGGCCGATGACCATCAGCGCTGCCACAGCCTGGGCCCAAGCTGAGTCCAAAATAAAAAAAACAAAAAACAAAATTAACAAAGTGTTACACAAACAGAACTAAGACTTGTGATAATTATATTTTGAAAACTTAAGTTTGTGTTTTGTTCTCAGGGTGTGTACAGACTGTATCACATCCAGCTGTTAGCCTTTAAAAACAGAAGAAGCAGTGGCGGCCCAGTGGTTTACTTGTCAGGCTACGTTTACAACTTCCTGRAACAATATGCTAAGATTTGAGCTGGTAGGAAAAATAGAAAAACATTCTGGGTTTACGGAGCATCGGTCACACACAAAATACCAACTCAACTTCTTATAAAATAACACAAAAAGCACAATGTGCGATTTAAATTCCATAAAAACTCTTTGTTTTGGTTTTGCTTTAACTTGTTTATACGCCAATAATACATTACTTTACTAGCTGGGAAAAGTTTTGAATATAGATAATTGATGTCACTGAAAATTTATTTTCCCTTCTTTCTCTAATGTAATTAAGTTGTAACTTGAATCTTTAAATATTATCACTTGAAGACAAAAAATATTAGATAATTCTGTTTTTTTTCCGCGGGTTAAGACCACCACAATAATTTGATCCAGTCAATAATCCCCACCTGATAAAAAATTACCTAATTTGCTCCAACACAATAGAAATTAACAGRTTAAGTCCACAGCTGCATTTCTCTTGTCTTTTGGTAACTTAGGCTTGATTTCAAAATTYACAATGTCATATTTATGTTTAAGCATAATTGCTAAAAATGACATGCATGATTTTAGTCTGCTCACATTATGCCTGTACTTGTTGAATCGTGTTGTAATTTTTACTAGCCAAATTACAGTGTACCAGGGAAATACTTATTCTTGAAAAATTAGGAAATTTACATATGTCATATAATGCATCCTAAAAATGTAAAATATTTGCTACTGTTGGAAAAAATAAGATTTTTTTTATTGTTGAACTGATGTGAACAGAAAAGGTGCAGAGTAAACACAAAGAAAACAGGAAAGTTAAGCAAATCACAGTAAAAGCATTGCAAAGTATTTTAACCCCAAAGTATCCTGAGTTGTTTATTAAAGTAAACAATTCAATAAAAAAATAGACAGCATATCCTCCCCAACGRTAGACCCAAAGTTACACCCTTCTCTATGATTTAAATCAACTTTAAATACGGTGTTAACATTTGGTACAGTTGTAGTTTAGTTATTTCCAACAACACTCTGAGGTTTAACAGACCGTGCAAGATATCCACTATAAACAATATTCAAGATTTGACCAAAATWGCTMTTGTTTTACCAACATCTCAYCTTTTTACATTTCTGTTTGAGTTTTATTTATTTCAGCACCATGAATCACTACAAGACATTTTGAAACAAGTCTGTCGAGAGGGTTAGAGCCAGTCAGAGGTGAAGATCCATCAACGCTCTGCCTTTGATGATTTTCAGTTATTGTGAACTAGGGTTGGGAAATATTGGCAAAAAACTAATCACGATTAATTATGATATTTAGCTGATAACGATTAATTTGACGATTAATCCCCTGGAGTCCCTGGACACCCTTATGACCTAGTCACATGATCGATTTAGTGGGAAAGATTTGCTCTTTGTAAAAATCTGTTCCAAATTGTGTCAAAAGTACAGACTTCRGGCTATACATCAAATTTTAAATAGTGTTGATAATCCAAGTAAAACCAAGGTTATGATAAATATAAATTACAGAACTTTTTTTTCAAATGTTCGTAATATTTGAAGCGGAGAGGAGCATCAAGCAGACCGACGGGAAATCTCCAGTCTGTCTGCCTGGTGGCATTAATTGTATTAATCGTCCAGTGCCAAAAAATAATCGATTAATGTTTTTCTGACGATTAATTGCTCACGATACAATTATGCCCAACCCTATTGTGAACTAAATATGAAAAAGATAATTAAATTTTAAAAAAGATGTGAAACATTAAGCAGGAGTGCAAACAAGAACAAAATTAATWGTTGCACTCAACAGATCCTAGACTCCAAAATCAGAGGATGAAGATGTGCACAAGAGATACGTAAGAACACCTGCCCCACCTGACACAGTAATGCAGTCAATAAACCTGGAATGTACCAGAAGACTGTGKGTTGTTTTTAGCCAATTAAACCCAGTCACTTTTATTACGATATTTATCACCCAGGACTTCCTGGAACAATGGCCAGYGTTTTGGGCTTGTAGGAAAAATATATACATGAAATAAATACATAAACATACACTGGGTTTACTACAAAGCTTTATTTCTCTTCCTTTTTACAGCAGAATTAGACATTTTACAACAAAAACTGTGTGAAAAGTAGAAATTCTATGCCTTACCGTAGATCATTTAAAGTATTAAAAAACTATATCAAACATAAATAATAATAGCAATCTTTCTTATAGACTCCACAYCATGGTGGAAAAGCAAGTCAATTAAAGCATTCAAGCCTTTTTTATTGATTTGAGTCAGACTGGTGTCCTGCTGAAACACTTTTGGTTTTCCCACCATTGTGAACTCTAGAGGAGGAGGAAGAATTTCTCTGCGACACAAAGCTGCTCCCTGAACGCCTCACATCTCTGCTGCTCTGACAGCTGCGGACTTAACTTGCAATCAAAAGCCCCATTCACACAGATAAGCATTATCTGGGGACCCCATGTAATAAATAAATTACTCCCCGACATCTGTTTTGCATGTGGCGCATTCGCACGGGATAACCGAAGCCTGAGATTTATGGACATCTCCCAGATGTGATATTGAAGCCTGGTTAGTTGACGTGTTGAATATCGAATTCAGCCCATTCCTGTCCAAACCACAAAGAGGCCTATTTGCATTGAATTTGTATTATCACAGGACCTCTGAGTTCAGCAAAATATAGTATGTAATTTGCAGAGGAATTTTTACTTTACAAATTACTGATTTGGCCGATTCGCATGTGATTAAAAACAGACAAATCTATGCAATTATAACAAATAGCATGGGGTCCCTAGGTAAAACTAATCCTGTCGAAATACTGTATGTCTAAAGCCATTATAAAAAGATTACAACTACTATTTGTTTTGCTCTCAACAGGTTCCACAATCATCTCAGAATAAAAAAGTCATCATAAAGCGAGTTTTTAACGTTGAACTTCAACACTATCCGATCGATGCAGTTAATATAATTTTTCCTGTTTCAAACAACAAACAGTCAAGCTCTCAAAGTATCTCGTCGACACGCTGTTCCAGGATCAGTCTGTACCTTTAAATTATTCAGGGTTGTGTTCCTGGATGGGTTCAGGTCGTATCAGACTTGCCTCAGCCGGAGGCCTTTCTTCCTCGTGTTCACAGCAAGCCGGTTCGACTGGTTTTAGTGCTGTACCAAACGATTATTTTCTAATGGATTAATCTGATTATTTTTTTAGATTAATCGATTATTCTAACAACAAATCTATAAGTTCTTCTGATGTGAGTGCACTGGAAATTTAAAATGTTTTATCAAATTAACAAGAACTGTTC
>NW_013952402.1:5923437-5925282 GCF_001266775.1 Austrofundulus limnaeus | reverse complement strand
TACGCTCTTGCGCGATGCTGCGTTCAGGACAAGCATGGAAAACTCACCACTCTTATGCCAATACAGTCGCAATGAACATTCACGTGGTGGTTATGTAATACAGCCAATCGATAATAAAAAATCTGCGTCGACAAATTTACATAAAATCGACATCATCGATTATTTCAACTAATCGGTGCAGCCCTAACTGGTTTTATCTTCTCCTTCAATTAAATATGAAAGCTTAACACTTAACTACAACAAAACAGTTTCTCTTTACTCCAAAACGAATTGTTATCATTGTTTTGTCGGACTTAAAAAAATAATAATTCAGAGTTTTCTTGCCTTTTTATCACAACAAAACCTGTTTATCACACAAATTTCTCTAACTTATAAAAACTTACAAAAAGTGAACAACAAGGGGCCAAACTCAAGCTTCAAATGATTCAAAAAGCTGTTTGGGCCTCTGAAAAAAATGAGCTCAAAAATTACCATATTTTAATATAGTTACACACTTTGTAAAGGTTTAGGCTCAAATCTGTGGGAAAACTCAATATTCCCATTTAGACTTTTAGAATGAATTTACATCAATAAGAACAAGTTTAGGTGAGAGATTTTTGTAGTTCTGGGTTGTGCTCCAGTTTCTCATGACTGGTGGTAAAGAACAGATTGTTCCCAACACTTAACTTTATGTCTTCCAGCTGTTTAACATCTGTTTCCTTTTACACATCATTTCATACAGAACCCCAAGAATCTGTAACAATGAATTCTGTAAATCCCAAACTCACTGACTTGGTCAAACATTCCTGGTTTTGTTAACATTTAACTTTCAGATCTGGTCTGATAGACACAAACTACTGTACCAATGCAACTTCTTACAAAACAACAAAACAGTGTGTTTTAAACGCCGTTCTGTTTAACGCCATCCATTCTGTTTTTTTGCCTTCTATAAGGCCCTGTCGCACTACAAAATTTATACCAACTTATGAAACATTTTTATGTCTAAATTGCTAAAAAAAAGTTATATATTTGATCAATTTGTTTGAATTACATTATATAGACGCCGAAAAGAAGCTTCCTGATGATTTTTTCAATTCCTTCTTCAATGTAGATGTCTTTAAAATGTTCATAAGGTGAGATTGAAGTCCTGCTCTCAGAGATCCAGAAAAAAAATCTGTCATTTTTAGCAGCGTCAGCTGTGGAATTAAAAGGAGCTGCWAAAGCCAAGGGATGAAATGATGACTGCTGTTAATGTCGTGTCTCCTGTGGGTCGTATACAAACACAGAAATAAAAATCTAAATCATATTCATCTCTCTCTAGTCCTGCTCTAGTTTTTCTTTGGTCAAATATTTTTTAAGTGTAAACAACTGTGTTACATAGTTTNGGCCCAGTGGTTTACTTGTCAGGCTACGTTTACAACTTCCTGGAACAATATGCTAAGATTTGAGCTGGTAGGAAAAATAGAAAAACATTCTGGGTTTACGGAGCATCGGTCACACACAAAATACCAACTCAACTTCTTATAAAATAACACAAAAAGCACAATGTGCGATTTAAATTCCATAAAAACTCTTTGTTTTGGTTCTGCTTTAACTTGTTTATATGCCAATAATACATTACTTTACTAGCTGGGAAAAGTTTTGAATATAGATAATTCATGTCACTGAAAAATTATTTTCCCTTCTTTCTCTAATGTAATTAAGTTGTAACTTGAATCTTTAAATATTATCACTTGAAGACAAAAAATATTAGATAATTCTGTTTTTTTTCCGCGGGTTAAGACCACCACAATAATTTGATCCAGTCAATAATCCCCACCTGATAAAAAATTACCTAATTTGCTCCAACACAATAGAAATTAACAG
>NW_013952402.1:5917482-5922138 GCF_001266775.1 Austrofundulus limnaeus | reverse complement strand
GCAAATGGGCTGACAGTACGGATCGTGCTACCGGGATGGCTCGGGCAGCCACAAGGAGCATGCGTGCGTAAGGCAAACATGGCGGCAGCGGGAGACTCAGGAGAGCATGCAAATGAGACTAAAACGGAAGACAACTCATAAATTAGTTCAGAAGAGAAACAACACTGGATTAATAATCTGGCAGTGGTTTGGATTCCATTAAGAGGACGTTGAGCAAAACGCGGTAATTTGCAAAACATCTCGTTCTGGATCAGTCCATTTTATCATCACTGTTTATACTTTTATTTTTGTATTTTAAAGCCATTGCATTTTTGATTTTGCATTTTTTATGTTAAAAGCACAAGAGCACCTTTTTAAGTTTTAATGGTTTATTTTTCCCTTTTGCTTGACGTACATTTTTGCTGCTATGGTCCATTTATTTTTAAAGTTTATTAAAGATCTAGAGTGTAGACAACAAAAAGACAGTGGCAATAATTCCATTTGTAAAAAACTTATGTGAGAAACTGATGGTTAAAATAGAACATTTCAATTTGTTCAGATTCGYATTCAAATCATTTTTGATCAATTTTTATTCATTTTTTTTTCATCGATTTAGGAGGTATCGTGATATATAATCATGTATCGCGACATAGCCAAAAAAAAAWATCGGAATAAAAGATTTTCCTCATATCGCCCAGCACTACTTTGTATCTACAAAAGATGGAAAATGTTGAACGACGTGTTCTAAATGCAGTCTCACTAACCAACTACAAATAACTCTAATATGGAAGGACTTCACATCTTACCGCACAGAGACGTTTTCTTACGGTTTTCGGGATGACAAATCATTATCTGGGGAATGCAGCCAATATTTTATTATCGCAATTATGGTTTAAAAATATTTTAAAAGATGTAAAACAATTAATTCATTAGAGTTGCACACTGCCAAGAAATTAATAATTTTGCACCCAACATTGTTTTTTGTCAAGTCTACACTGTTATTTGGTGGTAAACAAATGACAAAAACAGAAAATTGGAATATTTATATGATCTTTGTATTTTGAAACAGTATCGCCAAATAAATGGACCAGAGCCATCCAAAATAAAAATTAAACTGCCAAAGATCAAAGATCTTGKCATGAGTCATATTAAACCTTTATCTACCTGTTTTGCATATTTTTCTGAAGGCACACCCGTTATAAAACATGGATACATGTTTGTACCCGTTGTTCTCAGGAAAAATGTGTTAACAGACCTCCTCCCATCTGAACACTTTGACGTTAAGTCTCTTTGAAAAACAGTCCCTGTGTGCACACAAGCCTACTGTGTCCCGTTCCCTCAGTTTTCAGAAACGTCCTCAAGTATTTGGGCCACAAAAACCTCAGCGAGAGAATATATCCTTTATCCAGCTAGTGTCRTGCTGGCAGCTGCGGGTTCAGCTTTTGTTCAGCTGCAGCGTGACCCCGCTGAGACCGAAGGAGGCTCGGCCAAAACAGCAGCTGAAAACTATGTGAGGTTAAAAAAAATAAAAGCCCTTTAACAAACACCAGRAGATTCCTGGAGAACATCAGCAGCTTGTCTTCCAGTTTGTGTGAAACTGGCTCAATGCTAGGGGAGGTATGAGAACTAAATTTAAAAAAATATTTGTTTTTAATGAGCGTATAGTTTGAACTGATAATGATGTTTGGACTCTGGCTGCTGTCAGGGAATGAAGAACTGAACCAGGATCTAAACTACAACAGCTGCTAATGATTGTTTTCATTATTTCTCACAACTGTTGCTCAAAGATCCAATTAGTTTGTGTAAAAACAGAAGAAATGTTAAACAGGGTTCATTAGACATTAAAGTCTTATCTGTGTCTCATCTAACCAACACTTCAATACCAAAAATGCTAAAAGCTAAAAATCCTCTTGTTAAAATAATAAAAATGAACGTTTAAGGGYTCATGTTGTTGATAATAGTTATCAGAGTAGCTATCCAACCCAATTAGTGTAAAGCTATTTTTATATTTGTGGAAATGTAATTCAGATTCATCGTTTTCTCCATACAATACTTTCAGTCGAACTACTTTTGAATTCTTTAAGAAATTTTAGCCATTCATGTATCAAAATGTTACTKTAGTCTTTAGCTAATGTTCTGTTCCTTTTATCTTTCAGCTAGTGTTCTGCTTTTTAGTTATTAAATAGCATTTTGTTTGTTTTGACTTTTAAATACTTCTTCTTCTTCTTTTGGCCTTTAGCTACTGTTTTGTGCTCCATTCAGGCGGTCAGCTAGTGTTCCAATTTTTTCTGCTTAGTATTTTTTTTAGCTTTTAAGCAGCACTTTTAGCTGGTATTCTGCTTGTTTAGACTTTAGCTAGTGTTTTGTTGCTTTCAGCTAATGTTCTGCATTTTCAGAATTTAAAAGATATCATTTTGTTTAAACTATTACCGTACGTAGTCTTACTCTTTTTACATAATGTTCTGCTCCTTTTAGCTTTTAGCTAGTGTTCTGCTTTTTTAAGATATTATTTTGTTTCTTTTATCTTTCAAGTAGTTTTGTGCTCCTGTTAGTCTTTAGCTAGTGTTCTGGTATTTTTAGCATTTAGCTAGTGTTCTGCTCCTTTTAGTCTTTAGCTAGTGTTCTGCTCCATTTAGCTTTTAGCTAGTGTTCTGCTCCTTTTAGCCTTTAGCTAGTGTTCTGCTCCTTTTAGCCTTTAGCTAGTGTTCTGCTCCTTTTAGCCTTTAGCTAGTGTTCTGCTCCATTTAGCTTTTAGCTAGTGTTCTGCTCCATTTAGCTTTTAGCTAGTGTTCTGCTCCTTTTAGCCTTTAGCTAGTGTTCTGCTCCTTTTAGTCTTTAGCTAGTGTTCTGCTCCTTTTAGTCTTTAGCTACTGTTCTGGTATTTTTAGCTTTTAGCTAGTGTTCTGCTTTTTAGTATATTTTTTAAAAAAGGTAGCATTTTGTTTCCTCTAGCTTCAAAGTAGTTTTTCTCTGTTTAGTTATTGTTCTGCTTTTCTTAGCCTTTAGTTCATTTTCTTTTCCTTTTAGCTAGTGTTCGGGTACATTTAGCCTTTGTTTAGAGTTCTGCCAAGATTGCAGATACAAGCGGCCGAAATGGGTTTCCTCCGCAGGGTGTCTGGGCTCTCCCTTAGAGATAGGGTGAGAAGCTCAGTCATCCAGGAGGGACTCAGAGTAGAGTCGCTGCTCCTCCACGTCGAGAGGAGCCAGTTGAGGTGGCTCGGGCATCTAGTTAGGATGCCTCCTGGACGCCTCGCTGGTGAGGTGTTCCGGGCACGTCCCACCGGGAGGAGGCCCAGAGGAAGACCCAGGACACGCTGGGGGGACTATGTTTCTCGGCTGGCCTGGGAACTCCTTGGGATTCCCCCAGATGAGCTGGTCCAAGTGGCTGGAGAGAGGGAGGTCTGGGTCTCTGCTTAGGCTGCTGCCCCCGTGACYCGATCCCAGATAAACGGAAGAAAACGGATGGACGGACAGACGAAAAAAGTATTTTGTTCCTATTAGCTTTCAAGTAGTTAGCTTTCAAGTAGTTTTGCTTCTTTCAGTCTTTAGCTTGTGTTCAGCTACATTGTTAGTTAGCATTTTGTTTCTTTTTTTTATCAACTTAGTCTCAGATGTTTCAGCAAACTCCAGCAGAAAAAGAAACAACAGCATGCTGTCAGCTTGTGTCCTCAGATAATTTAAGCACAAGAGGGGGAAAAAGGTTCAGCAGTTCATTTTTGCATGTTTGTGGGAACACGTGTGTGCTTCAGCAGAACCAAACTTGTAGCAACCCGACTGCAAAAACAAGCTTAGCAACTTTCTTCAAGTCTTACAGAAGAGCAACATGATTATTTGTTGATGAGGGACGACACGACTACACCCAAAGCAGGACTCAGAACTGCTCACACCTAGTTCAACGGGTGTGTGTGTCACAGAGTTGTGTGTTAAACATGTGTCACTGTGTTGTGTCTTTGACTGGACCTCTTCACTAAGAGGAGCAGTCGGTCTATAAATATCCGAGTGCAAAAACCAGCCGCTTGACATCCTGTTTTCCATTTGTTTTCAGGAAAAACAAACAAAGCTTTTCTCTAAATGCTTCAAATGGCCTGAGGTGTTTTGTTTCTGTGTTGCTTACGTTAAAGAATTATAAAATATTGTTTGAGCGGTCCAACAGGAAAGGGTGTGAAGACACCTTGTTAAAACCAGTTAAATTATTGCCACACAACTAAGAAATCTTGTTTTTTTGACAACAAAAATAAACAAAAAAATGGAGCTTTTTTTTTTTTTAATTATGTTGCTTTTAGCAGAGTTCACACATTACCATCCATTGTAGAAGAAAAACCTGAAGAATAAACACTTTAAAACACAGGGTAACAACTTCACTTTTCACATGAAAAAAACAACAGGTTTTAGAAGAAAGTAAAATGTGGTTTTTGGATCTTTGGATAAAAAAAACTTTTGTGCAAAAATAATAAAATGTTTAGAGATAAACCTATTAACCAGCCAATAGAGGGGCAGATGAAAAAGTAACATGACTTGCTACCAGCTCACAATTTAGTTTCCAAGTTCCTATTTTTGAATCCCACAAGTTTTTCTACTTTTATTTAAAGTARAAATAATGATACTTATATTTTGTTAATTGGAAAACACATTTCAGGTAAAAAAGAGATGTAAATTAGCCATCATGTTGTTTTGATG
>NW_013952402.1:5916492-5917379 GCF_001266775.1 Austrofundulus limnaeus | reverse complement strand
GTTCTGAAGGCAAAAGGGGGTCCAGCCCGTTACTAGCGTGGTGTACCTAATAAAGTGGCCGGTGAGTGTAGGTGTCAACGATAGCCATGTGATGTGAGTATCAGTCACATGGAGGCAGTGCTTAAAAGCCTGAATTTTGCCTGAAACTCTCAGACTGAAGAAGTCTCTTGGAGGAGAGATGAAACGTTTCATTAGAGAAGAACCCGTCCAGAAGACCTATACAATTTTTTTCTTTTTGATTTTTTACCTGGATTACTGAGATGCATCAGGACACTTKAGTGAAGAGGTGTGTTTTTAGTTGTTTTTTAAAGGAGTCCGTGTTTTYAACAGATCTTAGATAGGGCGAAAGGGCGTTCCACAGTCTGGGAGCCGTTGAGGAAAAAGCACAGTCACCACGGGTCTTGAAGCGAGTACGGGGGACCAAGAGAAGATTCTGGTCTTCTGAGCGCAAGTTGTCTTTGGGGTTATAAGGCGAGAGAAGACCGGAGATGTAGTTCGGCACTTGGCCGTGTAGAGCTCTAAAAGTGAGAACCAAGATTTAGAACTTGAGTCTAAATTGTACAGGTAGCCAGAGGAGGTCTGATAATATACGGGTGATGTGAGAGAGTTTGGATGTTCTAGTTAGAAGTCTAGCAGCAGAGTTTTGAACAAGTTGGAGAACTGTTACAGTAGTAAAGACGGGTTGAGATAAAGGCATAGATTACCATTTCCAGGTCAGAGGCAGGCAGGAGTGGGCGAAGTTTCGAGATATTACGGAATTGAAAATAGCACGAGGTACAGTAAMTAGACAATGTTAACCCCTGTTAACAATAAGTGTTAATTAGGTGTCAACAATAGCCATGTGATGTATCAGTCACATGGAGGCAGGGCTTAAAAGCCTGAATTTA
>NW_013952402.1:5906380-5913559 GCF_001266775.1 Austrofundulus limnaeus | reverse complement strand
CTCTTGGAGGAGAGACGAAACGTTTCATTAGAGAAGAACCCGTCCAGAAGACCTATACAATTATTATTATTTTTTTTTACAGTAACTAGATTTTTGACGTGTTTATCTAGTGACAGATCTGAATCAAAATTGACTCCCAGATTTCGTATGTTCTTTTTAACAGTCGGCCCCATTTTTATTAGGGAGGTGCCTCTTGTGCAATTTTCTAAATCTCCAATTTACCAAACACTTGCCAATTGAATAGTTTTGTATTTGAWATTRTTATTTTATCTTTAGAAACCAGGGTGACCAAATAAAATATTTGACAGTATAATTAACTTGAAACAAAACACCATRCATCTACCTCATACCTGCCAACATCTGCTGACAGCAATGAGGAACACCTACCTGTTCATGTTAACGAGCAGCTGGGGAGTGAAGCAGTTGTAGGGGGGTCCAGGAGTACTTCTCTGGAAATGCTGTTAAAGATCCACTCAAAACCATGCATTTTCCAGCCATTTGAAGAACATTTTACTACAAGATAAAGTTTGTGTATAATGAACACGACAGACTTTATTTAACCTGATCTTTATCTGAGGTCATAACTAAAAATTATATTATTCTTATTTTGTTTTCTGTTTACTCACAGAGCACCAGTGGTTAGTCCTGACTTCATCATACTTCTATCACAAAACATCCTCTGCACCATATAACACCTCAGGTGTTATTTGGCAGGCAGATAAACCCACAGAACAAGTTACCTTCATAAACTTAAGTAATCAGTGATTCTAATAACAAAATATGAGATATTTTATCATTCCCCATTTGTGGCACCCTGTAGATGTATGGCATCCTTTAGCATTTGCCTATACTGCCTACTGCCTATTTTTTTGCATGCCAATGGCAAAAGATTTAGTGAATAGAGGACAACAATTCAGAAGAGGACAGGCGCACGGCAAGAATGCTTTACTAAATTAAGAAGCAAGGCTTGTCACAAAAGCAGGAAGTACTTCACCCAAGACAAAGACAAACTGGACACAGGGCTAAGAAAAGAAATAATCAGACTGGACTGAAATGGAAAAAAAGTAGAAATTATTTAATGACAACCAAGGACCCACGAAGGTTACAAGATGCTTACAAAGAACAAAAAAACAAGGGAGGAGCTAAATAATAAATAAGAAGGAACAKCTGACATGATCTACCATCCAGAAAGTGATCACTGGACATCTACAGTAGTGTCAATGAGAGAAAACAAAAMCAAAGATAAAAACAACAGAAGCGAAGAACATGTCAGAGGGAAGAAAACTAATGATCTGTTATAATGATAAAAATAAGTTCTGACAGTTTGACAGCAGCTGAAAGCCTTGAACACCTAAATAAAACAGGTTGTGATGAACTACGCTGAACAGTCTGTCACTGAGTCACAATATAAAAAATAATAATAATAACTCATGCCCAAAACAAGGGGGAGTCATTTGTTTCTAGGAATTACATTTAATGAATAAAATAATTAGAAGTCACACAAATTAGTTTTTATATTAGTGTAGGAYGGGGTTTTAGTGATGTAGGTCATAACAATGCTGTTTTTATTCACAATACATGTCGAGARTACATTCATAAAATAAAACATCACAGAATATCTGATTGTCTGAAAGTCGAGCTGTTTTTCAGAGATAACCTTGAATACTTTAAAGGGTAACAATAACACTTTAACAGGATTAACTGCACTTAGCGGGAATATTTCTGGTAAATAATAAAAGGAATAACAGCAGAAATACAAAAAAAAAATTCTTCACAAGTGTCATGTTTGACTTATTCATCACAAATTGTCACAAAGCCTGAGAAAAGYCCTTCACAGACTCTGTCACATAATACGCAAACAAAAGGTATAACCTTAATGTAAATGTGTGCATTTGTTCATTTAAAGGAAACAAAAAAATAAAAATAAACATCAGTGCAGGGAGAATAGAATATATGGAAGATGCAAAAATAAAATCAGAGATACAAAAAAACTTTGAAAAGTTGCACTGATGTTTATGTTCTTTAATACTTTACAGCCTCTGTGCCATCTTTGTCCAGCAGCACTTATTTTCAGACAAACAAACAAATTTCTTATGTAATTAGTGGCAAATTGAAGTTTTTGTGGAAAATCACACTGACAAGAACAAGTATGAATTTGGAACTTAATTGTGACCTGAATAAGCAGGCTTCAGGTCACAATTTTCTGACAAATTTAGCCAAAACCAGAAAATATTTGTGAATACCAGCACAATTATTGGAAGTTTGGCTGTAATAAAATGCAGTTTTTCTCCTGATGAGTTAAGATGTTTCACTTGTCATTTAAGCCTTTTTTACTGTTGTATCTTACATKGATTGCATGTATATGTTGTTGGTCGTCATTTAACTTGCACTATTTTTCCCTTATTTCTCCATTGTATCTGTTTGTTGAGTGATGTATTTGTGTTTGGACGTTTCATAATTATTCCATTTGGTTTGGTTTTGAGTATTGTTCACTCAAGAGGTGGGATTGTCATGGACTAATTATTTATATCTGTTTCACCTTGACACTGTCCATCACTCGTATCTTTCTGATAGCTCATTTCGCKCTCGTTGTCTGTTTTTCTCCGGACGTCAGGACTCCGCAACGGAGTTAGCAACCTGTGATTGGTTGTAAACTGTCACATGGTGTTAACATAATGTTATATTACCGGCTGTAGTCTGCTGACGAGTTCAGTCACAATCATGCAGAACCTTCCTGATTCAGTTCTGTTTGTTTGTCGCTCATAATTAAACCATATTTGATTATCGTACACGCAGACTTTTCTGGTATTATTCCAACGTGTTTCTGCATTCTTGGTAGATCGTGCCACCACAATTTTTGTTTTGTTTTTGTTTTCACCACAGTTACTTGTTTTCTTGCTCCATTTTTTATTTAATTTTTTTCACACACTCACTCCCCACTAAGAAACAATTCACTTTCTGACTCATGGGCCACTTTGGGAGAATCTGAAGTCTTGGCATATGACGAACAGGCGGTAAAGGTTCAGTATGACCACCAGGAAATTCTTGACAGTAAAGAAAATGAGCATCTGGTGAATGATGCGATAGTGGGTCAGGACAGTGAGCCTGACCACCAGGAAAGGGCCGTCCTGAATGAACAGGGTCTCCACGATGCTCCACAGGTCGGTGCTGTATTTGGACCACAGCGAGTCCCCCTGGACGGCGTCGTTGTCCCCGCCCTGGCCCATGGACTTCACCACTATGACACGAAAAACAGAAAGTTGACATTTTTTCTACTTTTATGGAGAAATTCAAATTGTTAGCAGATATATGTGGTAATAYGTGTTAATCATTATCCCCCTCAGGAATGGCTGTGTCAAACTGCTGAAAAAAATAAAGTTATCCACAATAAACCAAACAGAAATATGTGAAGACGTAATCCCCCTAAATCACTCTTTTGTGAAACAAAAACTCTTATGTTTCCTGTTAAAACCTTGATTTTAAAGGGACGATTAGTTGTAACATTAGACTTTATTTGATAAACATTTATTTTAACTATAAAATAAAGACTGTAAAAATACTGTAGGCTGTTTCGTTTTGTAAATTTTAAAATATATAGGCCTATTTTAACACGGATGGGCCATTTTATTTACACACAAAGCATTCTGGGTAAATGATGACGTGGATAGGTCATCAATGTGATCGAGCTATATCCACCCTGAAGGTTAATCTTGGACAACATCTGATGATCGACTCTTTTAAATGAAACCAGAGAGCGTTGACAGAGAGGGGAAGGCAGAAATGACTCAGCCTGTAACTGAAAATATGAATGGAGGACAACAGAGCTGCTTCATGGAAGAAGAACCTCAGCTTAGCCTGTTGGTCTTCACGCTTGCACAGACGCTATATTGCCTTATATGTATTAGCTTGGCGSTAKYDCAACAAACAAGCTAAACTGAGGTCCTCCATCCATATTTTCAGTTGCAGCCTGAGTCATTTTTGAGTTCCCCTCTCTGTCATGTGGATGGGGGACCTCAGTGATGAGAGGAGAATGTGTAGCGCTGAGCTAATACATATATATGGTGATAGCATCAGGGCTAATGCTAAAGCTAACAGGCTAAGCTGAGGTTCTTCTTCCATGAAGCAGCTCTGTTGWCCTCCATCCATATTTTCAGTTACAGGCTGAGTCATTTCTACCTTCTCCTCTCTGTCAACGCTCTCTGGTTTCATTTAAAAGAGCCAGTCGTCACACATTGTCCAAGATTAACCATCAGGGTGGATATAGCTCGCTAGCAGCCTCGCACCGAGGACCTATCCACGTCATCATTTACCCAGAATGCTTTGCGTGTAAATAAAATGGTGTAATGTATTTTTAAACTTTTAGTTAAAAAATTATAAAAACTGAACATCCTACAGTATTTTTACAGTCTTTATTTTACAGTTAAAAAATATGTTTATCAAATAAAGTCTAATGTTACAACTAATCATGGATTCCTTTAAGGAAAATTACCCAACCCTATTGGAGCAAAGCAGAAGAAAAATGATTCATTGTGGTTTTGCATTTCTGAAACCAAGATCCTCCTTTGATGAGAAATGACAGTGCTAAAGGCCCATTATCTGTGTCGGTCATCTTAAAATGAGTTGAAGTTAATTAGTTGTAGATGTGTATCAAGGGATTGCTTCCTGAAAATGTCATTAAAACCTATCCACTACAAACAACTGCATAAATAAAACATTTTCGCCATGAGTGGCAAGTAGAAGTTTTCAGGAGCAACATGACTGAGGTCAGGAGTGTCAGCTGCTCCCTTCAGAGATGATTATTTTCTCAATAAAGGACAATTGTTTCATACTCCCACAATCTGCGATTACTCATGTTTGAAAACCATAACCTACTCAACGTCAGCCTTTGCACAATCAAACTGTCATCAGCTGTTTTCTCCCACAACTACGTCCAGTAGAAAAGGCAACAAAAGACCCTCTTTTATTTCCCTACTTTTGTTTCTTCCTCTTCCTGCCACTCACGCTTCCTCTGAGCCAGACAGACGTCTGCAAGATTCKTATCTTACTCAGTAATTCAAGTGAAAAAAAGGCCGACAAGCTCGGAGTAAGATCTATTTTAAATTGTGCAGACAGACTTATTGGTCAGCAACAATTTGTATGTCAAATGTTTTCATTTTGGGAAAAAAGTAACTAAGAAGCTGAATTTCCTCTACGCCTTGCATTTTATTGGATTTGAAAATAACTGGGAATTGTTGTGCAAGCTCATGTTTTAGGGAATGGTTTAGAATTTAAAAGCTGAACTGGAATAACTTTCCCAGAGTTACAAACTTAGAAATCTGACTTCTAGTGGTGTATTTTTTTCCCTGATCAAATATTTAGTATCAAAGCCCCTGGGTTCAGTGTTACAAGGTCAAATACAAATGGAGAATAAAATATTTAAGAACTTATGAAACAAAACCCAAACTGCATCTGCTGTGGGAAAAATGCAACATCAAAGATGAAATTACAAAAATAATAAACTGATAATTTTATGATTCTTATCTCCATCTTCTGCTTCTTATCCTGGTCAGGTTTAGGAGAGAAACATCCTTCTCTCCAGTTAATTCTGGGGGACTCCAAGGCATTCTCAGGCCAGGGAGTCCTGGGACGTGCCTGAAACTCCTCTGAAGGGAGGTGTCCAGGAGGCATCAGATGCCCAAACCACCTCAAATGACTCCTTTCTCTGAGCTCCCTCCATGACGGTGCTCCTCTTCCTATCTCTAAGGCTGAGTCCGGCTGGTCATGATYCMCTCCTCGTGGCCACAGGTGAGGGTTGGAACGTAGACAGACTAAATCAAGACTAAATCAATTTCTTCATCATGACTGACCAAAACAACACCCTCATTACTGGTGTTGTAAGACTCGACACCGGTCTTGCTCTTGAGACAGGTCACAAGATGACTTTTGATAGTCTCGAGACCAAGAACACATTTGTAAAAGGTTGTATGTTGATGTGTGTGGTTTTTGTCTTGGACATTGAGGACTCTCGATTTTATTTCAAGACCAATCAAGACTGCAACTGTGTAAATATCACTAAATGTATTTGTTAACATCTTTGCTTTCATTGAATGTAAAACACAATGATTCAAATTCAAGTGTGACCAAATGATAATTATGGTTTGTTTTTTTTACCGCTGTCACCCGCTTTCACTCACACGCGTCACTCCAAGAAAGTGAGCCRTGGTCGTCTGGGAGCAGAAAAAGATATTTGCAAAATCTTCAGTAACAAATTTTAGCTACGTAAATAATAATTTATCTGTAAAACAACACCCAGGAATAAGCAGCAACCTGTAAATTCTGCAGAGCTTTGCTTTAAGAGACGACGAAGACTACGTTAAACTTTTATCGTCACTTAGAAAGGAAACACAAAGAAACGTAAGCTTTGTGATGTTAGCAAAGCTAGCTAGCTAATGTTAGCAATATTTCTCTTAGCCAAAATTCTTTACACGACCCTCAAAACAAGATATTTAGTCAATTGCTATTCATATAAAGCTTTCTGTGTACAGTATAGTATACATTAACATACAGTATACTGAGTATACTGTACGCTTTAGGGCACTAGTTTCTGTTTTTTTTTTATCTTGGCCCCTAAAACTCCTGGTCTTGTCTCGGTATTGATACACTCTTGACTTTGTCTCAGGATAGGTGGTCTTGACTACAACACCACTAAGGACAATGCTCAAATCTGTTGATCCATCACTTGTGAACAAGACACCCATGCAGTTACTAAATTACTTGAAGCAGAGACTCCACCTGAGCCATGGGCCATTCCTTATCTACATCTCATCTACAGTACATTATGTGCTTTTTGACAGCCCTCAGCTTTAAAAAAAAGTAATTTTTCCTCTTTGTCATTTTAGGAATAAGCATTTGAACCCTCCAGCTGCGGTAATGGTTGACACTTGGATAATTTCAAGTCATTTCAGGCATTTAGACACCGTCTTATTTAGTCCAAACTGTTTCACTGGACCTCAGCAGACTTCCTCCCTTTATCAGCTCAGTTCCACTGAATTTAATTCTTACAGCGGGTAAAATAAGTATTGAACACGTCACCATTTTTCTCAGTAAATATATTACTAGAAGTGCTAATGACATGAAATTTTCACCAGATGTCGGTAACAACCCAAGTGATCCATACATACAAAGAAATCAAACCATAAA
>NW_013952402.1:5898621-5906370 GCF_001266775.1 Austrofundulus limnaeus | reverse complement strand
GTTACCAACATCTGGTGAAAATTTATGTCATTAGCACCTCTAGTAATATATTTACTGAGAAAAATGGTGACGTGTTCAATGCTTATTTTACCCGCTGTATATACTTGTGCACTTAAAAGGAACTGTAAGCAACCCTTTTGGGAAATTTGATTCTGAGTGTTAGATTGTGATTTGACAGTAACAAAGAAAAACATCAAACGGCTTGGGATTAATTGTCTGTTGTTTTTGGTAATGAACAGCTCTGATTCAGAAGTCCAGATGCAGCACATCTGGACTTTGTTTGGATGACTCACAAAAAATGTTTTGTTTTGGTTTTACAACCACAATCCTCCCTATTTTTGATCTATAATTGGATAGTTTTAGTTGGATGTGGTTTTATTTTGGGGAAAACAAGTTTAATATTTATGGAGAGTCAATTTAGTAGCAGTTCTGCTTATTCTGCATCACATATTTATTAATAAAAATTAAACTTTATTTTGGGAAACTGTGAAGATTTTCCATATTGACACAAAAATTAACATTTTGAACCACTGTTCAGGAAAAGTGGACAGACAATCAATGAATTAAGATTGCTGTAAAACCACAAACATCTGAAGACAGTTGAGGAAAACAYCCTCATTAGGAGCTATCTATGGTAAAGACTGAGTCAGAACCTCACATGTTGGAACAAACTGTCTCTGTATGCCAACACCTTGCATGTTTACAATGTCCTTAAACAAAATCCGCCCACAAAAAAGACAAACTTTTACAAGCAGACACAAACACATTCCCCCCAAAATCAGTTAAATTCTGTGTATTCTACCATTTACTGTGGTATTTCATATCTTTGCATCAAAAGAGTAACAAATCAGCATCCATTTAGTGTGAACAAGTCAGAATTGGTCTGTTCTAATAAACTTATGTAGCTCTTTTCCTATTTGCTTCCTCAGACTTCATGATGTATGCTTGTGTTTTTTATGCAGGACTTTTCCTGTTAAAAGCTCCTTGTTTCACCACAGTYTAGTCGATAACGTGAGGCTGAAAGATAACCAGTCTTTATGCAGACCTGGTTTTTAATCTGTTTTTTTAGAGCTTCAGGTTTRGACCTGTCTGTATGATAGAGCCCTGGGGATTCATGACTCATGGGAAGTGAAAGCAGATTTTGGTTTAAAAAGGAAATAAATTACACTGCAACTAAGATGAAAGCAAGTGACTGTTCACTGTTTACTTTGAGCCTGTGCCCGGACACAACTCGAAGGTTTCACTCATAAACATTGTTTAGTTTTTCCCACATTAGTGTCGCTGCTTAGTGCCTAATAGGCACTGAAGTTACTGACCGCTCAGATGACAGGGAAACTGCAACATGCTCCATGACCACACAGCTAAGATGATGTAGACCAGCTCAGGAGAAGTGTCTCTGCAAAAGACAGACAGATGCAAGTCCACACTTTGAACATTTAAAAAAAGGATATTTTGAAGTAGGGCTCTGTGGAAATGCTGCAAACAATTAATCTTACTTGCTGTAGATGATAGTAGGTTGATTATTTTTTTACTTTAAACTTGAAAATTCCCAAGAACAAAGTATTTCTCTGAACAGAGGCTCGGTTTACATGAGAAGAGTCTCTGGAGACGTTAGCGTTTTCCCCATGTTGACATGTTTACACCATACATGTCAACCCATTCTGACGCTTACCTGAATCTTGATCCTCAAAATTCCATAATTAAAAAAAAAATCTGCAAAACGTGAGGCAGAGGTAACAGTGCCTGCAGCGCAGAGGAGCAGGGAAAGGAGGACGAGGAGAGGTGGACAACTATTTTTTTGTTATGGTTATCTAACTTTGTTTGTTTGTTTGTTTAATGACCTACAGACTCTGAGGCGTAAAATAAATTTGAAGCTGAGTTTTTGAAAAAATCTGTGAGATTTCTCTCTACGTCCGTACACCTGCAAAATGGGGTAAAATCTGTGTAATTTACAAACAACCCATACAGTGTGACGTGTGTGTTACACTGTTGTGCTTGGATCTGTTGTAGCTTCCATGCCAGGTCACAAGCTGTTGCTGTGATTTTTGTATTTCCACGACACGCACACATGTAAGACTCTTCAGTCCCAAGCACTAAAACGATGCACATGCCCATGTTCGTTTGGACAAAAGATGGATTGCTCCTACACATTATGAAGGATAAGTAGCATAAACAGCACTCTGCTATCCGCCATTGCTACTGTTGTTCATCTACTCATGCAAAAAATAATAATAATAAAATAAACAAAAAAACATCATTGACTGCAGTCTTCTGTAGTGCACAATTTCACACCAAACTTCCATTTTAACTCATGCAATCAGAAAGTTTTGATGTCAGAGAAAATTATAGTGTAAACACAAACAGCCTGAAAGCAGCAGGAATGTAGAGGTTTCACCTAAAAATAGCATCATATAAACAGGGACAGAGGATTTTTAAAGAGCTGRTTGTAACAGGTAAGATGTGAATTATTCATAAACCTTTCCACACAAACCCAGTGCCTCAATACGCAYTTTTCATGGCTCACTCAAACGATTTGATTGAAAAGCTGAGAAATGTGRACAACGTGTGGAATAAACGTACGTGATGTCATTCAGCGTCTCACTAGTAAATTCCAGGATGTCCGCTGCCGTGCCCACAAAAATCAGCAGCAGCTGAGACAGCTGGTCTTTTGTCACCCCGTCTCCCAAGGGGAGCAGCCACTTCCCCAAGATGAGGAGGATAAGCAGGATCTGATGAAGAGCCAGGATCCAATTATTTGGACAGAGCGCCTCATTAACATTCTGGAAGAGAAGAAGAGAAGAGCAGATATGGATTTGAACTTAAGAACATTCCCGCGACACCTTGATCACTTCAGTCAGGATTCTTCTMGATGAAAAACAAAAACACAACTTGGAAGCTGTTTGACTTTTTTAAATGAGTTTGTTTGTGTAAAAGATTCACCAACAAAGATCCCTGCAAACAGCTCAGTGGTCAGAAAGCTAAACGCAGAAACACACTGTATCCTAATGTGGTCCATTATGTGCAGAAACATGGTCAGCTGGCTCAGAGTGTTATGTGGCCACAAAAGCAGTCATTTGGTTAACTTAAATATTCATACTTTGCAATTTTTTTAAATTTATTGAGCACTTATCTTTTAAATGTAGACACCATGTCTGTAGTTTCAGATTGCAACGAGTAAAGAAACACAACTCAGTGTTGTTTATTTTACATTTTCTTATTTTTATACTTTATTGATCCCCTGATGGGGAARCTAATTCTCTGTATCGCACACGTGAGAACACATGTGGAGCAGAGGGCTGAGGTGCCCAGGGAGCAGCTGAGGGGTTAAGGGTTTTGCTAAAGGCTGGTCGATCCGGGGGGAGTTGAACCAGCGACCTTCCGATCACAGGCTCACCTTGACTGGTGAGACGACTTATTATCAAAACAAAATGAAACAAATAAAAGGATAAACATTGGATAAGTTAGATCAGTGTTTCCCAAAGTTGGGGTCGGGACCCAAAGTGGGGTCCTGAAACATCAAGGTGGGGTCCTGAAACATCAGGGTGGGGTCCTGAAACATCAAGGTGGGGTCCTGAAACATCAAGGTGGGGTCCTGAAAAGATTTTCTGAATTAATTACATTTTTGCCCTAGTTGTTACAAAGGAGTGAGGTTAGTGTATTTAAAATGGATAAATTGTTACTATTCCCATGTTTTGTTGACCTGACACAAATGTTTATCATCCAAAAGTAGTTGGGGGCACAGGTCTCTGCTACTGTTATTTTGTGGGTCAAAAGCTGAAAAGTTTGGTAACCAGTGCACTTTGGTTCCCAAAGTTGGGCTTGGGACCCAATTATGGGTCATGAAGSACCTTGGATAATCTCCAGAAATCAATTTAAAGGGTAATAAAATAATTGCCGATGTAATATTTTCCCTATAATTATTACAAAAACACAAAATAAGTAAAGATAAGTATTTATATTTGTGTACAAGCTGTTTAGATTGTCAAAAAGCCTGTGTTTTTAGGATTATTAACTAAGTTTGTGTACTCAGACCAGTAATATTTGGGGTCACAAGTTTTTGCCATRGATATTTTTTAGGTCAGAAGACAAAAAGTTTGGGAACCACTGAGTTAGATCACTGCACACTGTCTAATGTGATATATTCTGCTCGAATCTGTCAAACAAATAACAGTATCCAGTCTGTGTGATCATCTGCAAATTAATATAAAGTATATACAGCACAATAGACCATTTTGAAGTGGAGCTCACACATTTTTTGGGGGAAAAAATGCTGATGTTGCTATGCAAACACCACTGGCAAATGTATGCCAGACTCGATGTATTTGCTCTAAACTGATTTTTGTTTAACTTCCCTTTAGATCATAGATGAGATTTTTCCAAAATATCTAAGTTATTAATCTGCKTTTCGAGCTTATTGAATTAAAACTCCATTGATATTTTCGTAGCAGCCTCAACATTTTCTCGTTGACCTGTAACCTGCAGTTATAGGCTCTACCAGTACTCACAACACAAAAATGGTCTATTGAACATCTATAGGGTTTTGAGGGTTAAACTAAAAGGTGGCAGTTTGCTCTTTAATGGGTCCTCTGCTCAGTAACTGATAGCTTTAAGAAAATCTCTGATTCTCTGTAACTGTTTTGACTTTTCTGTCCACTGCAGGTAAGATGCTGACTACTTAAACTTGATTGCAGAAAACAGCTGAATTGCTTTAAAACAAAAACAGCATTTAACGTCACCTCCTTTAAAAGAGTTCGACTCGTGACAAGTCAAATTTTCTTGTGGAAACTGACAACGATTAGAATGATGACATTTTAGGTTGAAACGTGACTCAGCCAAAAATCAAGCCGCATCACAAATCAGATGCAGATAACTCGAAAAATAAATGCAAACCATAAAGGTTTCACTTCCTCGAAGGCGTTCTGTTGTGTTCCTACAGAAGTGCAGCTTTCCAAAGAAAACATCCAGAATCATCTGAGTGCAGAACATCCAAGTTTCTGGTCTCTTACCTTCAACAAAGAGGGCAGGGTGAAATTTTCAGACGTCGCGTTCGTCTTGAGAATTCTGCTCAGATTTTCCACCCCATCAGTATAGTTGCACTGAGAACAGAGGAAAGAAACAATTATGGACTGCTGTTATTATTATTACTACGAATGCTAAAGCTATCAGAAAAATAAAATGTGGACAGAAACTGCAGATTGAGAGGCAGAGAATTCTAAAATCAGCAGGCAGCATCATTAATGTTTATTTCTGGTTTGAAGAACCTTGTTGTCAGCAGCTTTGTTCTGCTGGTGGTGAAGCTCCAGGATCCAGATGGACGGGACGATGCTTATGAGAAACAGGAGGATTGTTGGAGAAAACCTRCGGGAGAACAAACAGGACTTCAGATTCAGATTATTGAACCAAACCGATGCAATGTGAAGATTCTCTGTAACAATAGCAATAAATTCTGCTCATCTTTTTGTTACAACCATCTTCATTCTTAACATTCATCTCTTACCACCGATTCATCAATAAAACCCTTTATTGATCACATTTTATGGTCCCTTAAAAGGCTTAATAAACATTTTTCAACTCCACTGACAAGGAAAAGAACAAATATCTGTTTGATCATCTTTCTCGTGCGCAGGACATCCCGTTGAATTAAAAAGTTTTTTTTTATTACGGATAACAAACAGTTCTGCCTGATTGCTGGAGGGATCCTGTTTGGGGAGTTAAATTTCCTGAAATGACAGTTGCAGTTCCTTTTCACTGGCCCGGGACAAATGCAGGCATGAAAGCAGGATGCAGGGGTGCACAGAGAAGAGATTAAAAACAGCAACAGCTTAGATTATTCTAGACACCATGGTGCACATTTGCCAAGCAAAGGAATTAAGTTAACAACATCTGATTGCATCTTTTCAAATTCAAATTTTGACAACACATTTAGAAGTGTTTTTTTTACCATTTGTAATCCTTCCCCTCCTGGTTCCTCAGAGTTATTATCATTTCAACAACGAGCGGCAGGAAGAGGAATGTRAGAAACCAGTAGTAGTGGCTTTCTTTGACGTACGCCACCCTCCAGACACCGATCAGAGAGACCAGGATGAAGAGAGTTCTGGTGATGATCACGCTCAGGAAGCTGAAAAGGCCCATGATGCTCCTCAGGTCTCGCCCAGCTGCTGACCGCTGCTCTCACACAGACACAATAAAGCAGGCGTTCTCTAAAAAAGTCCCTAAAGTTTGTAGCTCCGCCTCGAGATTTTTTTTTTCTTTTCTTTTCTTCTTCCTGCCCTGACAGAGAGAAAGTGGATGTTTCTGATAACTGCTGAGTGTAATCTGAGCTGGGTCTGAGGGTTCATTCAGAACTTTTTTTTTCTTCGTGTGTGATTTATGTCTGGCAATTTGACATCACCACTTTGTGCACACATGAGGATAATATCACAAAAGGAAGAGCTTCAAACAGAACAAACACATCCTGTGAGGTTTTGAATTCCTGAGAGTAAAATAAAGCAGGACCACAGCTGGAGCCTGTGGTGGATGGACATTCATGCTATTTTAATGTAAATGGCATGAGATTACTACTGCTTAAATATTTCATCACGTGTAGTTTTATGGGTTTGTAATGAGTTTAGAAATAAAGTTTACTGTTTTGTTTTCTGTTAAGTGGAGATGTAAATTACAAAAACAGAAACTTTTCAAAGATTTTTCTTCATTTTGTGGAGTGACTTACCTTTTTTGGTTTATTTTTTCTCAATAAAACATTTTTTTTGTTTGAAACAAAGCTAAAAAACTCTGAATCTTTCCCCCTGGATCTCTCCCATCAGTGGATTGATTAAAAACTAAGATGAACTCTGGACCGGTTTCACAGAACAAATACAGAATTAAAAAATAAAACTAATAAAAAAAATTTTTAACAAACCTGCCTGATTTTTTTTTCTTTTCCCARAACACAAACAGCAGGGCTCTCACCAAGAAAACAAAAACAAAAACAAGAAAAACAAACCAGAAACAAAAAAATAGTTCAATAAAAAAAGTAAAATCAGTAATAAAAGTTGACTGTGCACATACACAGATGCGCATATAAACATACTTTATTACACTTGTTTTGTTGCTTGTTAATCAGYAAATCGTGTTTTTTAGGCAAACAGACTTTGTGATGAACTGAGTCATCAGTGAGGACTCAACATTTAAACAACATTAAATGATGTTGGTGCCAGCAGGTCTGAGTATTTCAGAAATTGTTGATCTCCAGAGATTTTCCCGCACAAACATCTCCCAGGATTCATCGGATCAGTTTTTCAGTTTCTATGTGTCCAATTTTGTTGAATCTGGAGCCTTTCTGTCATAAGCCAAGCTGCAAAACCTTTGACCTCTGACGTCAGCAAGGCCTTTTTGCCAGTTCCTGGATGTTTTCTCCTTTTTTAAACTTTTTTTTTCTCTTTAAACCCTGGAGATAGTTATGTGTAAAAATCCCACTGGATCAGCAGTTTCTAAAATACTGCCATCTGGAACCAAAAACCACGTGATGCAGAAAAGTGAAGAGAAACTTTTAAGTTATTTTGAAGGTCATGTCAAAGTGCATCTGTTGATTYTTACTGCCTCAGCGTTTTGTCTTCTCAAGCTAACGTCATGACAGTGAGGTCAGGACTTTGATCTTGTTTTTTTGTGATGATTTTTTAAATTAATTTTCTTGCATGTTTTGAACTAAACTTGTGTCTTAGAAGAAAGCAAAAGCCAAGCTGCACTAAAGACAAATAAAACACTAAAAAC